>NW_005842004.1:670259-722138 GCF_000455745.1 Alligator sinensis
AGCCAGTGCCTTCAGTATCCTTGGATGGAGCTCATCCGGGCCTGCCGACTTAAAGGCATCCAGTTCCTCCAAGTGACTCTGCACCATCTCAGGGTCTACGCATGGCAGTCTGTAGAGAGGCAGCAGCAAGACACCAATCCCAGTGAGAGCCTTGTCCTGCCCCTCACTTAGGAACACTGAGGCAAAGAACTCGTTGAGGAGTTCAGCCTTGTCCCCCCTGTCCGTCACCAATTGCTTCTGCCCATTTAGTAGGGGTCCTTTTCCACCCTGGGCCTTCCTTTTACTCCCTATAGATCTAAAAAACAATTTTTTGTTATCCTTCACTTGGGATGCGATCTTCAGCTCCACGGTAGCTTTGGCCTGTCTAACTGCCTCCCTACAAGTGCGAGCAGAGGAGGTATACTCCTCCTTGGTAATCTCTCCCCGTTTCCACTTTTTATATGCTCCCCTTTTAGTCCACAGGCTGCCCTGGATTTCTCTGGTCAGCCAAGGAAGCCTCCTGGCCCCTTTCCCTCTTTTTCCTCGCATCGGGATCATCTCCCTCTGTGCCCGAAGGATCATTTCCTTAAGGTACAGCCACCCTTCCTGGGCTCCCATCTCTTCAAAACTCCTACTCTGCAGTGCATCCTTGACTAATCGCCTGAGTTCATTGAAATCAGCTTTCCTAAAGTCTAGCACTTTCACCCTTGTTGGGGGCTTATCAGTCTGTGCTACATTGGGACCATAAATCTGGTTAACTGACAACTAGCTGCCCCATCCCTCAACGTCATATTGCTTTCCTGAGAGGCAAGAGTGTTAACTGGGTTCCACTTGACACAAACCCACACCCAAACAGACACTGAAAGAGACTGAAAGCTTTTTTTGAGCTCCACAGATGAGGTGTAACCAACAGTTCCAACTCTAAGTTTCACTGGTGTGCTTCCAGGTGCTGTTTGGTCAAGCATGTATTTATGAGCATCACCGCAGGTAAGGTGCAGCAGGAAAAGGGAAATTCTCCCTAGCAACCCCCCCTTAGCCACTTCCCCTCTCCTTCCCTCTCCTCCTGGAGAAGGCTTATCCCTCCAGCCCTGGATGCTTGAGGCATTTATACTTGTGCTCCGGCAGTTGGGGTGGGGGATGGGGGTAATTACCACACTCTAACAGACTCAATTAATTTCAATTAATTGAGTCTGCTGCAATGTGCTGTAATTGCTTTGGGAGGTGGAACACAGACATTCCATGGCATGGTCAGTGCTAGGTCGTGAGCAGCTGCACTGCTTCCAGCCCTGGGTGGGGGAAAGGGTATGGACAGGAAATTTACCACCAGTACCTCAGTTTCTTCCTTGACTGAAAACTCTTCATGTGTGTGTGGTAGGCTCAGTCATGGCGCCTGAGATGCTGGATCCAGGATCATCATCTGGGCACTTGCAGAGCTCTGGAGATGTGTACATATATGGCATCAATGAACTGAAGACCAAATGGGACATTTGCTGTGGGAGGTTGGAATGGACAAGTTGGCAATTGCTTGGATCAGCATTACCGAGGCATTTGAATGGGCCATCCAGGCCCAGGAGCAGGCTGTGGAGGTCCAAGAATAAGGTCTTCAGATGGACACCTGCTGTCTGAGGGAGGCCACCCATGTTGCTATGGAGCTGAAAGAGTTGCAGCACCAGGAGAAGGAGTTTATGTACAGGATCAAAAACTGCTTGGGATTCAGCTATAATACCCCTGAGTGGCATCAGTGCTGCTTTCCATGGAGAGACCATTGCCCTGCAAGGTATATTCATAGATTCATAGATGTAGGGTCATAAGGGACCTAAGTAGATCATCAAGTCTGACCCCCTGCCCTGGGCAGGAGAGAATAATGGGCTTATAGGACCCCAGTTAGGTAATTATCAAGCCTTCTCTTAAAGACCCCCAAGGTAGGAGCCAGCACCACTTCCCTTGGAAGTTGGTTCCAGACCCTAGTCACCCTGACTGTGAAGTAGTGTCTCCTGATGTCCAGCCCAAACCTACTCTCAAACTACTTATGGCCGTTATTCCTTGTTACTCTGGGAGGTGCTTGGGGGAACAGGGTCTCTCCCATTCCCCGCTGGTCCCCTCCAGTAAGTTTATAGATGGCCACCAGGGCAGGCTCTCTTTCAGTTCTGCCCTTGCATGGAGAGACCCAGCCACTCTTCCCAGAGGCAAAGGGGACCCTGGATGGGGCGGGGATGACTCTGGATGGCAGCCCCCTGACGCTTGACACCATGCATTGTTCGGGATATGATGGGGGGGGTGCCCCAGAACAGGAGATATGGTGTTTGGGAACCATAAGCCCCTGAACCACAGTCTAAGGAGCCAGGAAGGTGTCTAGTAGAGACCATTTTGGGGGGCGGCAGTGCAGGAGGGGAGAGGTTCCAGGTTGTCCAAGACCCAATGGGCTGGTATTGACTCAGCCTGCTTTCCAGGACCAACTTGCTATCCCCATCCACTACTGGTCACCAGTGTAGGCACAGGGGCCCAAAGATTCCAGGCCAGTTCCAGAAGTGGGAGTGGTCAGAATGGAGGGGAGGGGGTGGCCCACCAGTCCACTGGGCCAGGCAACTCTGGGCTTGGGTCCTGCTGTGGGGCACAGCCTCTGTGAGGATAGGCATCTCCTTGGGCTTGGATCAAGTTCCAGAGGGGGAAACATTTCACAGTTTTGCTTTATTATGAACACAAAAAGTTTTGCAAACTCAAATTTAATTAAATCGAGGGGAGCCAGTTTCATGTGCAGTATTCCCCCAGCTACCCCAAGGTTTGGCTTCCCTCCCCACTTTCCCCCCTCAATGTCATAACCACCCAGTGCAGCCAGGATCTTTCCCTGCTTTCACAATGTTAACCAAGAAGAAGGTTCCAAGTTCCAAAGTGGGCAACATTTCAGTTTTTGTTTAATAAACACACTAAAAGTCTGGCAGCTTCAACATTTGATTAAAATGAAGGAAGTCTCTTCCTTGAGCCACATTCTCCTGAAGCCCCAGTGTGTGCCCCTAGGCATGGGTGACTGGTGTCTCCTGAGCCTGGTGGGGTTCCCTCAGTGGCCGATCACTGACCCCGGAAGCGCCGGCAGCAAAATGGGAAGTGCCACCGGCACTTCTCTCAGTTCCCCCACTCCCTGGCCGGTGCCAATCTCAGGGGGGCACTGACTGGTGCTTCTCTTGGTGCCCTCACTCCCTGGTCAGCAAGGGCCAATCTCAGGGGGGACACGTGCCCACCCATGTCCCTCCTATGCATTGCCTATGCCCCTAGCGGAGGGTTGGAGAGAGAGAAGGGAATGGGGATGGTGCCCTGCTAGCCTGGGCTGTGGGCAGCAAAGCCTGTGATGCAGGGCCAGAGGAGCCTGGGGCTGGGAACTGATAGCTTAGTGCCAGGACAGTGGCACTCAATGCTCTCTGCCCCTACTCACCTGGGGAGGGCTCCCAGTCCATGCAATGAGGAGCTACTCATCCAGGGCTTCACAAATCTGGACAGTTTGTTGTTGTGGGGCCAGGACCACCACAGTTAGTGTGGGTGGGGCTTGGAATACAGGTATTTGGTGTGTGCCCACGCACGCACGTGCGCTCACACACACACACACACACACACACACACACACACAGAATACAGGCATCTAGGATGTATACATACACATGCACACATACAGACATGAAAACACACAGAACCCAGGCCTCTGACACACACATACACACTTGGCTGGCACAGGGCACGGTGAATGGGCATGCACAGGGTGGCCAGCTGGTGGCTTGTGGCCATGAGGGTTCATACCAAGAAAAGCTGCTGCTGCATCAGGTCCAGGTGGGCAGCTGTGATGTCCCCACTAGTCAATCAGGGCCAGATCAGCCATTCAGTTTTGCTCAGGAGCCTTCAGCAGCCCAGGGAGCCTGTGGAACATGCTGGGAGGCATGTGAAAACCCCCTCTACCTGTTTAACTGGGGCTGTGCAGGCAGGGTCCAAGCCCTTCCTCCACAAGAGCTAACATTTGTTCTGCTTCCTGTTGACCTAACTGTGGGTGGTTAGAGTAAAGCTTGAAAGTTAGAGTGCTTTTGCCTTGGGCTTCTTGAATGCCTGTACATAGCCATGATTTCCATATGGTTGCCATTGGCATAGCTCCAAAAGTTCCTATTTTCTACAAAGTATTTTCAGTGTAGTATTTTCCTCAGACTTTCCTCATTTGGTTTTGGCCATTTACAGTATGTAAGTTTGTACCTCTAAAGGCATCTGCCTGACCAAATGTGACCCTCTAGTGCTCTTAACTGAATTTTCTTTTCTTGCTACTTAATATCTGAGTTATTTGGCTTATATTAATCCATTCTCATTCTTCTGTTTGCCAGTTTTACAAGACAGGATGCTCACATTCTTATGCCTGAGTTGGTTCTGTTCTGGCTAGCACTATGGAAGAAAGAGACTTGGGGGTCATCATTGACCACAAGATGAACACGAGCCTGCAAAGCGATGCTGCGGCTAGTAAAGCGACCAAAACGCTGGCTTGCATCCATAGATGCTTCAAGCAAATCCCGAGACGTCATTCTCCCCTTGTACTCGGCCTTGGTGAGGCTGCAGCTGGAGTACTGTGTCCAGTTTTGGGCTCCACAATTCAAAAAGGATGTGGAGAAGCTTGAGAGAGTCCAGAGAAGAGCCACACGCATGATCAGAGGTCAGGGAAGCAGACCCTACAATGACAGGCTGAGAGCTATGGGGCTCCTTAGCCTGGAAAAGCGCAGGCTCAGGGGTGATCTGATGGCCGCCTATAAGTTTATCAGGGGTGACCACCAGTATCTGGGGGAACGTTTGTTCACCAGAGCACCCCAAGGGATGATGACTAGGTTGAACGGTCATAAACTACTACAAGACCGTTTCAGGCTGGACATAAGGAAGAATTTCTTTACTGTCCGAGCCCCCAAGGTCTGGAACAGCCTGCCATCAGAGATGGTTCAAGTGCCTACATTGAACACCTTCAAGAGTAAATTGGATGTCTATCTTGCTGGGATCCTATGACCCCAGCTGACTTCCTGCCCTTTGGGCAGGGGGCTGGACTCGATGATCTTCTGAGGTCCCTTCCAGCCCTAATGTCTATGAAATCTATGAAAAATTGACTTTTTAAAAAAAAATCCCCTTTTTTAAAATGCTCTCTCGCGCTCTCAGACTTTTTTTCATGGAGTCATTTCTGAATTGCAACCTCAAATGCTGAGCTATAGAGTCAACAACATATTACTTACTCCTGCTTGAAAAAAAACTATGATTAGTGTTCATTATTAATATTGTTATTATTATTATTGTTGTTTGTCTTTTATTCCATTCTTCCTTCTTGGAACTTCAGATTTGCAAACTGTGTGGTGATATTTTACTTTGTATTCAGTATAAAATATGATTTATAAGTTAATATTGTGGGCTAAGGTTTTTGGATAAATGTGGTGCCAGATTAGACTTTATCTTCATGCTGACAATCAGATTTTTTTGTGCAAGTGCTGACAGATAAATTTGAGGTGATAAGCCACACAGACTTTTTATAGGGCTGAGCTATTTATATAAATAAAGGATATCAGTTCCTCCTCCGAATGTATTTCTGGAAGAAAATGGCCACTGATGCTGTCTGGTGTGTAGTAGGCATCTCTGTGCACAACTAGTGATCAGGCCCTTCAGAACACCTAGGCAGGAAAATGCTAGGTTTGTGGATGCCAGCTAGGCTTAGTTGTGAGATTCCCTGCCCTGGCAAGATAAAGACAGTTCTTATCATCTGAAGAAGCAGAACATTGGGCAGCTAATAAACTTTATAAGTAAAAATGTAGGTGACTAGCATCCATAGATTCTTAAGAGTTAGACTGCAGTTTTGAGGACTGCACTCTTGGACATAATATGGAGTTCTTCTAGCCCCTCTTTTAGTTACCATGTCTACTTCCCAAGCCTGTCTAGCAACATAGGAAAAACAACATTTGGTAACATCTTTTATTGGACCATTTATATAGCTCAAGAAGCTTCAATTTGATTTAAAAACAAAAGAAAGTTTTATTTTGTATCAAATCATTGATAATAAATGCCAACAACAAGTTCTTTATTTCCTAGATTTGAGGGACGGCATTTTGGACATTTGTACACATCCTCTGAGAGTGGCAGTAAGGGGAGGGGTAGAGCAGTGTGTCCCAGATCATGTGTATAAATGCTCCAAATGCCTTTCCTCAAATCTAGGAAATAAAGACCTTGTTGTTGGCATTTAGTATCAATGATTTGATACAAAATGAAATTTTCTTTTGTTTTTAAATCAAACTGAAGCTTCTTAAACTATATAAATAGTCCAATAAAAGATGTTACCAAATTAAATTAAAGTGCCTGAAGCGTCTCATGTATCAGCATCCCCGCTCTGAAAAATGGTGATGGGAACAGTTTAACTAAAGCTTGTTGAATGAGCTTTAGTTAAAGTGCCCCCACTGCCATTTTTCAGTGGGGGACACTGATACATGTGATGCTGGAGTCTGCTGGAGCACAGTAATTACCATGCTTCAGCAGACTCAATTAATCGAGCCTGCTTCGCCACACTGTTATTACAGGGCATTTGAGCAGCCTCACTGCACGTGTATAGGCACCCTTTGTGCCCCAAATCCTGTTTAAAGTCTCTCTTAACTATATAGGTTCAATAAAAGATATTACTAAACAAGCCTTGCTTTTCATGTGTTCCCTGGACCATCACAACTACAACACCATTAGGATCCTCCTAGTAAAATATGCTCACATGTTTTTCCTTGTTGACTACCATATCACTTTATTTCTTCATTTTGAAAGGAACCCTGTGCTAATTCAGGATTTGATAACTGTGACAGGGTGAGACTTTCATGCCCGGTGCAAGCACTGGCTTGCCTCTTGTCTATGGACCAGTCACCCACCTTCCTCTCCTGCCACGTTTTGATGTAATAGTATTGATATGTTAGTTAGGCGGGAGGCTGCCCATTTTGAACCCCAATGTTTAGGGGTATATCCACAACTCCATCCCACCCCTACACTGTGGCCCAAGCCTTGCAGATGGCATCCCAGGCAGCTAAACTTAGCTGTACCCTTCGCTCCTTTAGTTGTGGTCCCCACTCTGGGACCTTCAGCTCCTCCTTAGGCCCTAGCCCCATCTCAGGCCAGTCAGGATTCCAAGGCACTCTGCTCTGGGCATCTCTCATGGTGGGCCATCTTGGCCCTTTGACCCCCCCTTTGGGTCTTGGCCCCAGCATGGGCCAGTTGAGGGTCCCTCAGGACAAGTCTAAGCCACTTGCCTGCTCACAGAGTTTCGAGTCCCCCATTTCCAGCTCAGGTGCTTCACAAAGCATGCCTGGGCCCGCAAGGTCACTTACCCCAGCAGACTCAGGCACTTCAAAAAGCTTACCTGGCCTTCCCTGCATTATATAAAACTCACCCGAAGGTGGGAGTTGAAGTTAAGGCACCCGACCCACCTTACATCGGGGAGGTGATCACTCCTGGTATTTACATGGGGCCTGCCATACCACCAGCAGCCCCACCAGGCCTTCGTGCCCCAGCAGGGTGTAGTTTTAGGTCATGCTCAGGACCAATGAGGCCTCCAAGCCATCTCCATAGCCTCACCCTTACCTCCAAGGTGTTCCTGGCAGAGCTCAGCAGAGAGATGTTTCCCCTCTGCTGGCTGATCATGAACTGCCCTCAGCTCAGAGAGCTGGGCCTTAAAATGGCTGCCTTAATCAGGCACATGCCCCGCCCTGGCCCAGTCCTTAAAGTGGCAGCCACTACCAGTGCTCTGCCACAATAATCCCAAACCACCCCTGATTGCTGTCCATCCATTCTCCTCAGTGAAGGAGATCCTATAATTTCCTTAGGTTGCTAGTTCCACTGTTTTTACAATTTTTGTTTAATTTGTTTTTGAAACACTGCTTCAGTTTGATTTAAAAATAAAACAAAATAACGCTTTCTATTAAGCTATTTATATTGAATGCCAATGACAAGGTCCAGAATTTGTTTTGCATATTTTCTGCTTTAATATGCAATGACATTAATAGACAAAGTGGAAAAAATGTGCAAAATGAGGCCCCTATACTATAGATTCTTAGGGGACGTGTACTCTGCTTACTGCAGGGTAGTCAGAGATAACCAAGGTTACAAGCTAAGGTTTTGAGCTAACTCAGGTACTACAAGCAGTTTAGCTCCAGTAATGCAGAGCTACATGCAATCTAGCCTATTGTGAAATAAAACTAATATTTGCTTTTTCATTTGAACAACTCTCTAATATTTAAATGTGCTTTTATGCTAATTATCCTCCTCTTAAAGTAAATAAGTGGATTCTCTTCTTTTTTAAATGAATTGTTTATATTTCTGAATAAATGTTAAAAAATATGTTTCCACATTTTGTGACAGGCACAATGTCATTTCATTTCAAAAACAATAAATAAAGACCTATTGCACATACTCTGTTGTAGAAAATATTATATGCTCTATTCTCAGTCGTAAAATCATAGGATTATAGAAGGGACCTCCAGAAGTAATCTAATCCAGTCTCCTGCCTGAGGCAGAATCATTCCTATCCAAACTATCCCATAGAAAACTTTGTCTAATCTTTTACAAAAACTACACAAATCACACTACCCTATCACACAACTACAAGCCATAGCACCCTAAATTACCACAGACAAAGCAGGTTAACAGTGGTCAGTATCGTGCTGCTGCAAGGATTGCTAAAAATAAACTTGAAGGATCCAAGGAAGAGTTCCATGCCCCCTACTCTAAAGAGGAAGGCAAAGACCTCCACAGTGCATACCAATCTGACCATGGAGTTAAATTCCTTCCTGACCCCAAATGTGGCAATTGGTCTGACCCTAAGTTGTCCCTCTAGCTAGGATACTCCAGGTTTTAGTTCCAGCAGCAGCATTGGCACACCCTAGTCAAAATCCTCAGCCTTGGTTGTAGCCAACACCCAATGGCTCTAAGGATGGTGAACCTCCCCTCCTCCCACAAACCTACCTGTCACATTTAGCAACAAGGGGGGCGGGATTCCTTATGAGCCCAATGCAGCATCCAGCAAAACCCAGAAGCTTGGGAAATACCCATGGCATAGCACACAATAGCTACTCCTAGATCATCCCTGACCAATGCTTATCCAGCCTCTTCTTAAATACCTCCAATGATGGAGATTCCACAATTTCCATAGTCAGTCAATTCCATTGCCTAACTTCTAACAATGAAGAAGTTTTTCCTGATATCCAGTTTAACCTACTTTGCTATAACTTTAAGATACTTGACCACATTCTGCTCTCTGCAGCAAGAGAGCAAGGGTGTTCTTGTTCTTGTTTATGGCAGCCAATCATGTATTTGAAGTCAAGTTTTAATATTCTAATTCAATGGAATTCTTGTGTTTTTATTATTTTTTATTATTTGCACTGTGATCACCTCTATGCTACCTAACAGGAATGAAGCCCCATTTCTAGCTTGATAACAAAACAAATTCTCTGCTCAGAAGAGTCTGAAAGAAGATAGTTACAGATACTATCTCTGTTAATGTATGAACATAGTAAACACCAAAAGTATGGAAGACAGTATCATATAATTTAAATCTACCGTAAGTGTAGAAAATCTGAAAACTGTACATGGAGGAAAAAAAGTGTTATGCTTTAATGTTTGCAAAGGAAAGTGTGAGAAGAATAGCTAATTTATTAGGTCACATACAGACATTTCAGAGTCCCTGCTCTCCTGGGAGAAAGAATGAGAATACGGATGTTCAGGATTTTTCTCACAGAGAAAAAATGACTACTCCAGAAGAAATATAACCTGTATTTAATCACTCCCAGGAGAGTTTCTCTTGGGAGAGTACATATTATCTTCTAAGAGAAGCCATTGCATAATCCTCCAGCCACAGGAGAGGCGGGCAGTCTGTACATATTGTCTTCTAAGAGAAGCCATTGCATAATCCTCTAGCCACAGGAGAGGCGGGCAGTCTGTATATATTGTCTTCTAAGATAAGCCATTGCATAATCCTTCAGCATTCCAGGATGCTTTGCCTTCCCCCTCCATCCTCACAAGGAGACAGCAGGTGCATCTACACATGCGCTTGATTGCACAGTTGTTACTGCACAGTCATTTTGTACTTGCTGAAGTACTACTACATTTCCAACCCAAGAAGTCATTTAGTACTTGCTAAAGTACTAATACTAAATGACTGCTTGGATTGGAAATATCCTATGTGGCACCAGGACTGCAGTACTGGAGATTAATGCACAGTCATTTAGTACTTGCTAAAGTAGTAGTACCTTGGTTATCTCTGACTACCCTGCAGTAAGCAGAATACATATCCTCTAAGAGTATATGGTATAAGGGCCTCAATTTGCACATTTTTACCACTTGTGTCTATTAATGTAGCTGTATATTATAGCAGAAAATATGCAAAACAAAGTGCTTGGAGTGGTCTGCAGGCTCCCTCATTCTGCCTGGTGACAGATGGCAACAGTTCACAGAGCAGACCTGATTGGCTGACCCAGTCTGATCAAAGTCAGCCTGTCTCCCCCTGAAGCACAATGTGGGATTGTGAAGGGGGTGTGTTCTACTCTGCAGCAGAATCCAGCAAGTGACACACTGGGCGCATTTACACAAGATGCTATGTTGCCATAGGAATGAGCTATGGCAACATAGCTCATCACTATAGTGATATAGCATCAGCATGCATGAATTGTGACACCAACACTACTTCACAGTAGCAATGAGCTACTACATAGTAGCTACGGTAGCACAGTAGCTCATTGCTACTGCACAGTAGGGTTGGAAACCTGTTCAACATCTTTATCAGTGATCTGGATCTGGGTGTGGAATGCATGCTGTCCAGATTCACTGACAACACCAAGCTGTGAGGTAAGGTGGGCATGCTGGAGGGGAGGGATAGAATCCAACTAGATCTAGACAAATTACAGAGGTGGGCAGTTGAGAATAGGATGGAATTCAATGCAGACAAGTGCAAGGTACTGCATCTAGGGAGAAGGAACCAGCAATACACCTATAGGCTGGGGAAGACCCTTCTTGTTAACATGGTGGCAGAAAGGGATTTTGGAGTCATTGTTGACTTCAGGATGAACATGAGACACCAATGCAAGGAAGCGGTCAGTAAGGCTAACCACACCTTGTCGTGCATCTACAGATGCATCACAAGCAGGTCCAGGGAGGTGATCCTTCCCCTCTATGCAGCATTGTTCAGGCCACAGTTGGAGTACTGCATCCAGTTTTGGGTGTCCCACTTCAAGCGGGCTGTGGCTACCATTGAGAGGATCCAGAGGAGGGCTACTCACATGGTCAAGGGGCAGTGTGGCAGGCCATATGAAGAGAGGCTAAAGGGTCTGAACCTATTCAGCCTCCACAAGAGAAGGCTGAGAGGGGATCTGCTGGCCATTTACAAACTCACCAGGGGGGACCAGCGGGAATTGGGGGAGGCTCTGTTCATCTGGGCACTACCCAGGGTTACTAGGAATAATGGCCAGAAATTGTTAGAGAGAAGGTTCAGGCTGGACATCAGGAGACATTGCTTTACAGTTAGGGCTGCCAGGCTCTGGAATGGGATCCCAAGTTATGTTGTACTCTCTCCTACCTTGGGGGTCTTCAAGAGGAGGCTGGAAAGATATTTGGCTGGGGTGATATGGTCCTGGCATTTGTTCCTGCCCAGGGCAGGAGGTAAGACCTGATGATCTGTGTAGGTCCATCCCTTCCGACCTTAAGTACTATGATACTATGAAATGTCCCTTGTGGAACCAGGACTGTGTAGAACTGGCAGTTACTGAGCAGTCATTTAGTACTTTGGGTCTGCTCTGTGAATTGCTGCCATCTGTCACCAAGTAGAATGAGGGAGCCTGCAGAGCACTCTGAGATCCATGCACAATGTTCCCCTGGATGTGCAGCATCACCATTGCAAGCTCTATGCTCTTCAAGGGCCCAGCACTGGAATGTCTGTTCAGGCATCTCAGGGTAAGTTTTTTTACCAGGAGAACAAACCTGGGAGAATTCTCCCAGATTATTTGAGTATGTGTGCACAGACTTACTGTTCAGATTTCTTCAGAGGTTAATCAGTATCTGGGATGAGACATCCTTAAGGGTTTCTGCTGCATATTGGTGGTGAATTTAAGAAATGATTCATGGGTGAGATTCTGTACTTCATGTCTAGTGCACATGCAGCCTATGGGGAAGAAAGCAAAAGTACCTTTAAGTCACTTTTGTGGCCCTGTTATCCTAGACTTTTGGGGGACAAGAGATGCTCTCTGTGTCACTTAGAAAGGCAGTCCCAAAGGACTGCCATTAAGGCTATACTGGAACTAGAGATTTCTAGCACTGGGTGTGCCTACATGTGCAGTTAGCATGCCTGAATTTTCTGTACAGAATTTTCAGACTCAAAGTGCTCCCTGGCAGACATCTATATGTGCACCCCTGTTGGGAGCAAATTGAGCCTGACAGGAGCAGCCCAGTCCAGGGATGCTGGCCCCATGCAGCAGCCAGGGGAAGTTCCAGGCTCCCAGGGTGCCAGACCTGGTCTGGAAGGGGGCACAGGAGCTTATCCTCAAACTTCAGAAGGTTGGGGAGGAGCTGTCCTGGCTTGGCAGGAAGCTCCATCCAAGCTGGGGGGAGATTGGGCAGGCCCCAAATGGTGGGGGGAGATGTCCTAGCTTCTGGGCAGCTGTCTGTCAGCCACTTGGAGATTGGGGCTTGTCCTGGTCCCCCTGTGGCTAGGAGAGATGTACTGGCTGCCGGGAAGCTGTCTCACAGCCATGTGGAGATCAGGACCTGTCCTGATCTCCATAGGGAAGGGACAGATGTCCTGGCTTTTGGGCAGCTGCCTCCTAGCCATATGGAGGTAGGAAAAGATCTCCCAGCCATGTGGAGATTGGGATGGATCCTGATCTCTATGTGGCTGGCAGGCAGCATCCTGTTAAGTGGGAACAATTCTCCATAACCCCTGTGGCCCCTGCTGCCTAGGCTAACCAGGAGCAATTTGTTCCCCATCAGCATCTACACATGCAGTATGGTGCATTATTTAATACACCATTTTTCTAGTACCTGTATCTACAGGTACTAAAAAATGGCACATTAGAATAATATATTGCACAATAAGCACTGTGCACATATAGATGGTGACCTTCAGTGCCAGGCACTTTAACATTTGAGAACAGGCAGCAGGGCAGCCTGCAAGTGTGGGATAGCCTTAATCAGGCAGTCAAATGACCCCAGGAGGGCCCTGGGATTAGAGGAGGGGGCAGAGCAGCCTTCATTTTAACCCTGGCCCTCAGAGCTGGAGCAGCAGTCTGCTGCTGGCAACTAGAATAACAAACACCTGGCTGAGCTGCTGCTTGGAACATCTTGAAGGCAAGGGAAGGAGCTATGGGGATGTCAGTTGGCTCCTGGTCCTGAAACTGCACCCTGCTGGGGAAGGATGGTCCAGGGCTTCTCCTCAGAGCAGTTCAGTCCAGGGTTTCTCCTCCCCCTTTCCCTGATATACCCCACCCCCTGCAGCAGCCAGGGGGAGCTCCAGGCTCCCCTAGGTGCCAACCCCAGGCTGGCAGGGGGCACGGGAGTCAGGCCTGGGCTCTGGGGAGAGGCACAGCTCCCAGACACACAGAGCGTGGGATCTCAGTCCAGTTTGGAGGCACTGGCTTGGGGCAATGCCCCATGCACTAGTGTGAGGATAAGCAGCACTGGCTTCAGGGTGAGACAGACACAGAGGGAAAGCAGTGCTGGGACTGGTGGGGAGATGCAAAGGGGAAGCAGCGCCATGTCCCCTTGTGTGTCCCCTCTGATCCCCAGCACTGCTTCCCTCCGTGCTTCCCTGCTGGGCTCAGTGCTGTTCAGCTTCCAGCTCCCCCTAGGTATAAGTGGGGAGCAGGAGCCAACTGGGGCATGTACTGTGTGGGCAGTGGCAGGGCTGAGGGGGTCTCTCTGTCCCCTCAGCCCTTCTGCTGCCCATGCAGTGCATGCCCCAGTCAGTTCCTGCTCTCCACCTATTCCTGGAGAGCCAGGACTGGAAACAGAGATCTCTCCCACCACCCTCTGTGGCTTCCTGCTGCCTCGGCTGACTGGGTGCAAATTGCTCCCAGTCAGTGTTAACATGCGTGCTGGTGTGCAGTAGCTAATGCACCATTAATCTAGTACCTGTATTCATTGGCACTAGCAAACATCACATTAGTCTAATTTACTGTGCAGTGAATGCCATTCATGTGTAGATGCTGATGCTTTACTGCACATTAGATTAGTCTTATGTGCGGTTGAGCGTCTCCTGTAGATGCACCCACTGTGTATTGTGGACATCCCACTCTGTCTCATTTCTCCTAGTTCTCTATGCCAGGGCTTGCATTAAGGGAATTCTCATTCAATAAAATATGGAGATTTGATGTAATTTTTACAATGTGTCGCAGGGATCCAAGCATGAGGGAGTGAGGAGCCCCACCCATCAGGGAACCCGGGACAAGGGAAACACAACCCCTAAAGAAAAACCCTGATAAGGAAGAAAACTTACCCATTGTAGAACGCCGATGATCCGGGGAGACAGGAGAAAGACCCACGCAGTTTATCAGTCGTGCTTATCTGCAGCTGGAGCTGGAGTGGGAGATGCTGCCCAGCAGATTCAAAAGCCGGCTCTGAAAGAGAGTGATGGGAATGCCAGGAGTGAGAGGAGTGGCGAGGATCCCCCACGCCGAGTGCATCTAGCACCGGCAAGAGCAGGAAGACCTGACGCGGAGGCTGACATCAGCACCGATGGGATCAGGGGAAGCATCCTGCACCAGCGGCAAGCAGCACAGGAATGCGGGATTTGAGGCGGCTCAATGTGGAGCCACAGAAGAACCTGGCTGGGGCAAGGCGGAACAGCCAGAATCCCTGGCTTAGAAAAAAAGAGAAAAGGAAAAAAAAAAAGAAGGGGAGGCTGGACTGACAAGAGCATAAGAAGCATGAAGATCTGGGACTGACACTACTGGCGGGCAAGCCACATAAAGATCTTGGGGCTTGCCTCAAGAGCTGGCATATGGATGGTGTGTAGGGGAGGTGGAGCCCTGTGTACATCTGCCGGGAGAAGTGACAATCCCAGAGGTCCTGTCAACGGGAATCCTCTCCACTGGAGACCCATCCAAAGTCATGGAGTTTCGGGGTTTCGCCAGGAGTGACCGAGGGGCTTCTCCAGGATTGCATGGGATCTCATCACACCCGAAACCAGGCACATGGGCTAGAGCTGCATGGGAGCGGATAATCAAACAGAGGTGGGCATACAATGATGTGCCCTTTTACCTGGATTGTAGCAGGGGTAAACTCTTTTGCACTATCCTGTTAATATCCACATAATTTTGCAAAGAGGTTTCTGATTCTATTATTGTCACACAATCTATTTAACTAATAAAGGATTTTTGCAGTTTGCAAAGATAGTATAAATCCAGTGGCATATATTCCTCACACCCCATTTTCCCAGAGAGAAGATATTTTCCCTTGGGGATATAGTAACCCTTAGAAACCACTTTTGTCATAATCCTCTTTCATAGGTTACTTATAAATATCCTTATTATTGTTCTCGGGTTTTGATTTTTGAAGCAGTTAAAGAACACATTGGTGGCAGAATAATCTTTTTTTCATCATTCCAAAAAAGCCAGTATAACGGAAGATTACAGGAACTAGCAGGAAGAAAGATCAAGATCCTTAAATAAAAATTGTGTAACAAGGTCTAAAATTAAAATGTACTGAACCAGTTTTAATATAGAACATAACAGGTTTGAAAGAAATGGACTGTTGCCAAACCTGACCGTACTTTCCTTCAGAACAAGGAGAATCAATTTTTTATCCTGTGAATAAGTTGGCAAAATTATTACTGTTATTACGAGGAGAAGAAAAAAAAAAAATCATATTTTTTTTACCGAACATCCAACCTGGCTCTATCTGGGTTTCCCCAGTGCATACATCCTCTAAATCTCTTTTCAGTACAAGGAATAAGAATCCTTTCCTCTCTGCCCTAACTATCTATATCCCTGCCTGATTATTGTTCCACCCTTTCTTTATTACCTAACCATTTGAAAAATTCCTGCATGTCACTCTCAGAAGACTTCCATCTTCAGCCTTACTTTCCATGAGTGAGATTCTGAACTATGGGAAGATTCTTAGACTTTGGACTTAAAGTGCTGGGTTTTTTTCCTTTGCTGGTGTTGTTACTTGTGCTAATTCAACTAACTGGGTGCCAGTGTGGTATGATACTTCTAGCAAATTATTTAGGTGGTTTAGCTAAAGGCAAGCTTTCCTCCATTATGGAAGAAGGTGAAGTTGCCGAAGAT
Source organism: Alligator sinensis (assembly GCF_000455745.1). Classification (NCBI taxonomy): domain Eukaryota; kingdom Metazoa; phylum Chordata; order Crocodylia; family Alligatoridae; genus Alligator; species Alligator sinensis. The sequence continues at coordinate 686,528 of NW_005842004.1, forward strand.
ATTTGTTGGTCAAATGCAACTTAAGGATGTAGATCAAAGGCAGGTTTGCACACTTAATTCTTAGATCTAGGGATGTGTTTATTTTTATAAAGTGAACTTTATATAGCCAAATTGTAAGGCTTTGTTGAAATATACCATCATGGGAAAAGATCATCAATTTTCATGGATTTTGCTATATGTAATTCAGTCTGCAGTTTTTAAATATTTTAAGATCCTGTTGAATGCTAACAGTGTTATTCAAATAGGACAAGAAGCAATGGGGTTAAATTATACCAGCTGACTGGGGATGGCTCTCCCAGCCACATGGGGATTGCGTCCTGGCCTGATCTGCATATGGCTAGGATGTAGCAGTCCCAGCTGCTGGGACAGCTCTACCAGCCATGTGGAGAGCAGGTCCTGATCTGATCTCCATGTGTCTGGGATGTAACAGGCCTGGCTGCCAGAACAGCTCTACCAGCTATGTGGGGAGTGGGTTAGGACCCAATCTCCACATGGCTGAGATGCAGCAGTCCCAGCTGCCAGGGCAGCTCTATCAGCCACATAGTGATCAGGTAGAGACTCAGTCTCTATGTGGCTGAGACACAGCAGTCCTGGCTGTTGGGACAGCTCTCCTGGCCACTTGGGGATAAGGCCCGCTGCATCAGGACTTAGAGAAGCAGCAGCAGGGCCCCTACTACCTGTGATGACCAGAAACAAATTGCTTTTGGTCAGTGTCTACTCGTGTACTATTGCACAGTAACTAATGCACTGTTAATCTAGTACCTGTATTTCCTGGTACTAGCAAATGGTGCATTAACCTAGTTTACTGTCCAGTAAGTCCCGCACATATGTAGATGGTGACACTTTACTGCACATTTGATTAGTCTAATGTGCAGTAAAGCATCTCGTGTAGATGTGCCCAAAGAGTGCTTAAAACTAGTTTCAGGGGTCGCATGGATAATCCAGGCATTGAAAGCCCCAGGACCTGCCTAAAATTAACATGTAATAAAGCCCTTTGATTCTTGTAGTTTTCAGATGCAGACAACCTTTTTTATGGAATAAGTTTCTACTGAGTTGTTACTTAGGCATGTACACACACACACACACACACACACACACACACAGACACCCCTCCTGTACAAACTAAGAGTGCTGTGAATGAAAAATAACTGTATTTGGTAAAATGATTAAGTCCTAGAATATTCCCCTATAGCTACTATTTATATAAAGGGTTAAGCATATATTTTTGAAGAAACTGTTGCTAAGCACTTCTCAAGGAAACTAATTGGGGAAAAATAAAAAGTTTAGCTAATGATGTCTCCTGTTGAAGAAGGTTAGGATCAGATTTTGTTTGAAAACTAGGAAACCAAGAGCCATTTAAAGGCCATGATCCTAGCCGGAGCTTTTAATTAACCATTTTGAACGCATATAGAACGTTTCTGGCTCTTTATAATTATTGAATTATAGGCACTAGAGAAAGAAATGACCTATGAGGTCATCGAGTCTCTCTCTTGGCTGGTGCAAGATTACTGCTTAGTTTACTCTTACTTGGGTTCTCAAATCTAATTTTAAATGCCTCTGTGATAGGGTTTTATGTATTTTTTTTCTTGGGAGGCTGTTTGACAGATTAAACTCTCTCATTTCCTATACATTTTTTCTGATATATTAGTATCAGCAAATGTTTTAATTAAAACCAACATTGAAAATGTAGACAAAATTCAGAGAAGAGCTAAAACTTATTCAGGGTCTGGAAAGCAACATAAAAATGAGATATATAAGTAGTTTAATATAGTTAGCTCCGTGAAGTTAATATTAAACAGCAACTTGATCATAGTTTATAAGCACACAGGGAAGAGTAATCCTCCCTGCTCCCCTCAACCCCAACTGTGAGTATATTGGCTGAAGTCCTAAAGCCTGTCTTATGCAGATGATTTATATTACTCTTTAGCCTTTACAGATTATTAACTATGATCATTCTTTTCTAGATACAGATTTTCTATCATTTTAAATATTCCCTATCTGTTTTTATATTTACACCTTTCAATGTATTAAACCCAGAATCCACATGATAATGTAATCCAGAAAGTTCAATAAACTAAGCTGTGTGTTTAGACCTCTCTTTCCTCAGATATCAGTTGCTGTTGCTCCCTAATACTTTATTTCATTGAAACTAATAATTTTTCTAAGCCTTTCCACATTAATGTTACAAAAATTATACACAGTAGTCTCTGAATATCATCCACCAACTTTCAGCTCAGATCTCTGTTCATTTTTCATTGCTTTCCTCTGGACTCACTCCAAACTGTCTATATGTTATTGTACTAACTAGCTGGCAACACCTGAACGTGGCACTCTAAATGTGGCTGGAACAGAGATATACAAAGATGGACGTTGCTGTCTCCTACATATGTAAGCAGTAGGCTAGAAGTCAGAAGATGCTTTGCTTGGGGCTGTGTGACTCTGCCTTACAGGGTGGTGTTTACATGGTACAATTTTGCATAGCAAAAAATAACATTACCATCTCAATGCATGATGCCTCTGCATGTAGAGATCAAAACTACATTATTCATTATTGCTAGGATATCATGTTGAAAATTCACATCTTGGCTGTTTATTGTTCAACATGACCTCAGGCCACATAGGATATCATTGCTTTCTAGATTTTACATTTCCATTGAATATAGAGTTATTGTACCCAGTTTGTATTTTTATTAGCTAAATTTGATTTTGTAGAGTTTCTGTGTTTGTTTCTTTTTCCTGATTTAAAAAAGCCCATTGATGGCTTTTCTCTTTTTGTTGGTATTTTTAATTCTTGCCAGTTGAGTTATCTGCATATTTCATTAATTGATTTTTTTGATGAAGAAATTATTGAGGATAACAACAGTTTAATAATTTATCAGGCCAACATGATGTTTTTATTATTCTTTTTTTGTTTAAGTCCTTCAGCCAGTTTTCAAACCATATGACATATCCAATCTGAATTGAAATATGCTGAACATGATAATATACTAAAATGAATGCTTTTAAAGAATGAGCTGAACAAGAGGCTTTTAAACTTAACTATATTTAAATCACTAATGGGAACTATCAGTAAACAAGATCAAAAGTGAATCATTTCAGTTGACTTGAGAAGCGAAGAAAGGTGACATTTTGCATTAAGTGAAGAGTATTCTAAGAATATTTTATTTCAGTAGGAGATTAGAGACAGATAGCTTTTCATAAAATTCCCATTATGGTAGTCTGTCCAAATTATACTTTCTTAGTCAAATCTTTGGTAAACTTAGAATAAAGTTGAAATTGTGAGGGGCTTAAACTATTCCATTCTGTGACATTTTCATATATTCTACATACTGCTCCCCATCTCTGTTAAACAGTCCTGTAATGGCATTTTGTAACTCCAATGTGACAGGGCATTAATATAGCGCGCGCACGCGTGCGTGTGTGTGTGTGTGTGCATGGTATATATATATATATATATATATAAGGGGGCTCTAGGGCCTGGTCTACCATTGGCCCGCCCACCTGTTTCTGGGCTAACTGCCCACCTCCTCTCCTGCCACACCTTGATGATGCATAATTATGGTGTTAATTAGGTGGGAGGCTGCTCATTCTTGCCCTGATGCCAGGGGGTCCAATCTGCAGCTTTGTTCCTCTCCTACACTGCAGCCCAAGCCTCACAGATGGCATCATAGTTCTTAATGTCACTGGCCCCACACTGGGCCCCCTAATCCTCCAATCCAGACCCCAGCCGGATCCCTCTAATCAGGCAGCCTACTCTGCCCTCATTCTGGGCTGCCTAGCTCCCTGAAATCTTCCCCCTCTTGGGTGTGGCCCCCCCAGGACCTTTGGCCACACAGGCCCTGGCCTCGTCTCCAAGGCCAGTCAGAACCCCAGGCCCTTAGCTCTGGGTGTTCCTCATGGTGGGCCTCTGGCCCTTTTGACCCTTCTGGTCCTGGCCCCAGCATTGACCAGTTGAGGGTGTTTCAAGTCAGACTTCTGAGCCTCTAGCCCACTCTCTAACATGGGTCTGCCTTCTTGGCCCTACTATGGGGTAAGCCACCCAGTTGTGGGAGCTGGGATTATTAAGGTGCCCCAACCCACCTTTCACTGGGGTGGTAACTGGCTTGGCATTTCCTGGGGACTCCCATGCCACCCGGAGCCCCACCAGGCCACCCATCCCTGGCAGGGTGCAGTTTTAGGTTATGCTGAGGACCAGGAACCTCCTATCTATCCCCATAAGCTCTTGCCCTTACCTCCAGGGTTCTCCCTGCTGCAGCTCAGCTAGGCGATGTTTCTGCCTGGCTGGCAGCAACAGACTGCAGCCTTTATGTACTCGGTTCTCAAAATGCCTGCCGCCATCAGGCACCTGCTGGATACCTGACCCAGCCCTTAAAGTGGCAGATTATATTTAAATATGCAATCCCAACATTTTGTTTATGTAGAGCAGAGGTTCCCAGCTTTTTCTTCTTGCATACCCCCTTCCAGACTTACCAGCTGCCCATGTACCCCTACCAGCATACGCTTTGTATTTTAACCCCTTAAATATCAATTAGTATTACAGTATAACGAAAATTAAATCTGCAATTACACAATTTATTCAGCATACCTCCCAGATATGTCTTGTGTACCCCAAGGGTTACACGTAACACAGTATGGGAACCCCTGATGTAGAGGGAAGTTCCAGCTTCAGTAATTACATCTTGACCTAACTTTATTTCTTCTGGATTTTATTGGACATATTATTCTTCGCTAAGAGTCTTAAGCAGCTGTATAGTCCCAACCCTTGTAAAATTATTGCATTCCCAGAGTTAAAAGCATTTCACTGGTTGGTGTATTGATTTATCTATTAGGGATTTGTGAAGTTTTGGTCCCTGATTTGATTCGGCCCAATTCAGTGGCCGAATCTCTGAATCCGAATTGAATCAGGAGACCCTTTAATCTCTCTAAATCAAATCGGAACCCTCCAAATTGATTCGGGGAGATTCAGAAAGCTTCAACAGTTTGGACAGAGACACAGCTTTAAATGTTTTTTCTTCATACCGCAAGGTACGAGGTGGCTCGTGAATTTTGCTATGGTGGGGTGCATGGAGTGTTCCACAGGAGCATGGGGGGCTCCCCAGTGCACTTGTCCACTGAACTGGAGAAGTACTTTTGGTTCACTTCTGGGTTTGCCACTGAACATGCAGGGGCCCTCCTATGTTCTTTTGGGGCATAGCATCTGCCCCAGCATTGCAGCATTCATGAGCTGTGCCTGGTACCTCAAGGTATATAGAAAAAACATTTAAAGCCGTGTCTATGGCTGAATTGCTGATTCTTTGAATCAGCATTGAATCTTCAGATTTGGCCAAATCAAATCAGGGACAGTGATCTGAATCAATGAATCAACTCACTGTCCTCAATTTGGGCTGAATCTGAATCCAAATTGAAATTGAATATGGCCTGTTTTGTACACCTCTATTATGTATCTATATGTATGTGTACACACACACACACACACACACACACACACACACTATATAGATATAGATAGTACCAGGTGATTTCATGTGTTGTTTTCTGTTTTTATTTCAATCTTTGTTACAAGGACTTCAGAAATATAATCCATTTCCTTTCACTTTGCTACTCTAATGGTGTCTATTATTTCCAGGCTCCTTCCTTTTCTTGTATTTGACTACTCTGTTCTCATTTAGTTTTCCTTGGTTGCAAATAATTTAAAAAGTACAGTCTGAAAATTTCTGTCCACCATACTGTCAGGAGCATGACTATGCCTCTACATATCTTTTTGTGTTACAGATCTAGTTATGTGGTTGTTGAAGCATAGAGTTACAGTGATGCCCTTCAGATTAAAGAGAAATCAATACGTATTCCAGAATGGATTTTGAGATAGCTAAAGTACATAGACAACCAGAAGTAAGTAGTGTAACAGTGTTATGTTTGAAAACTGCTACTGCTAACAGACAATCTCTCAGTCAAGGGCAAGAGAATGACTTGCCCTCTATTTCTGGATTTTGATGGCTGTGGGAAGAAAAGATAGAGGTGTTTGTAAAGTCACATAGAGAATTTCTGTTAGTTAAGATGTTGCAAATATTTCTGCTTATTGGACAGAATTGATGCAAATGAAAAACTGTCAGCTAGGTATACCAGTAGCTATAGGTTATAAGTAACCTATTTATGACAGGTACACGATCTGGGCTGACCTAAACGTGGCCCCTACCTGTCCCTGGGGCAACCGCCCACCTACTCACCTGCCACACCTTGTTCTTAATTAATTGATCAGTGTTAATCAGCGGGAGGCTGCCCTTATACTGCCCCGCTGCTAGGGGGTGCTATCTGCGGCTCCGTTTCCTCCTCTACACTGCAGTCCACACCTCACCGATGGAATCATTGTTGTCTCAATTCTATCCCTCTTTGGCCCCTTCCTGTTCTCTCTGGGCCTTCCTTCTCCGTGCTCACACCTGGGTTTCCTAATGGTACTGCCGCCTCTCTGGGGCTCACTGTGCCCACACTTGGGCTCCCTAATGATGCTGCCCCTTATCTGGGGCTTGCCGTGCCCAACTTGGGCTTCCTAATAATACTGCCTCCTCTCTGGGCTCGCTGTGCCCACACTTGGGCTTCCTAATGATGCTGCCCCCCTGCCTGGGGCTCGCTGTGCCCAACTTGGGCTTCCTCGTAATGCTGCCCCCTGCCTGGGGCTCACCGTGCCCACACTTGGGCTTCCTAGTAATGCTGCCCCCTATCTGGGGCTCGCCACCCACCCTGGGGCTTCTCAAATGCCCCTCTCTGGGGCTGGGGTCTATGCACCCCGTATGCTGCACCCACTGGTGCTGGGGTCCTCACACTCCTCTGTAAGTCCCCCATGAGGCCTCCTACAACCCCTAATAGCCTCACCCAAACCACCGGTTATAACAACAACAAAGCAAAACACACAAGCCCCTAGGCTATAACATAACTTAAAGCTGCTCAGGTAAAGCAACAATGCTCAACTCAAGTCAAGCTATACCTGCAGTTAGGCCTCTCCTGGCATCTTGGCTTAGGAAGCTCCTGCCTCTCTGGCTGCTGGCAGGGAACTGCCTCTGGCTTCCACTCCTGGGCTTTATAAGGGCAAGGCCCTTCCCCTTCTGGTCAGCTGACCTTCCCTGATTGCCCCGGAAACCCACAGCTCTGCTCCTTAGTCACTGCTAGGGCTCCTTCCCTAGCAGTTTTCCCCTCTTCAGGCACAGGGCACCTCAGTGCTCTGTGACACTATTGGAAAACAAACATAGAGTTGTCTGCCTTTAGAATAGTGATACTGATTCTCCCATTTCCCTATAATCTATCAAATGGTCACATATAACAACCCCCCCACAAAAAAAACAACCCAAAACAGGGGCAATACACATGCTCATACACATCATCTCTATATGTAGTGTTCAGCTAATCACTTAGGCTACTTGTACACATGACAGGGGTTCAGTTCTCCCTAAATTGAAATGGTGGGTTTTTAATTGACACAGAACCCCACCGTTTCAATTTAGGGATGTCTGTCACTGACAGAACAGTGATGGCCAATGGCCCACTATCTCTCATCCCCCTCTCCCCTATCTCCCTCCACCCCTCCACTGTGGGCAGGCTCTGCCAGGAAAAAAACAAAAGTGAAGGGCCCAATCCTTTTTTTCCTTTTCTTTTCTTTTTTACCACCTAGAGCCTGCCCACCTCTCCTGTGGCCAGGGAGCAAGCTGCCTGCAGGACCTGAGCTGCAGGAGGGCCCAGTCCTTCTCTCCATGGTGGTGGCACCCACCCTCCCTCCCCCTGGCAGCACCCACCCACTAGTACCCTGCCTGGGCAGTTCTGGGGCAGAGGGGTGGGTGCCACTGCCATCAAGGGAAGGACCAGACCTCCTGCAGCTCAGGGCCTGTGAGACCCAGAAGGGACCTTGAGAGAGCATCAAGTCTAGCCCCCTGCCCCAGGGGCAAGAAGTCAGCTAGAGTCAAAGGATTCCAGCAAGATAAGCATCCAAAGTTTCTTGAATGTGTCCAGAGTAGGGGCCTGCACCACTTCTGGAGGGAGTCTATTCCAGGCCTTGGGGGCTCAGACCATAAAGAACATTTTCCTTATGTCCAGCCTAAAACAGTCTTGGAGGAGTTTATGACTGTTAGTCCTTGTTATCCCTTGGGGTGCTTTGGTGAACAGAGGTTCTCTCAGATCCTGATGCATACCCCTTATGTACTTATAAGCAGCCACCAGGTCTCCCATGAACCTGTGCTTTTCCAGGATGAAGAGTCCCATGGCTCTCTGCCTCTCTTCGTAAGACCTATTCTCTTGCCCTCTGATTATGTGTGTGGCTCTCCTCTGGACTCTCTCAAGCTTCTTGGCATCCTTCTTGAATTGGGGAGCCCAGAATTGGATGCAGTACTCCAGCTGTGGCCTCACCAAGGCTGAGTACAGCGGGAGGATAACATCCTGAGATTTACTTGAGAAGCATCAACGGATGCAAGCCAGAGTTTTGTTTGATTTACCAGCTGTGACATCACATTGGTGGCTCATGTTCATCTTGTGGTCAGTCATGACACCCAAGTCTCTTTCAGCCATGGTGCTAGTGAGCGTAGCACCGCTAAGCCTAAAATCATGCTGTGGGTTTTTTTCCCCAAGGTGGAGTACTTTGCATTTATCTGTATTGAACGTCATCAGGTTTGTATCCACCCACTTACTAAGCTTATCCAAATCAGCCTGGATCACTAGCCTGTCCTCAGGTGTGGATGCTATGCCCCAAAGTTTAGTGTCATCGGGGAACTTGGCCAATGCGCTTCTGACACCAATGTCTATATCATTGATAAAGATGTTAAAGAGAACTGGTTCAAGGACAGAGCCTTGAGGGACACCACTGGTCATGGAGTGCCATGCTGATTCACTTCCATTGACTACTACTTTCTGGGTCTGACCTCAGAGCCAGTTTCCCAGCCAGCGGACTGTGGTGTAGCTGAGGCCACAGTTGGCCAATTTTTCCATGAGAAAGTAATGGGACTCCAGATGAAAGGCTTTTTAAAAGTCCAGATACATAATGTCAATCTCTTCTCCCTTGTCCAGGTGATATGTGAGCTGGTCATAGAAGGAGATGAGATTGGTCGGGCAAGCCCTATCCACGAGAAACCCGTGCTGGCTGTCGCTCAGAATGTTGTCATCAACCAGCTTATCAAGAAGGGTCTCTTTGATAATTTTCTCCAGAATCTTACTGGGGATTGAGGTCAAGTTGATTGGCTTGTAATTCCTGGGATCTACTTTCCGCCCCTTCTTGAAAATGGGTATCACGTTGGCCTTCTTCCAGTCTTCAGGTACTTCACCTGAGTGCCATGAGTTTTCAAATATTTTTGCCGGTGGTTGGTTATGACACCTGCCAGCTCCTTGAGTACTCTAGGATGTAATCTGTCAGGACCAGCTGACTTGAAGATGTCCAGCCTCTCAAGGGATTCCTTTACAAGGTCTACACTGATGCTGGGTATAAATACGCCCTCACCCTGGCCGTCCCACATCATGCTAAGCAGGGTGGTCCCTTTGAGCTGATGAAAGACTGATGCGAAATACCCATTAAGCAGGTTGACTTTTTCCTAGGCATCGGTTGTCAGTTGACCCATATGGTTTAGCAGGGGTCCAATGTTACCCTTGCTTTTCCTCTGGCTCCTCACATATCTAACTACTCCCTACGTATCTGAAAAAGGACTTTTTATTATCCTTGATATGTGAAGCCAGATGGAGTTCAGTTGCAGCCTTGGCTTTCCTGGTCCACTCCCTGCAGGCATGGACCAGTGCTGAATACTCCTCCTTGGTGGTGATTCCAGCCTTCCATCCTTTATAAGTCTCTTTTTTTAGGTATAGGAGGTCAGGTAGAGCTCGTTCACACATGTGAGAAAGCTTTGTGACCATTCGGATTTAGCCAAGTGCTTTTCCCATGAGCTGTCCAGGTAGTTAAAGTCTCCCATGACAACCAGGCACTGAGATTGTGCAGCCTCAGCCAGTCCCCTGGTGAATTCCTGGTCCAGCTCTTGTTTCTGTCTAGGAGGTCTGTAATAGACTCCTACCATGATGTCCCCTGTGCCACGTTCCCCATGTATTTTAACCCAGAGGGACTCCAGTCATCCTCCCTGGGTGCCAGTGTCAATTTGCAGGGATGTGTTGCTTTCCTTGATATAGAGAGCTACACCCTTTTATCTGCACAATCTCTCCTGTACAGGGTATAGCAATCTCTACCTGTGGTCCAGTCATAGGTGGAGTCCCACCAGGTCTCCATTATCTCTATGAGATCGTAGTCTTTCTTGCTTAGCAGGAGGACAAGTTCCTCCTGTTTGCTCCCTAAGCTCCTGGCTTTGGTATACAGATACATAAGTGTCTCATTGGAAGCCCTAGTCTTCCTTGCACTCTCAGGCAGACATGGTTCCAGGGCTGGGGTACGTGTGGATTCCCTTGGGTGCCTTAGCCTGCTGGTTATGCAGTAGTTGCCTAGTGGGCTTGCATTAGTGGTTATCCACCCATCCCTCAGTGGGCTTAGTTTAAAGCCCTGTCGAGCAGGTCAGCCAATCTGGTGTTTGATCAGTTTCCTTTAAGACTATTTCAGTGCAATGTGTGTGTGTATGTGCATGCTCATGTGCATGCCCTATAGAATGGTATGATGTGGATTAGAATTGAGATTTTTATGAGCAGTTTCCCATATGGGGAAATCCCCCATTCAAAATGGTATAATGCATATCCTGCTAGCCTTGCAAGGATAGAAGATATTGAATTTTAATTAAGTAGTGATATTGTTCTCTCTAGAAAAGCAGTATTAGCTCATCCTGGACCTTGGGTTAGAGTAATTTAGGGAGGAAAAATCCACGTTTGTGACACCAGGAACATTTTGATTGGATATTTTGTTTATTGCATTTGATACCCGCTGGGCGAGGAGGGGCAGGGGTTGGAACAGTATAAAAAAAATCCACACAGATGGATTAGTCAGGAAACAACACGTGATCATTTCAGGTAATCAGCTGCCTATGATATATTGCATAGATATGGAATACATACATTTACCTTGGGTATATTTAGTTTTTTTCCATCCTGCTCCAGTTTATTACATGAATGGCACCTCGGCACATACAGGGGTAGTTTCCCCACTCCAGTCTGTTGTGTTAGTATTTGCCATGAATCGGGTTGTGTTCCTTCTTTTTTTTTCTGGTTCTGATACAAACTAATCTGCCAGCTGGCAGGGGGTCCTAAAGGCCTTTTTATAAAGGGCAGATAATCAAATCATAGCACGTCCCAGTCAAGCATCCTTCCCACTACTTCCTGTCCCCTGTACCAGGAGTTGAAGGGAAAGTAGAATGAGAGATGGCTTCTCTATGCCTCTCCTGTGCCAGGAGAATCCCACACATAGGAGACCAGTTTACTTTGCACTGTCACAATGGGACAAAAGAGATGGGAAAATGCAGAATTTCTGACCCATGGTATCTAGCAATCTGCAAATCCCTGAAAGGCAAATGATATTTTTAATATCTAGTTATATTTTCTCCATGTTGCTGAACAGTTAGCCAGGGTGAAATAATTTAAATAATTCATGGCTTGTCATTTTCTATTGTACAAATCTACACCTGCTAGTATAAAATATCTAGCTGGTTAGTTAGTGTTGCTTATGTTATTCCTTGCTGCTCTTTCACTTTTCATTTTTTGTCTATTTTTAAAAAGTTAATCTGTTTTATTCTGATCTTTCTATCCATTCTGCTGTTTTAAAAAAATGATTTTCAGATTATTTTTTCCCAAGGTGGGCCTCTTCTCTTTTCTCAGTATTCCTGTGCAGTTCTTTTATATAGTTATTAAAAAATAAACTTTGTTTTTGATGATAAATTCCCTGCCTGATTCTCCTTCTCCTCAGAAAGCTTTGCAATATTAAGTGTACCTCTGAATATATCTGGGGCTAGTATTTTGTTCCTGGAAACCAAGTGGCCTGATCCAGTATCCATTGAAATCAACAGAAATACTTGTATCAATTGGATCCAAAATGGAGCATTAGTGCAAGTTTCTGAATACTCTCCACAAATATGCTTAACTTGTTCTGGAGTTACAACATCCTGTGCGATGTCTTCACTGCTCATTAATCTCCCAACATCATGGGCCAGCAGTGAAGAGAAAATTCAGGCAGATATTAAGGTGGTGAACTAGGAGGCAGAAGCTTGCTAACAGCAGAAATGCCTCTCCTGACATTTGGAGAATATGGAGCAATAGACAGCACCTACTGCCATCACCAAGGAGTTTTTCAATTATTACACCCACTAGGATTTACAATGCAGGTTGTCTGAGGTAACACTATAAAGTAGGTAAGGAGTTTTTACTCATGTAGTCCTTGACTGTCAGATTAGAACTCTGATGTAGAAAGACCTATTAGTATAAATTAAGTACATGAGTGATCTTACTGAAATAAAACAATGGGACTACTTGCATATTTAAAACTGAAGCATATACTTAAGTGCTTTCTTAAATTGAGGTCTACAATGTTGTCATGAATGGCAGTGAAAATACTGGTGGTCAGTTTTGTGTTGTAGACTCTCCACTGAGTACTGGATGGGAGTTTTACTTCTTCCACCATTGTTGGTTATAGTAATGCTGGAGCAATAGGCAGTGAAGTACATATGTGTCTTAACATCAGGAGTTGTGCTAAGAAAACCAATTAATTTAGCGTGGGTCTTATCTACATGGGGACACTTGGGAAGGTTAATCTCATTTAACTTTTAAAGTAGATTATTAAACTGCATTAAACCCCATTTTAGTTTCAAGGTAATGTAAGCAAAAACAAATTAAAGCCAGTGTAATTATGAATGTCCCCAGAAGGGTTTAATACAATTTTACTAATCCAATTCAAAGTAGAACATTTTAGTTAATTTGGATTAATTTGAGTGGCCCTGTGTAGACAAGCTCACAAACAGTCAACAATGAATATATATATTTTTGGTTATTAATAGCCTTGTCTAGGTTGGAACCAGTATGCTCAAGGATGAAAGATTTCCTGTTTTGGGTCATAAATAGACTAGTTTACACAGGAACCAACATCTTCAAGGATGAAAGGCTTTTTTTGCTATTACCAATTTCATGAGTAGTTCTGGTTCTTGGAAATAAAAAGATTGCTTCTGATTTATGTTACGAAAAGTTTCTGTTTTTAAATTAAGTACTTTTTTAGTTTCAAATTTTTCTGACAGTTCCCCAAATATCATGAGTAGATTTGGTGGAAAAGTTGTTATGTATTATATGACAAAAATGGCTTTTTAACTAAAGGTCTTTTCATTTATTTCACTTTTTCTCCTTCTTCCTTTAATTTTTTTTCCACTCTCCTTTTTCCATATTTACAATGGCAACATAGAAAAAAAGAAAAGGGGAAAAAAGAATATGCAGAGAGGGGGAGGCAGATGAAAAAACTCCCGACGATATTGGTTTTCAGTTTTCTATTTTCACTGTGAAACCGATCTTATCTACAGAAAATTTAAAACAGACAAATGAAAATCCCATTATTATTTTTTGTGGAAAAAAGTATCATTTTCCACTCAGTTCTAATTGTGAACATTATTTCTACATTTCCATATGGAATTTTGTTTTGCTATTTCAAAAAAAGGTGTGATGTTTTTCTATTAAAATGAAAAGCTAGAATAACCCAGTTCTTTGGTTTCTATTTTGTGCAGGGTCTACTACTTGTATTGTGTTTCATGAATGAAATTCTCTTACTACTTCTTACTGTGCTCATGGGTTGGAAACCTATGCCTGTGGGCTGGATCCAGCCTGGGAAGAATCATAAAAAGTTAGGGTTGGAAGGGACCTCAGGAGGTCATCTAGTCCAACCCCCTGCTCAAAGCAGGACCATCCCCAACTAGATCATTGCATCCAGGGCTTTTTCAAACCAAGCCTTCAAAACCTCCAAGGATGGAAATTCCACCACCTCTCTAGGTAACCTGTTCCAGTGTTTCACCACCCTCCTAGGGAGAGAGTTTTCCCTAATAACCAACCTAAACCTCCCTTGCTGAAACTTGAGATCATTGCTTCTTGTTCTGTGACCACTGACAACAGTCTCGCTCCGTCCTCTTTGGAACCACTCTTCAGGTAGTTAGAGCCTGCTATCAAATCCCCTTTCAGTCTTTTCTACTGTACACTAAATAAACGCAGGTCCCTCAGCCTCTCCTCAGAAGTCATGTGCCCCAGCCCCTTAATGATTTTTGGTGCTCTCCACTGGACTGTCTCCAGCTTGTCCACATCCTTTCTATAGGGGGGGGAGGGGTTGTGGGGGGGAAACTAGACACAGTACTTCAGATGTGGCCTCACCAGTGCAGAATAATACACTTTCCTTGATCTGCTGGCAATGATTCCCCAGTAATGCAGTCCAGTATGCTGTTAGCTTTCCTGGCAACAAGGGCACACTGCTGACTTATATCCATCTTATTGTCCACTGTAACTTCCAGTGGACTGCAGAGCTGCCTTTCTGCAGAGCTACTGCTTAGCTAGTAAGTCCTCAGGTTGTAGTGGTGCATGGGATTCTTCTGTCCTAAGTGCAGAACTCTTTACTTGTCCTTATTGAATCAGATGAGATTTCTTTTGGTCCAATCCTCCAATTTGTCTAGGTCGCTCTGAATACTAGCCCTATCCTCCAGTGTATCTACCACAGCCCCCCAGCTTGGAGTCATCCAAGAACTTGCTGAGGATGCAACCCATCCCATCTTTCAGACTGTTAATGAAGATATTGAACAAACGTGTCCCCAGGACTGACCGCTGCTCAATACCAGCTGCCAGCTAGACATTGAGCCATTGATTACCACTAGGGCTATGCAAAAGGGCACCATTTCATTTCAACTTCTGTTTCAATGGGACAGTGTTTTGTTTCAAGTTTTGTTTTCTTTCAAAGCACTGCTTCATTTCATTTAGTTGAAACTGTTTCACTGTTTCCATGTTTTGCCCATAGGCTATAATGGGAAAACATGAAACTGCCTATAACTTTATCATTTTTTGCCTGATTCAGATGAAACTTGCAGAAATGGTAGCTCCTTCTGGGACCATGAAGTCTACTACTTTTCAAGGAGGTAGGTGCAGGGGCTTCTGGGAAACTGCACCTCAAATCTTGAAGGAAAACACACACATGTGACATGAGTTTAAGGCACAGCAGGGTGATAACTGCAGGCATGGTAGCCCCTGCTGAGGCCATGAAGCCTGCCAGGTTTCAAGTAGATAGGGGCAGAGGTTTCTGAGAAATTGCACCTCAGGCTGCTGACAAGCAAAACTCGTGACACGGGTGACACTGTGCATATGTTAAGGCACGCCCTCACTGCTGTTGGGGCCTCTACACAACACGATAGTATGACCCAAAGAGGTCTCCTCCTCCCCCACAGCCTTGGTCTGGTCCACCACTTTAAATGACTACAGGTAAAATAATAACTTAGTGAGCATCAGCACAGTAGCACCAGCAGCATCCCAGGCAGCCAAACTGACAGAGCCTTTCTTTTCTTTCCAGCAGGAACATCTCTTCCAGCAGCTGCCAGAGAACTCTCCCTGCCAGCCCGAGCCCTGGAGCTTAGATGTGCCCAGGGCCCTCCATCCTTCTGATTAGGTGCTAGAGGTGTTGCTCTAAGGATATGATACTGGCAGACAAGGTCCTTTCCTTTGGGTCAATCTAATCTGATATCTTTTAGCAGACCAACTGAATAGTTACAGAAATATATTTTAGCAAGCTTTTGGTTTGAAAAACCTTTCATTAGGCTGAGGAAGCAACTGCAGTTGGGGTGTGTGTGTGTGTGTGTGTGTGTGTGCGCACGCGCTGTTCCTGGATGGAAGGAATAGTAAAGAAGTCAGAGGCTGGCATGCAATGCAGACAAGAAAGCCAGTCAGTGAAAATAGAAATGGAGGCATCAGGGGGTGAGGGACAGGCTGGGGTGTAGGCGAAAGGGAGATGTAGCAGCTTAGGTAAAAGTGGAGAGGTACCTGGGGAGTCAGATGTCCAGCAGGTTGTAGTGTGTCTGAATTCCACTGCCTATATTGAGTCCATGAGTTTCTGTACCTATGAGGTTGATGAAGTGCAGTTCATAGACTCTTCTGTGAAAAGTGGTTTGTAAATTCCAGCAAGCACTGAACCTTGCTAACCTCATCACCAGCCAACTTCCTACAGAAGCCAACTTCCTACAGCCCAAAACACACTGAATGGATCTGAGCCATGCCATGACAAGACATGCAAAACCTGCCAACAATATCTCCAGCATGGAGATATCTTCACAATATAATACATATTTCCATCAGGGCACCTGATGGAAAGTACATGGAGACATCAAGCAACAACTGCGCACCAGAATGAGCACACACCAAAAATCTATCAAAGGCAACAACAGAACACCACCTGTCTCTAGTCTCTCAGGCCTGATCCTCAAAGGGAATTTACAAACCACTGTCCCTTGATGAATCCATGCTTACTGTTCCTAATCACCTTGCCCAAGTGTTTAGAAATGGTTTCTTTGAGGACCTGCTCCATGATTTTTCTGCGGATTGAGGTGAGGCTGACTGGTCTGCCGGATCCTCCTTCTTCCCTTTCTTAAAGATGGGTACTATACTTGTCCTTTTCCAAACATCTGGGACCTCCCCCAGTCACTATGAGTTTTCAAAGATAATGACCAGAGGTTCTGCAATCACATCAGCCAACTTTGTCAGCACCCTCAGATGCATTGCATCCAGCCCCATGGACTTGTACACGTGCAGCTTTTCTAAATAGTCCCCAACTTGTTCTTTTACCACTGAGGGCTGCTCACCTTGACCCCAAACTGTGCTGCCCAGTGTAGTAGTCTGGGAGCTGACCTTGTCTGTGAAGACTGAGGTGGAAAAAAATCCCATTGAGTACTTCAGCCTTCTTCTCATCATTTGTCACTAGGCTGCCTTCCCCATTCAGTAAGGGACTCACACTTCCCCTGACCTTCCTCTTGTTGCTAACATACTTGTAGAAACCCTTTTTTTGGCCCTTCACATTCCTTTCTAGCTGCAACTCCAATTGGTGTGGCTAACAGGTTAAAAGAATGGACTAGAAATCCATTGGGAGTCTCCTTACACAGGTTTGAATAAAAAGTCCCTTTTTAGATATATGTGGGGAGCCGGAGCAAAAGCAAGGGTAACATTGGACCCCTGCTAAACCAGATGGGACAACTGACAACTGGTGCTCAGGAAAAAGCCAACTTGCTAAATGGGTACTTTGTGTTAGTTTTTCACAAGTCCCATGGGACGCCCCTGCCCATTTTGGGACAGGAAGGCCCGGGTGAGGGAAATTCCTTACCCTCCATCAATGATGACCTCATGAAGAAACACCTTGAGAGGCTGGATACCTTCAAGTCAGCCAGCCCTAACAGTTTACACCCCAGTGGACTCAAGGAGCTGGCTAGCATCATTGCTCAGCCCCTGGCACAGATCTTTGAGAACTCCTGGTGCTCTGGTGAAGTGCCCGAAGATTGGAAGAAGTCCAATGGGGTGCCTCCTATCTTCAAGAAAAGGAGGAAAGTGGATCCGGCAAACTACAGGCCCATCAGTCTGACCTCTATCCTGGGGAAGGTCTTAGAAAAGATTATCAAAGAATACATTCTTAGCAGACTGGCCAATGGCAACACCCTGAGGGATAGCCAGCATGGGTTTGTTGTGGGTAGGTCATGCTTAACCAATCTCATTTCCTTTTATGACCAGGTGACCTATCACCTGGACAAGGGGGAATAGATTGATGTCATATATCTTGACTTTAAAAAAGCCTTTGATTTGGTATCCCATGATCACCTCTTAGCAAAACTGGCTAACTGTGGCCTCAGCCTCACCACGATCCACTGGCTGTTGAATTGGGTCCGTGGTAGGACCCAGAGGGTATTGGTTGATGCAAGTCAATCATTGTGGTGGGCTGTGACCAGTGGAGTCCCTCAAGGCTCTGGCCTTGGGCCTATACTATTCAACAACTTCATTAATGATGTGGACATTGGTATCAGACTGGCCAAGTTCACTGATGACACCAAACTTTGGGGTAAAGTGTCTGCACCTGAGGACAGGAGGGTGATCCAGGCTGACCTTGAGAGGCTCAGCAAATGGGCGGATGAGAACCTGATGGTGTTTAACACCGAAAAATGCAAGGTTTTCCACCTTGGGAGGAAAAACCTGCAGTATCCTTATAGGCTCGGCAGTGCTACGCTGGCTAGCACTAGAGATGAAAGGGACTTGGGGGTCATGATTGACCAGAAGATGAACATGAGCCTTCAGTGTGATGCTGCAGCTAGTAAAATGAGCAAAACACTGGCTTGCATCCATAGATGCTTCTCAAGGAAATCTGAGGACATCATTTTCCTGTTGTACTCGACCTTGGTGAGGCCGCAGCTGGAGTTTTACATCCAGTTTTGGGCTCCACAATTCAAAAAGGATGTGGAGAAACTTGAGAGAGTGCAAAGGACAGTCACATGCATGACCAGAGGTCAGGAAAACACGCCTTATGATGAGAGGCTGAGAGCTATGGGACTGTTCAGCCTGGAAAAGCACAGGCTCAGGGGTGATCTGGTGGCCACCTATAAGTTTATTAGGGGTGCTCACCAGCATCTGGGGGAACATCTGTCCACCAGAGTGCCCCAAGGGATGACAAGATTGAATGGTCAGAAAGTCCTCCATGACTGTTTCAGGCTGGACATAAGGAAGAACTTCTTTACTGTCTGAGCCCCCAAAGTTTGGAATAGACTGCCGCTGAAGGTGGTTCAAGCATCTGCTTTGAACACCTTCAAGAGACATTTGGATGTTTATCTTGCTGGGATCCTATGACCCCTGATGACTTCCTTCCCCTGGGGTGGGAGGCTGAACTCGATGATCTTCCAAGGTCCCTTCCACCCCTAATGGCTATGAAATCTATGAATCCTGTCCTGAATGGGCTGGGGTGTGTGTTTGTGTGGTCCCTGGCTCTTTGTAACTGCACCATGGCATGGCCCTCCAGCTTGTCCTAGTCCAGAGCTCTGGGTTGACCAGGCCTCTTGCTGGACAGGTGGGCTTCCTTGCCTCAGGAGCCTGCCGTCCTGGCAGAAGGCCTGGTCAACCCAGAGGTCTGGACTGGGATGAGCCAGAGGGCCCTGCCAGGGTGCAGTTCCAAGTGCTATGGCCTTCCTGACTTCATTGATGCATGCCCAAGCAATATTCTTATAGTTGTCTGTCCAAACTTCCACTTCTTGTAAGCTTCCTTTTTGTGTTTAAGCTCACCAAAGAGTTCTGTGCCAAGCCAAGCTGGTTGCTTGCCACATTTGCTATTTTTCCTGTGCAGTCAATAAGGTTTCATTAAAATACAGCCAGCTCTCCTGGACTCCTTTCTACCTCAGATTGGCTGCCCAGGGGATCCCACCCATCAGTTCCCTGAGGGAGTAAAAGTCAGCTTTTCTGAAGTCCAGGTTCCATACTCCGCTGCTCTCCTTTCTTCCTTTTATCAGGATCATGAGTTTGATCATCTCATGGTCACTGCTGCCCAACTTGTCATCCACTTCTACATCTCCCACCAATTCTTCACTGTCTGTGAGCAGCAGGTGAAGAAGAGCATGGCCCCTAGTTGGTCTCTCCAACACTTGTACCAGGAAGTGGTCTCCAATACTGTCCAAATACTAGCCCTATCCTCCAGTGTATCTACCACAGCCCCCCAGCTTGGAGTCATCCAAGAACTTGCTGAGGATGCAACCCATCCCATCTTTCAGACTGTTAATGAAGATATTGAACAAACGTGTCCCCAGGACTGACCGCTGCTCAATACCAGCTGCCAGCTAGACATTGAGCCATTGATTACCACTAGGGCTATGCAAAAGGGCACCATTTCATTTCAACTTCTGTTTCAATGGGACAGTGTTTTGTTTCAAGTTTTGTTTTCTTTCAAAGCACTGCTTCATTTCATTTAGTTGAAACTGTTTCACTGTTTCCATGTTTTGCCCATAGGCTATAATGGGAAAACATGAAACTGCCTATAACTTTATCATTTTTTGCCTGATTCAGATGAAACTTGCAGAAATGGTAGCTCCTTCTGGGACCATGAAGTCTACTACTTTTCAAGGAGGTAGGTGCAGGGGCTTCTGGGAAACTGCACCTCAAATCTTGAAGGAAAACACACACATGTGACATGAGTTTAAGGCACAGCAGGGTGATAACTGCAGGCATGGTAGCCCCTGCTGAGGCCATGAAGCCTGCCAGGTTTCAAGTAGATAGGGGCAGAGGTTTCTGAGAAATTGCACCTCAGGCTGCTGACAAGCAAAACTCGTGACACGGGTGACACTGTGCATATGTTAAGGCACGCCCTCACTGCTGTTGGGGCCTCTACACAACACGATAGTATGACCCAAAGAGGTCTCCTCCTCCCCCACAGCCTTGGTCTGGTCCACCACTTTAAATGACTACAGGTAAAATAATAACTTAGTGAGCATCAGCACAGTAGCACCAGCAGCATCCCAGGCAGCCAAACTGACAGAGCCTTTCTTTTCTTTCCAGCAGGAACATCTCTTCCAGCAGCTGCCAGAGAACTCTCCCTGCCAGCCCGAGCCCTGGAGCTTAGATGTGCCCAGGGCCCTCCATCCTTCTGATTAGGTGCTAGAGGTGTTGCTCTAAGGATATGATACTGGCAGACAAGGTCCTTTCCTTTGGGTCAATCTAATCTGATATCTTTTAGCAGACCAACTGAATAGTTACAGAAATATATTTTAGCAAGCTTTTGGTTTGAAAAACCTTTCATTAGGCTGAGGAAGCAACTGCAGTTGGGGTGTGTGTGTGTGTGTGTGTGTGTGTGCGCACGCGCTGTTCCTGGATGGAAGGAATAGTAAAGAAGTCAGAGGCTGGCATGCAATGCAGACAAGAAAGCCAGTCAGTGAAAATAGAAATGGAGGCATCAGGGGGTGAGGGACAGGCTGGGGTGTAGGCGAAAGGGAGATGTAGCAGCTTAGGTAAAAGTGGAGAGGTACCTGGGGAGTCAGATGTCCAGCAGGTTGTAGTGTGTCTGAATTCCACTGCCTATATTGAGTCCATGAGTTTCTGTACCTATGAGGTTGATGAAGTGCAGTTCATAGACTCTTCTGTGAAAAGTGGTTTGTAAATTCCAGCAAGCACTGAACCTTGCTAACCTCATCACCAGCCAACTTCCTACAGAAGCCAACTTCCTACAGCCCAAAACACACTGAATGGATCTGAGCCATGCCATGACAAGACATGCAAAACCTGCCAACAATATCTCCAGCATGGAGATATCTTCACAATATAATACATATTTCCATCAGGGCACCTGATGGAAAGTACATGGAGACATCAAGCAACAACTGCGCACCAGAATGAGCACACACCAAAAATCTATCAAAGGCAACAACAGAACACCACCTGTCTCTAGTCTCTCAGGCCTGATCCTCAAAGGGAATTTACAAACCACTGTCCCTTGATGAATCCATGCTTACTGTTCCTAATCACCTTGCCCAAGTGTTTAGAAATGGTTTCTTTGAGGACCTGCTCCATGATTTTTCTGCGGATTGAGGTGAGGCTGACTGGTCTGCCGGATCCTCCTTCTTCCCTTTCTTAAAGATGGGTACTATACTTGTCCTTTTCCAAACATCTGGGACCTCCCCCAGTCACTATGAGTTTTCAAAGATAATGACCAGAGGTTCTGCAATCACATCAGCCAACTTTGTCAGCACCCTCAGATGCATTGCATCCAGCCCCATGGACTTGTACACGTGCAGCTTTTCTAAATAGTCCCCAACTTGTTCTTTTACCACTGAGGGCTGCTCACCTTGACCCCAAACTGTGCTGCCCAGTGTAGTAGTCTGGGAGCTGACCTTGTCTGTGAAGACTGAGGTGGAAAAAAATCCCATTGAGTACTTCAGCCTTCTTCTCATCATTTGTCACTAGGCTGCCTTCCCCATTCAGTAAGGGACTCACACTTCCCCTGACCTTCCTCTTGTTGCTAACATACTTGTAGAAACCCTTTTTTTGGCCCTTCACATTCCTTTCTAGCTGCAACTCCAATTGGTGTGGCTAACAGGTTAAAAGAATGGACTAGAAATCCATTGGGAGTCTCCTTACACAGGTTTGAATAAAAAGTCCCTTTTTAGATATATGTGGGGAGCCGGAGCAAAAGCAAGGGTAACATTGGACCCCTGCTAAACCAGATGGGACAACTGACAACTGGTGCTCAGGAAAAAGCCAACTTGCTAAATGGGTACTTTGTGTTAGTTTTTCACAAGTCCCATGGGACGCCCCTGCCCATTTTGGGACAGGAAGGCCCGGGTGAGGGAAATTCCTTACCCTCCATCAATGATGACCTCATGAAGAAACACCTTGAGAGGCTGGATACCTTCAAGTCAGCCAGCCCTAACAGTTTACACCCCAGTGGACTCAAGGAGCTGGCTAGCATCATTGCTCAGCCCCTGGCACAGATCTTTGAGAACTCCTGGTGCTCTGGTGAAGTGCCCGAAGATTGGAAGAAGTCCAATGGGGTGCCTCCTATCTTCAAGAAAAGGAGGAAAGTGGATCCGGCAAACTACAGGCCCATCAGTCTGACCTCTATCCTGGGGAAGGTCTTAGAAAAGATTATCAAAGAATACATTCTTAGCAGACTGGCCAATGGCAACACCCTGAGGGATAGCCAGCATGGGTTTGTTGTGGGTAGGTCATGCTTAACCAATCTCATTTCCTTTTATGACCAGGTGACCTATCACCTGGACAAGGGGGAATAGATTGATGTCATATATCTTGACTTTAAAAAAGCCTTTGATTTGGTATCCCATGATCACCTCTTAGCAAAACTGGCTAACTGTGGCCTCAGCCTCACCACGATCCACTGGCTGTTGAATTGGGTCCGTGGTAGGACCCAGAGGGTATTGGTTGATGCAAGTCAATCATTGTGGTGGGCTGTGACCAGTGGAGTCCCTCAAGGCTCTGGCCTTGGGCCTATACTATTCAACAACTTCATTAATGATGTGGACATTGGTATCAGACTGGCCAAGTTCACTGATGACACCAAACTTTGGGGTAAAGTGTCTGCACCTGAGGACAGGAGGGTGATCCAGGCTGACCTTGAGAGGCTCAGCAAATGGGCGGATGAGAACCTGATGGTGTTTAACACCGAAAAATGCAAGGTTTTCCACCTTGGGAGGAAAAACCTGCAGTATCCTTATAGGCTCGGCAGTGCTACGCTGGCTAGCACTAGAGATGAAAGGGACTTGGGGGTCATGATTGACCAGAAGATGAACATGAGCCTTCAGTGTGATGCTGCAGCTAGTAAAATGAGCAAAACACTGGCTTGCATCCATAGATGCTTCTCAAGGAAATCTGAGGACATCATTTTCCTGTTGTACTCGACCTTGGTGAGGCCGCAGCTGGAGTTTTACATCCAGTTTTGGGCTCCACAATTCAAAAAGGATGTGGAGAAACTTGAGAGAGTGCAAAGGACAGTCACATGCATGACCAGAGGTCAGGAAAACACGCCTTATGATGAGAGGCTGAGAGCTATGGGACTGTTCAGCCTGGAAAAGCACAGGCTCAGGGGTGATCTGGTGGCCACCTATAAGTTTATTAGGGGTGCTCACCAGCATCTGGGGGAACATCTGTCCACCAGAGTGCCCCAAGGGATGACAAGATTGAATGGTCAGAAAGTCCTCCATGACTGTTTCAGGCTGGACATAAGGAAGAACTTCTTTACTGTCTGAGCCCCCAAAGTTTGGAATAGACTGCCGCTGAAGGTGGTTCAAGCATCTGCTTTGAACACCTTCAAGAGACATTTGGATGTTTATCTTGCTGGGATCCTATGACCCCTGATGACTTCCTTCCCCTGGGGTGGGAGGCTGAACTCGATGATCTTCCAAGGTCCCTTCCACCCCTAATGGCTATGAAATCTATGAATCCTGTCCTGAATGGGCTGGGGTGTGTGTTTGTGTGGTCCCTGGCTCTTTGTAACTGCACCATGGCATGGCCCTCCAGCTTGTCCTAGTCCAGAGCTCTGGGTTGACCAGGCCTCTTGCTGGACAGGTGGGCTTCCTTGCCTCAGGAGCCTGCCGTCCTGGCAGAAGGCCTGGTCAACCCAGAGGTCTGGACTGGGATGAGCCAGAGGGCCCTGCCAGGGTGCAGTTCCAAGTGCTATGGCCTTCCTGACTTCATTGATGCATGCCCAAGCAATATTCTTATAGTTGTCTGTCCAAACTTCCACTTCTTGTAAGCTTCCTTTTTGTGTTTAAGCTCACCAAAGAGTTCTGTGCCAAGCCAAGCTGGTTGCTTGCCACATTTGCTATTTTTCCTGTGCAGTCAATAAGGTTTCATTAAAATACAGCCAGCTCTCCTGGACTCCTTTCTACCTCAGATTGGCTGCCCAGGGGATCCCACCCATCAGTTCCCTGAGGGAGTAAAAGTCAGCTTTTCTGAAGTCCAGGTTCCATACTCCGCTGCTCTCCTTTCTTCCTTTTATCAGGATCATGAGTTTGATCATCTCATGGTCACTGCTGCCCAACTTGTCATCCACTTCTACATCTCCCACCAATTCTTCACTGTCTGTGAGCAGCAGGTGAAGAAGAGCATGGCCCCTAGTTGGTCTCTCCAACACTTGTACCAGGAAGTGGTCTCCAATACTGTCCAAAAACTTACTGGATTATCTGTGCACTGCTGTATTGCCCTCACAGCAGATGTTGGGGTGAGTAAAGTCCCCCATGAGAACCAGGGCCTGTGATAGGGAAAGTTCTGCTAGTTGTATGAAGAAAGCCTTATCTATCTCATCCTCCTGGTCTGGTGGTCTATAGCAGACACCCACCATGACATCACCCTTGTTGCCCTCCCTTCTAAACTTAACTCAGAGACTTTCAACAGACCTATCTCCAGTTTTCATACTGGAGATCTGAGCAATCATATAGTTCTTTTACATAAAGTACAACTTCTCCTCCTCTTCCTCTGCCTGTCCTTCCTAAACAGTTTGTATCCATCCATGATAGTGTCCCAGTCATGCGAGCTATCCCACCAAGTCTCTGTTATTACACTCATGTCATAGTTCTTTGACTGTGTGAGGACTTCAAATTTTTCAATGGCTTCATCATGGGCAGGTCTTCTCTTACCAATCTCATCTACTTCTGCGACCAGGTAACTCACCACCTGAATAAGAGAGAGGAGGTCAACGTTGTATACCTAGACTTCCAAAAGGCCTTTGATCTGGTATCCCCTGATGTTCGCATGGGAAAATTGGAGGATTGTGGGCTTAACTACTTGGCAGTTAGGTGGGTAGGAAGCTGGCTGTGGGGTAGGACCCAGAGAGTTCTAATGAATGAATCAGTGTCCTGGTGAGAAGTGGTCAGTTGTGTCCTTCAGGGGTCCATACTTGGTTTGGTGCTTTTCAACATCTTTATCAATGATTTGGATGTGGGGATGAAGAGCTCACTGGCCAAGTTCACGGATGACACCAAGTTATGGGGGAGGGTGGTCACGCTTGAAAATAGACTGCAGATACAGGCGGACCTAGACAGGATAGCAAGTTGAGCAGATCGAAACCGAATGAACTTCAACATTGAGAAGTATAAAGTGCTCCATCTAGGGACAAATAATCCCTAACATACTTACAGGCTCAGTGGTGTCAAATTGACTAGCACCATGACTGAAAGGGATCTAGAGGTAATAATAGACCATAGTATGAACATGAGCTGTCAGTGCAATGCTGTAGCCAGCAGGGCAAACAATACTCTGGCATGTATCAACTGATGCATCACAAGCAAAACCAAGAAAGTGGTTCATCTGCTTTACTCAGAATTGATGAGACTACAGCTGGAGTACTGCATCCAGTTCTGGGTGCCACACTTCAACAAGGATGTGGAAAAGCATAAGAGAGTCCAGAGAAGAGCCACCCATATGATCAGAGACTTGCAAGGTAAGCCATATGAGGAAAGGATGAAGGACTTGGGCCTCTTCAACCTAAAAAAGAAAAGGCTGAGAGGGGACTTGGTAGCAGCTTAAAGCTGTATCAGGGGAATAAATCAAGGTCTTGGAAAAAAAACCTGTTTATCAGGGCACCCTTGGGGAAAACCAGGATTAATGGGCACAAACTCCTAGAAGACCATTTCAGGCTTAACACTAGGAAAAATGTCTTCACAGTTAGGGTGTCCAGACTGTGGAATAAACTCCCTCCAGAGGTGGTGCAATCACCTACCCTGGAAATCATCAAGAGGAGACTGGACTGTCACCTCAGTGGGCTCACCTGACCCCAGTTATCTTTCCTGCCTAGTGGAGGGGGCTAGACCCGATGTTCTTGTGAGGTCCCTTCCATCCCCGTACAATCTCAGAATACAATTTCAGAATACAAGGGGGTTGTGGGGAAAGAGACCTAATGGTGGCGGTCTACTACAGGCCACCCAACCAGGGGGAAGAGCTGGACCAGGAATTCTCAGGTCAGCTCGCAGAGGCAGTTAAGTCAAGGGATGTGGTCATCATGGGTGAACTAAACTATCCAGACATCTGCTGGGAAGAGCAGTCAGCCAGGTCTGACCACTCATGTACGTTCCTAGCTGAGTTACCCAGGAGGTGCACAGTCCCACTACAGGAAATGCCTTGTTGGACCTGGTCCTGGCCACAGGCAACAACCTGGTGAGGGGACTGTGGGTTCTCAACCACATGGGCGATAGCAATCATCACCTACTGGAACTCACCATCCAGCGCAGGGTGACAAAGGCCTGCAGTAAGGCAGCAGCCCTGGACTTCAGAAGGGTGGATTTCAATGAGGTGAGGAGACTAGTCAGGGAGGCACTGAAGTCCCAGAGGGGAGGGGAGTTGGGAGTCCAAGAAGAGTGGTCTTTCCTTAAGGAGACGATCCTCCAAGCCCAAATGGTGACAATCCCCATGTGGATCAAAGGGGGCAAGAGTGATCAAAAGCCCCCATGGCTGACCAAAAGCATTCAGGAATGTCTCAAAGCTAAAAAGGAGGCGTACACCCAGTGGAAGGGAGGGGCCATCACCAAGGAGGATTATACCTCCATTGCTCAAGATTGTAGGTGGGCTGTTAGGCAGGCTAAGGCAGAGATGGAACTGGGACTGGGAACTTCCTCTGCCTGTCCTTCCTAAACAGTTTGTATCCATCCATGATAGTGTCCCAGTCATGCGAGCTATCCCACCAAGTCTCTGTTATTACACTCATGTCATAGTTCTTTGACTGTGTGAGGACTTCAAATTTTTCAATGGCTTCATCATGGGCAGGTCTTCTCTTACCAATCTCATCTACTTCTGCGACCAGGTAACTCACCACCTGAATAAGAGAGAGGAGGTCAACGTTGTATACCTAGACTTCCAAAAGGCCTTTGATCTGGTATCCCCTGATGTTCGCATGGGAAAATTGGAGGATTGTGGGCTTAACTACTTGGCAGTTAGGTGGGTAGGAAGCTGGCTGTGGGGTAGGACCCAGAGAGTTCTAATGAATGAATCAGTGTCCTGGTGAGAAGTGGTCAGTTGTGTCCTTCAGGGGTCCATACTTGGTTTGGTGCTTTTCAACATCTTTATCAATGATTTGGATGTGGGGATGAAGAGCTCACTGGCCAAGTTCACGGATGACACCAAGTTATGGGGGAGGGTGGTCACGCTTGAAAATAGACTGCAGATACAGGCGGACCTAGACAGGATAGCAAGTTGAGCAGATCGAAACCGAATGAACTTCAACATTGAGAAGTATAAAGTGCTCCATCTAGGGACAAATAATCCCTAACATACTTACAGGCTCAGTGGTGTCAAATTGACTAGCACCATGACTGAAAGGGATCTAGAGGTAATAATAGACCATAGTATGAACATGAGCTGTCAGTGCAATGCTGTAGCCAGCAGGGCAAACAATACTCTGGCATGTATCAACTGATGCATCACAAGCAAAACCAAGAAAGTGGTTCATCTGCTTTACTCAGAATTGATGAGACTACAGCTGGAGTACTGCATCCAGTTCTGGGTGCCACACTTCAACAAGGATGTGGAAAAGCATAAGAGAGTCCAGAGAAGAGCCACCCATATGATCAGAGACTTGCAAGGTAAGCCATATGAGGAAAGGATGAAGGACTTGGGCCTCTTCAACCTAAAAAAGAAAAGGCTGAGAGGGGACTTGGTAGCAGCTTAAAGCTGTATCAGGGGAATAAATCAAGGTCTTGGAAAAAAAACCTGTTTATCAGGGCACCCTTGGGGAAAACCAGGATTAATGGGCACAAACTCCTAGAAGACCATTTCAGGCTTAACACTAGGAAAAATGTCTTCACAGTTAGGGTGTCCAGACTGTGGAATAAACTCCCTCCAGAGGTGGTGCAATCACCTACCCTGGAAATCATCAAGAGGAGACTGGACTGTCACCTCAGTGGGCTCACCTGACCCCAGTTATCTTTCCTGCCTAGTGGAGGGGGCTAGACCCGATGTTCTTGTGAGGTCCCTTCCATCCCCGTACAATCTCAGAATACAATTTCAGAATACAAGGGGGTTGTGGGGAAAGAGACCTAATGGTGGCGGTCTACTACAGGCCACCCAACCAGGGGGAAGAGCTGGACCAGGAATTCTCAGGTCAGCTCGCAGAGGCAGTTAAGTCAAGGGATGTGGTCATCATGGGTGAACTAAACTATCCAGACATCTGCTGGGAAGAGCAGTCAGCCAGGTCTGACCACTCATGTACGTTCCTAGCTGAGTTACCCAGGAGGTGCACAGTCCCACTACAGGAAATGCCTTGTTGGACCTGGTCCTGGCCACAGGCAACAACCTGGTGAGGGGACTGTGGGTTCTCAACCACATGGGCGATAGCAATCATCACCTACTGGAACTCACCATCCAGCGCAGGGTGACAAAGGCCTGCAGTAAGGCAGCAGCCCTGGACTTCAGAAGGGTGGATTTCAATGAGGTGAGGAGACTAGTCAGGGAGGCACTGAAGTCCCAGAGGGGAGGGGAGTTGGGAGTCCAAGAAGAGTGGTCTTTCCTTAAGGAGACGATCCTCCAAGCCCAAATGGTGACAATCCCCATGTGGATCAAAGGGGGCAAGAGTGATCAAAAGCCCCCATGGCTGACCAAAAGCATTCAGGAATGTCTCAAAGCTAAAAAGGAGGCGTACACCCAGTGGAAGGGAGGGGCCATCACCAAGGAGGATTATACCTCCATTGCTCAAGATTGTAGGTGGGCTGTTAGGCAGGCTAAGGCAGAGATGGAACTGGGACTGGGAACTGGGAGTCACTATTGATTCCAAGATGAACATGGGCTGCCAATGTGGGGACGCAATCAGGAAGGCTAACCGCACCTTGTCATGCGTCCATAGATACATCATGAGGAGGTCCAGGGAGGTGATCCTCTCCCTCTATGTGACATTGGTCAGGCCGCAGTTCTGGAGGGATTCAGTTTTGGGTGCCTCACTTCAGGAGGGATGTGAATAGCATCCAGAGGGTCCAGAGGAGGCCACTTGCATGATCAAGGGACAGCAGGGTAGGCCCTACAAGGAGAGGCTACGGGACCTGAACCTGTTCAGCCTCCACAAGAGAAGGCTGAGCGGGGATCTGGTAGCCATCTATAAACTTGCCAAGGGGAAACAGCAGGCAATGGGAGAGTCCCTCTTCCCCCAAGCACTACCGGGAGTAACAAGGAATAACAGCCATAAGTTGACTGATAGTAGATTCAGGCTAGACATCAGGAAGCACTACTTCACAGTCAGGGTGGCTAGGATCTGAAACAAACTTTCAAGGGAAGTGGTGCTCGCCCCTACCCTGGGGGTCTTCAAAAGGAGGCTAGATAATCACCTAGCCAGGTTCATTTGACCCCAGCATCCTTTCCTGCCCATGGCAAGGGGTCGGACTTGATGATCTGCTTAGGTCTGTTCCGACCCTACCAACTATGAAACTATGAATCTTCCTGCTCATCTCCCAGGTTACGTGCATTCATGGACAAACACCTGAGGTGACTAGCTGATTTTCCTACTTTCTCAGGAAGAATGAGGTCTCCCCTGTTGCCCTCTCCTGCTTGTGTTTTCTCCAGGTCCCCTGATTCCCCACTTAACTCAGAGCTTTGTTCTCCATTCACCTGCAGACCTAGTGTAAAGCCCTCCTCATTAGATTAAACATCCTGGCTACAAAGGCGCTCTTCTCACTCTTCATCAGGTGGATCCCCTCTTCCTTGCAATCCTTCTTCTTACAACTGTAACCCATGGTTGAAGAAGCTAAATCACTGCTAGTGACATCACCTGCACAGCCATGCATTGGATTTGCAGGATGCATCCACTCCTAGCATGGGCCTTTCCCTTGCCTGGAAGGATTGAGAAGAACACCACCTGTGCCCCCACCCTCTTCACCCTTTTACCCAGAGCCCTGTAGTCACTCTTTGATCTGCTCAGGGTCACCCCAGCAATATCACCTGTGCCCACATAGATGAGCAGCATGGAGTAGTAGTTGAGTTTTGGTAACCATAGAAATTTAGGGTTGGAAGGCACCTCAGGAGGTCATCTAGTTCAACCCCCTGATCAAAGCAGGACCATCCTCTGCCAAAGCTAGCCAAAGCTTTGTCTAGCCGGGTTTTAAAAACATCCCTGAATGCGGCTTCTACCACCTCTCTGGTTAACCTAATCCAGTGTTTTACTACATTCCTCATGAGAAAATTCTTCCTAATATCTAACCTAAACTTCCCTTGCTGCAACCTGAGATGATTGCTCCTTGTTCTGTCTTCTGCCACCACTGAGAACAGTCTAGTTCCATCCTTTTTTTGACCACCCCCCTTCAGGTAGTTGAAGGCTGCTGTTAAATCCCACCTCAGTTTTCTCTTCTCTAAACTAAATAAGCCCAGTTCCCTCAGTCTCATAAGTCATGTTCCCCAGCCCCCTTATTATTTTGTTGCCCTCCACTGGACTCTCTCTCCAATTTGTCCACATCCTTTCTGTAGTGGGGTGCCCAAAACTGAACACGGTACTTCAGTTGTGGCCTCACTAGTGCTGAATAGAGGGGAATAATAACTTCCCTTGACCTACTGACAACACACCTACCTATGCAGCCCAGAATGCGGTTAGTCTTCTGAGCAACTAGGGCACACTGCTATTCAGCTACTGGGTCTACTGTAACCCCAGGTCCTTTGGTGGCATCTCAGATATGGGCTCTAGGCAAGCAGCAGACCCCCTGGGACAACAGGTCAGGCCAGCAGATGGATCCCTCCATCCTGTGAAGTAGGGAGTCTCCAACCACCACCACCCATCACTACTTCTTTGTGGCAGTGGTTTTGATCCTCCCCACCTTGGGGATTCCTGGCCTGGCCTCTTCCACCAATGGAATGCGCTCCTCCTCCTCCATTGCTAGCACTTCATATGTGTTCTCCAGGCAAACCACTGTACATGGGGATGGCGACTTCTTGCTGCTAGAAGATACAAGCTTCCACCTTTCTGGGAGTCCATGCCCTCTTCCTTTCTGGCATCACCTCTGGCAGTCCTTCCTTCACAGTTCTAGACATTTCCTCCAGCATGGAATTGATAAAGTCCTGATGGCAGAGGAGCCTTGATACCTCCTCTTGTAGCTCTCTTGCCTTTTCCATGAGGGACACCACCAGAAGTCTGGCAGTCCCCCACCAGCCTGACATGGGAAGGAATCTGGAAGCTGCAGTCTGCACAGCACCAAACCAGGATCTGGGTGGAAGCCTCAATGGTTTATGGTCCTGCCTGGACAGACACCTCACAGGTGGAAGCAGAGGAAGAGCTGGAATTGGCAGTGGCTCTGAGACTGTGATGTCCTCCAGCCATTTCTCTAGGTCACCTAATCCACTGCCTTTCACTTATTGCCTCTCTTTCCAAGCGGACCTTCCCTAGTGAAGGTCTCTGTATCTGGCCTGCTTGCTGTTCCTTGATCTGAAGTGTTCCCTTTCCCCTGCAACCTCTTTCCTCTCAGGAAGCTTACAGTGAAAGGAATGTGAGAGAGAGTTTCCAAGCAAACTCCCTAGCAAACTCCACCTTGCTCTGGACTCCAGTTAAATGAGAGTCTTATGTCTTGGTCTAGCTGATGAGTTATAGCTTCTAAAATAAAACTATGTAGGTTAGTCCATCCAAATTACATATAAAAAAAGAATCTTACCTTTCAAGCTCCCGTTCAAGGAGAAGAGTAGCAAACTGACCTGTGAATTGACTAGCAAGCTACTTGCAAACTGTCCTGTTTGCTTCTCCTTATTTGCTGCTCCCCTAGTCACTTGGACTGTCTCCTTATATACCTTTTCTGGGCCTGGACTGGCTAGGGTCCTTTGTTAGGGCCCTTTGTCACACCCAGGCAGCAATCAATCAGCAATGAGTCCACTCAGCTGTTCAGAGTGCACACCCAAGCTCATGAACCAACCAAACAGCCCTCAGCAAGCCAAACACACAGGCAACCTTGGCTCAGTTATCTTCCCATAGCTGGTGCCTGGTTCCTCTTCCCCTTCTTCCTCTTGCTCCCAGCAAACTGCTGGCAAATTGTCCAGTTTGCTTCTCTCTGTTTGCTGCTTCAAGACTTTGGAACCAGTGCAGGAAGGTCTGACCCAGCTCAGGGTGCCCTCTGAAGTGTAGCAAAACCCCCAGTTTTTCTTTTGTTTTTCTTTTGTTTTTCTTTTAAAATGCATTCCCTCCCCTTCCCCAACCATTTCTAACTTTTTCTCTCTCTCTATGCCCTATAGATAAGTATAAGTAAGCTAAGATGTAGGATAAGCTTTAACATTTTAATTTAGGTAGTAAGTTTTATTTCTCTCTCCTCTGCAAATAAGTGCCCTGCTATTTTGATATAGATATCCACTGTTTTATAAGTGATAATTATTCTGTTTGTATTGATTTTTTTTATTACTGCTTTTATATTGTGTGATTGCTGTTTTATGCCTATATATGTAAGTTAGCATAAGTCATGTCAAGTTTCCATCTTGTAATGTCAAGCCTCCATCTTATCTCCATGCTTGGTTGTGTAACCTATGACTCATACTACCCCTCCTATATTAACTTGGCTTCTGAATGAATGCGGATGAATGAGGGTGCTTGAGAGACAATGGCAGTAGGTCTAAAAATAGCTCCCTCTGAATGACCGAAACATCAACACCAATACCTGGACCAATGACCCAGCCCTTGGAACCACCCTCAGCATTCAAGAAACAAAAGATGAGGCAACCCACCATTGTGCCAAGGCTGCACATGCTCAGTAAGAACACCTGGAGCCCTCTGGAACAGGACTGACATTGCCTGGACAGGCCCTCCCCATAGGAGATCACAGGTAGTCTGACCCATAAAAACGTGTAGTGAAGACTGACTCCTTGGGACACCCTCTCCATCGGGACCAGCACCATGCCACTCCACCTATCCACCCAGAGGCCCTGTTGGTGACCCCACCTCTGGACAACAGCTACTGGACAAGGACTCCTTTCCAGCCTGGATAGGTAGTTATCACCCCCCCGCCCCCTCTTCAACCAAGGACTTGGACTCTGTTTCTCTTCCCTACCTAGACTCCAACCCTTCCACTGAGTTTCTTTCTCCTGCTGCCATTGTGAGTGCTTGTATGTGTGTGTGTGAACCAAAACTTCATGGGGCTGTGTAGTGTGTTGTCTGTTTAATAAAACTGTTATTTGGACCCCTAAGTTGGGTTTACTTTACTACAGTTCTGGCCCTGTTCCAAACTCTGCTTCTCTAACTTCTGTCTCATCCCCACTGCCTTTTCCCCTGATCTCTGCCACCATTTTTGTTTCATTCCCACTGCCTTTTTCCTCTGTCTCCTTGCTGTTTCCTCTTTGCCACTGGGCTTCTTCTTTTTTTCCTTGCTTCCACCCTGACACCAGGTGACCCTGAGTAACCCTAGTACCACTTGATTTTAAGTAAACCCAAGCCTCTGTTCCTCAGCCAGCTTCTCTCTAATCTACTGGTTCTAATCCTAGTTCTGGCAACTTTCACTCCCTACACTTCTGGCAACTTTCACTCTCTACACTTTAACTTTGTCTCTCACATAAACTTCCCCCAAGTATCCCAGGTACCCCAAGCATACACATACATACCGTACCATCCAAGTTAGCAACTTGTGTGTATGCGTAGGTGGGTTGTATGTGTGTGAACTGATGAGAGTGTGTGTGTGTGTGTGTATATGTATATATATATGTCATTGTGTGCATGATATACAAATTAGTCTAACTTCTGGGGAGTATAGTGTATGTGCTTGAATTGGTGATAGGTATGCATGTGCCTAGGCTAGTTTGGATGTGTATGTGCCTGAGTTGGTAGTGTGTGTGTGTATGCACTTAAGTGATTTGTGTGTTTGTATATGTGCAATTGTGTCACACCCTTCTGTCTAACAGCACAATATTGAGACCCTGAGAGTTGGCCTGACCCCACAGGGCAACACATGAGCCTTGAAGGCCTGGGAGAAGAAGGCAGTGGCAGTTGGCAGTGCCTCCAGCCCTGCAGCAGAGACAGAGCAGTGGCCAGGGCTTGGGGCAGAGAGATTGTGCCCCGAGGCCCCATTGCAGTGTGCTGGATGTGCTAGGCATCCCAGAAGCTATGGGTGGCAGTTGGCCTTCCACTCCACTGTGGAGAAGCAGCGGCGGACAGGAGCACAGGTGGCATCCTTATCCAGAACAGGGAGCTGGGCTGATGAGTTGAGGAAACCTCTTACCTTCCCTGGGGAAGCGGGACAGCAGCAGGCAAAGCATTGGGATCCTGAGGAGCAGCAGAGTGCCAGGACGAGGGTCCCTGGGAGCTTGGGGTGCAGGCCGGTGCTTGGAGTGGGATTGGTGAGGCGTGAGGCATGTGGGATGCCTGACCAGTCATTTGGAGCAGGGGTTTAGAGCAATGAGCCCTGGGAGCTGCCTGTGCTGTTGAACCTCTGCCACTGACTGCCCCAGAGGCGACTCAGTCCTGTCCCTTATTCTGCAGCTGAAAGTCATCAGATGGAGTCCCTGAACTTTGTGCTTGGGTCATGCTGATTGCTTCAGGAGCCTAATTTGTTGCTTGCCTTTTTGGTTGCCATGGAGGCTCACCTTTCAGCCTCTTTGTGGGGGTTGGGGTTTGATACGAATTGATTGCTGCAGATCGACTGTTGCAGTCTGTCACTTATTGGGAAGCCTGTTGGAGCTGCTGGAAGTGAGCACCCAGCTTCTTTGCTGTAGCATCTCAGCAGTGACTGAAAGCTGCCAGTTACCCTACCTGTGGTTCTTGAGTCAAGGGTTGACTAATGTATTCTGGTTTGTTTTGTGATTCTGGTTATGCCATGTAAGTTCACTTGTAAATAACCTTTCCTATTATTCTTGTTTTATAAATAAAGTGTAAATAGTTAAATCAGTTAAGTGTTAGACCTTCTTGGGACCACGGGCTGCTCTGTGGGGAGCAGGGGCCAGCTGGAAAGTAAATTGGTGCTGGCCAGAAGCCCTGCCCCGCTCTCACCACACCATCCCTGGTATTTGGGCAGGGGTGGCAACTATTGTAAGCCACCTGGATTACAAAAATTTGAAAGGAAATTTTTCATTTTAGGAAAATGTTAAAATAACTTTTTATTTTAATGTTTTATGTTTAATTTTGATCTTTTTTCACTGTTTCACGTCATAGGAGTAGAAGTGTGTAATATGTCAAAATATGTTGAGTCATGTCATGTGTATTACTACTACTGATATCTCACAATACTGTGGTAATTCTTCTTGCAAATGTAAGAGTACAAATCAACATAGTATTTAA
>NW_005842004.1:722162-740250 GCF_000455745.1 Alligator sinensis
TTTACATATCAGTTTGAAACCTCAAGGTTCTCTTACATCTGAAAGCAAATGTTCACCTGAAAGAAGAGGAGGAAAAAGAAGAGAATGGCATTTTGGGTAAAAGAAATGAAAAAGTAGAATGAAAGGATCTCTTTTGTTCCCCTACGAGTCAGTACCTTCTGAATTGACATACAAGTCAGATCTTCCCCAGCTTAGTGATATTTAAGTTTCATAGTAAAATGGCCATATTTAGGTCATTAAATCTAAATTCTTCTTGTCACTGCTGAACATTAGCCTCTGGTTTCAATCTCCTAACACAAACAATCAGCTTTGTGCATTAACTTGTAACTTGGTCCTCTCCATATTTGTGACAAACTTTAGGGTGCAATGAAAAACCTACCCCTCCCCTTGAATTTTCTACATCAGTAACTCTAAAAGTGTCTTTAAAAAATAACCATTTGATGGAAGTACTAGCTGAAATGTGCAAAACACTTGCAATTAATTTTTTATTGAAAAAGTATTTCTTTAAATACAGGATTTTTAGTTATCCTTTGATCAAATATTTTAATGGAATCAAAACGTCTCACCCTTGAAAAGGCTACATGAAGCTGTCCATGTGTAAACACAGGCTTAGGAATATAAATACATAATTTGTCTAAAGTATGACCCTATGACTTGTTTATAGTCATAGAATAAGATGGCCCTTGTGCATGTGAGGAAATTGCCCCTTTTAGTGGTTTAATTGCCCTTTTTAATGAACTAGCTGTGTAACAGTGTACACGTTTGGCGCTATTTTACGATTAAATTTCATAACAGTGTACATGTTTGGCAGTATATTTCAATTTTAAATGACTTTTTTACATAGCAAACTAAAACACATCCCATGTATTTTAGTTTGCTATGTAACAAATTACAGTGATATTCCTCATGTGTACAAGGGCCCTCTTCAAAGAAAGCAGCAGGGATGGTGCATGAGGCACTAGAAGCCTGGGCGTGCTTGGGGTAGCTTGGGCTTAGAGATCTTTCAGTGCCCCATGCACTGTCCCTGCTGCCTTCTCTGGCTGCCAGCACACCCAGCCACCATCCTACCACCTTCCTGGGGCAGCCAGCCCATTGCTGGGTGGTCTCAGGTGGTGGGAAGGTGGTGGGGATGATGCATGGGGCATTGGAAGCCCACCAAGCCCGAGCTTCACCAAGCACACCCAGGCTTCCAGCGCCCCGTGTAGAATTGAAAATGGCAGGTGCTACCTGCATGCTGAGGCTGCACCCATGCAGCTAGCAACCTGCCCAGGAGGCCTTAGGGGGCACTGCCACTGTGGAGGGAAGCACCAGATTTCCTCACAGCCCAGGGCTGCACTGAGGGCGGGGTGGGGAAAAGTGGTGAGGGGCCTGATTTTTTTTCTTTTATTTTTCCCAGAGCCTGCCTGCATCTCCCGCAGTTGGGGAGTGAGCTGCCAGCAGGTCATGCATCCCCTGAGCTGTAGGGGACCCTGGTGCTTCTCTCTGCAGTGGTGGCACCCTCTGGACAGCACCCACCTGCTGGCACCCCACCTGGGTGGTCCCGGGGGGGCACCACCACCGCGGAGGGAAGCATCGCCCCCCTTTCCCTGGCAGCTCATGCCCCTCACTGGCTTTTTTTTTCCCCCCACTTCAGTGGAGCCTGCCTGCTCCATGAAGCCCTTGTGCTTCAGTCTAGCTCTGACTTGCCTGCATATCTGTTTGAAATGTCTCAGGATCTTTTACAGTAATAACACGCTTGTTCTGACTGTCCAGAGCACTCTGGTTGTTTCAATAAGCTTTGTGACTGACTGTAACCAATGAGAGTGCTCTGGACAGACAGAATAGGTCTATTATTATTATAGATGGAAGGGAAGAGTGTGCCAAGCAAAGTTCAGTTGATTTGTTAGACCCATATAATGGTGATTGAGATAGCATGGTGGTAAGTGTAGTATTTCTATTCTCACTACTCACCTCATTGTATCATTATGTTCAAAATTAAATATTTTCCTCTTCAGTTTTACATTCTCCAATGCATTTCCTTTATGATACTGAAAGGTCTGTTGGAGTGACTGTAGGCTACATCTTTTTTTTGTTATTTTCATATTTATTTAAACAACTGCTGTTTTCCTAAGATAGTATAGATTTTCTGGAAGACAATTAATTCTAATGTCACTTCTAGTAATTCTCTTTTATATTATTTTTGTAACTTTCTTTTTTTTTCTTTCCTTTCATCTTGTATTGCCTGTGGAGTATTTTATTTAGATACATAATGCTTTAAATGCTTGGTGCATTTGTCATATCATCCACATTAACTTTTAGTGGTCTTGTTAAAACCTGACAGTACTTTTTTATGATGCCATGTAGGATGTTCTTGCGCACTATTAAAAAGTTTCTGATGCCTCCTAGGATTTTTTTTTAATATCCTGAATAATAACAAATCTTCAATGTCCTGTTTTGCATTTCTAACCTATTTAGGATTTTCTTAAAATACTGTGAGCAAATTGATACTGGTATTGAAAGTATTATTTTCTTTCCTATTGAGATTTTTAGGCTCCATGGACTCTCTTAAGTTTTTCTTAAATAGTGGATAGGGAGGAGGAAACACACTGTTGAGGATAATCTTTGAAGCACTAGTTTTTTTTTGACTCATTCAAAAATGCCCATATAATAGAGTCATAGAATAGTAGGGTTGGAAGGGATCTCAGAAGGCCTTTGCTCAAGGCAGGAATATCCTTGACTAAACTATCTAGGGATGGTTGTGAAATGCTTGTCTAACCTGCTTAAAAACCACTGGTAAGCCTGGCCATCATGTCTCACCATGGTGAGAAGGTTTAATTATAAGTACTGTAGCTGATGTTATGTTGAACATGGCCTTTGTTGATCACAGCATCATTTAGCAGTGTGTCAGTTCATTTTATTTTTCACACAGACATGTTCAAACAAGGTAAATGTCTCTATTTTAGAGGTGAATACAGGAAATGATAAAAGCTTGATTACAACAGTGGGCTTGAAGGTGATTTTGTAGAGGAGGCAGAGAATAGGAAATCATTTGCTGATAGTCTAGACATGATCCTAATGTGAGGATATTGCAAGTTACTGACAGAACAATATGTTCTTTAAATTAAAGCTCAAAGATCAGAATGGTGACCCCGTTCTTAAACAGATGAGGGAACATAAGTATCAAGGAAGTAATACACACTAGTAATGAGAGTTTGGATTCATCTCAGAAATTTAATCAACCCCTTAATATCTAGTTCTTATATCTTATCTTGTATCTTATATCTTAATATATTAGTTCCATTTAGCTAATATTGGTATTAAAGCTTTTCTAGTTTTTTTGTCTTTGACTTCTATAATGTTTTTTTCTGCAGCTTTGGGTCCTCTGAGACGGTAACAGAATGACATTGAGACAAAGTTCAAAAGCATGATTTTCATAGCAGTTGAGCAGTGTAGAATCTGTAGTAATAATAATAATAGTCACCAAATGTTGAAGAGTTCTGGTGAAAGGATATGGCTGTGAACCTTTATCAGAGGTGGACGATTAAGAATCATACTGTGACTGTTGAAGCAATTCCCTTCTAAACCTAGAAAAGCTCTGCTTCATCCATAACTTCATTCAGTAAGGCATTAAGCATTCTTGTCCTAACCCAACAAAGCACTTAAACACATTTAACTTTTGGCATGTGTAATGCCATTGAAGTGTATGGGTATCTTGCAGAATCAAGCCCTTAGTGCTCACTACAACCCCTTCAGAAGAACAGTGCTTCACAGCAGCATTGGTTTGGGAGCACTTTATACCTACTTTATGCAGCTATAAATATGATAAATTATGCAAGTGAATGACAGTGGAGGATCAAACTCTAAGTGTGTATTTTCTAAATTAAAATTGCATAACTCCTGAGGTTAATAGAAGAAAGCATATAATGGACCTTGTCGGGGTAGAAGATAGGGCATGCCCGTAATGTTTGACCTCTTTACTAAAATAATAAAATGCCTAGAATTAAATTACATTATACTAGCAGAGCATTACATTTAGATGGTGAAGCATGTGCACCTTTGGTGATTAATTACTACAAAAATGTAAAGTTTCATAACTTTGAAATTTATAAATTTGGCTTTATTTGGATAAGTACTTAAAAGTCTGTATTTTATGGTATTTCTTCATTCTAACAAATTTGACCATAAAGTTGGCGTGTAAAAATAAAAAGCAGGACTTTTGGCAGAGATTTTGATCGGCTTCTATTTCAAACATGAGTTGTTGATCCCTATAGATATGTTCAAATGGACTAATAATGGAAGTTTGTGAGAGAAAGATGCATTAAGAAGGTTGTTGGAGCTGTTAATAATTTTGCTTTAATATGGCCAAAAGCCAAAAAGAAATGTATCAAATAGATTAAATGCTGAAGCTAATAGTAATATTTCATACCTCAGTCCAAAATGGGAAATAAAGGTTCCCCAGAAAGTTGGAAAGTTCATCTGTAAATGGTGACTTCTTAAATATGTAGTATGCCTTCAGGCACCCTTTAATACAACCATAATTAAGATGTGTGAAGGAAAATGTATATTCACTTGGTTCAGCAATAATTGGATTAAGACTCACTTGACATTTCTGAATAAGTAATATTGGTCACTGTCAAAGAATAAAGAAGAACAGACCTTATTAAAACTGATTATAGATTAACCCAAAAGGTTGTGGGCCATGTAAGAGCCTCAAATTTTGGATTCCTTTCCAAATCTTCTCCCTCTTGCATCTTCATTTCTCTTCTCAGACAAATCAGATACTAATTATTTCCCTGATCTTGCTTTGTACCTGTCTTTGGCTTCACCCTAACTCAGCTCTGTACTTTTTCAAGTAAAATTTGCTCTTCAATCTTGACCAAGTAACTTTAAAGCCCCTGCCACATGTTAGATATAGTAGGCAATGAACTGGTTAATTATGCAATACATTTAGATCAACCACAAATACAAAGTACTTACCAAACTGTAAAAATATCCATCCAGCTATATGAAGAGCCAACCAGCTACAAAGTTAGTATGTGAAAATGTGTAACAACTTCAGAGCAGGTTTCTATCCAGCTTTAATTTGAATATGTAGCAGGGCCCTTGTTCTCCATCATACTGGATTTTGATTCTCCACTTTCCCCTCTCTCCATCTCTTTGTCTTTTCTTAAACTCACCCATGTTCGTTCTGTAGTCTGCCTTTCCCTGTAAACCTTCCTCTATGGGATCTCAACAGAATGGAGAACCTCTGACCTTATGGAAACTGGAGCGGATGTACAATGTGATGACATGATATAAAAATACCACACCTTAAAACCTACATTTTTACTATATTAGAAACTATAATGAACCAGAAACAGCAGAGAATGGAGATGGCATTAAATCATTATCAGCATTGTCACATGCTATTCATGACTGACAATGGGAATCACATGAATGACAACGGGAGTCCCCATGGATCAATGTCTACAGGTATTGAAAATGATTTAGTTGAAAGGGAACTTGCACTAAACCATTTTAAATACTGTAACAGAAAACAGTGGGATATCATGTCTATCACCCTTTTTGTGACAAGGCTAATAATGGCTTAGCCCCATCTCCGTTTTGGGGCCAAATCCAGTACTAGTTGAAAAGCTTACAGAGGAAGCCACAACTGATAACTTATGCAGTCATATCCTGAGCTATGATTGGGAAGTTTTTTGCTTGAAATGTTCCTAGCCAAAAATGTCATAATATTTACCAACTA
Source organism: Alligator sinensis (assembly GCF_000455745.1). Classification (NCBI taxonomy): domain Eukaryota; kingdom Metazoa; phylum Chordata; order Crocodylia; family Alligatoridae; genus Alligator; species Alligator sinensis. The sequence goes on from NW_005842004.1 coordinate 727,888, forward strand.
CATTCATAATCGAATTTCTTCACACACTAAAGCTAATACTTTCTTTAAAGTAATTTATTACAGTTATTACTTGTACCTTTGTGTTTTATAATGAGTCTAATGTGGGCTATAATGTTTTCTATATTTAACTCTACCTGCTTTTCTAATAAAATGTTTACATTTGGTTTAGGGCTTGGACTTAAGATACAGAATGGCTTATATTTTTCTCAACATCAATGTGTCCATTTATAATAAAAATTAATTTTACTTAAGTCTGCAGTTTAAGACTTTCTTCTCTTACATATGACATCTAATTACACTTTAAATTATGTGCAGTGAATTAGAAGAACAATCTCTTATGATGTTTCCTCGTGCTGTCTCTCTTTGATTAGCTCTGAGGTAAATCTCATAATCCAGATTTTTTATACTCTTTTGCAGTTATTTATCTGTGATAGCTCAAAAATTGCCGTTGTTTTTTAAGTGGTTTTCCCTTCTTCCTTTCTTTTTCCATTCCCTCCTTAATTTTTGTTTGAAAAGGCTCTTACCTGGTATCTCATTTGTTCATCTGTCATTAAGTATCATGAGACATCTGTAATATGTATCTATGAATTTCAGTATCACAACTTGAAAAAAATTCCCGGCACTTCAAAGACTTATTTCTCTCTGCTAGAGGGGCTGATTTTCAAAACCATAAAACTATAAACATCCTGCATAAAAGTACCTCTGAGAGACTATGTTTTATATTTATGATCTGCGTAACATGAAGCAATGAGAATACCACAGTTTAGATTTCCTTTGCTCTTTTCTTGTCAGATGGGGCACTGTCATTTATATTACGTTATGAATTAGATTGGCTATCATGTGATACAAGGCAGAGTATAGTATGTTAATAGAAGAATAAAATGCAGCCTTCCATTTGAAAGAGCACTCTTCTTTAGACTGGAAATTTGCTGTAAAGTCACAGGCAGAATCTTTCATTTACAATTATGACAGTGGGTTTTTTTATCAAAGCATATGCGGAGAAAACACAGGAAATGTGGACATTTTCCCATGCAAACAGTTTGTTTCATAAAGACTATTACATAGACTAAGAGGGGGACTAATATTGTAAGGGATGAAATAAGAGAAGCTTTGATTCCATATAGGAGACAGACAAAGGCCATGTCTACATGTTCATTAATGCATTGTAATTACAGCGCATTAAATTTAGTACTTGTATAATCAAGTACTAAATGCGCAGTAACTGGTATTACTATGCAGTAGTGCCAGTACATACCTTTTTAGTGACACTACTACACAGAAGCCTAATAATGCTGCACAGTAGCATATTAGCACTATGCTGTGATGTGCTGCTGAGCTGTATTATTAGGCTACTGTGCAGTTAGCTTCTTGTATAGACATGCCCAGAAAGCCAGGTCCTCAGCTGATGCAAAGAATTGCAAATCCATTGACTTCAGCTGAACTATGCTAAGTCATACAGATTGAGGAGCCAGCTCAGAGGTTTTAGTTTCATTTTTACTTATTTACTTGATTTATATTCTGCCAAAGGCTCAGAGAAGCTTACATGTTTGCATTTTGCCACTTGTTGCCGTATGGTGACGTTGCTATGGCACCATGCTTTAGTACTTCCTTTTGGAAGTACTAAAGCATGGCACAGTACAGGTGGTTACTGCTCTGTGTGTGCAGCACAGTTAGATTTTGCCCCTGTGTCACCATAGCAGCACACTATACTGGGGGTGTGTGCTGCTACAGTGATGTCACGTGTAGACCTGCGTGATCGCTACGTCATTGTAGCATACCATAAGGTGACACAGACTGTCACTGCAGGGTGACTTGTAGATGTGCCCTTAATGTAGCAGTGGATCATAGAAGGACTGTTCCTGATTCCATTATGTACTCAACACTTGTAATGACTTCTGTACATCTATTCAGAATGCATGATCAAGCCTGATATGGTTGTTTGGGTCTGGTACTGTTTTTCAGTCCTGCACCCTGATTGATGGTTTAGTTTCACTTGTTGCTGCACTGATTAATTCAACATTTCTCTGTAGCTCTGAATTAGATTATATTTGCATTTTTTGTTGTTACTTTGATACCATAATTGGAGATTTTTCAAGACATTTCTATTGAATCAAGCATATGGGGAGTGGAGGGGCTGCTTTAATTTAGACAGTACTCCAAGATGACTTGTGCTTTAAGATTACTAATATGAAAAGAAGGGGGAATAAGTTTATTTGAATCAGTCAGATTCTGTCCTGGACTTTGGCCTTTTAACCATTGCTTACATGAATATTTCAAGCTTTCCCAGGACTATAATGCATTTTAAATGGGAGTCATTCCTGAACTTGAATCTTTGAAATATTATTTACATGAGGGTTTTAATATTCATGTACTAGATCATTTGTGCATTATTAGTCTGATCTTCACCTCACAGTTCAATCCTTGGAATGCAGCTCTGGATATTTTTTTGTATAGAATTTTGGACCATATTCTGATGGGAATCAAAGTAAATTTAAGATGGTATAAATTACACCTCCTTTTGGCATCTCAGCTTACACATTACATCTGTTTAGCTTACAGTTACCTATTCAAATCTTTTCCTTTTTTTATAGCTTTAGCATTATGACAGTTATTTTACATTGTTTTTACTACAGGGATTAGAATGTGTATAGAAATGGGTTCCATTTTTAATATTTATCATTCTCATTAAGCTGTATTTTTCCTCTCATTTCTACTGAGTATTGGACTATTTCAGTAATGTTGATAGCACTGTCTAGTATTAAACTTGCAGACCATTACTTATAAGACTGTGCTTTCAGTTGTTAGTAATACTTCCATATGTTAAAGGTTCATCAGAAATGAAAGGCTAGCTTGACTGGTGTGTCCACTGGTGGGCTTTCACCCCCACAGTCCCGCCCATATCTGTGGTAGAAGCTTGTCTCTGTCGGTCTAGGTGTTGTCAATCTCTGGAGCTCATTACTTGTCTGAGCAGCTTTTTTTCCCTTTTCTTCCTTTCTGACTCTATTTTCTACACCAGGACAACTTTAATACCTCGGCTAACAAGCCCAAGTCCACCGTGATGTCTTGATGGCCCCTCCCACATGTCCGCAATCTGGTCTGCCACGACTTGTTGTTATGGGAGAAAATAGAATGCCGGGGCATGTGGGTCTTGATGCTTTGGCTCTTGCAGTTTGTCTTAGTGTGGTGAGGGCTCCACCAACCCCTACACCCTTGCCCATTCCATCGGGTGGAAATTCAGTTGTCTCCACAATCTGCCTTTGAGCAGTAAAAAAAATGCTCCTTGGGTCTCTAGTTCTAGCCACTCAGTATCCCCGATGGGCCCGGTTGTACCTCGCCCAGCTGGTACCTGGCACAGACCTGCAAGTAATCCTAGCCAGTCTTTTTCCTGGTTTATTGTCCTGAGAGTTGTAAACGCATTATCCGGGGTGACTTGCCCCTCACCCTAATGAAAAGGAGAACAAAAACAAACAAACTGGCACTTCTTCTGCCCTTATAGTACCAACTTTGCAGTACCCTTTTTCTTCAGCCTTGCTATTAGGGTCTTTACAGTACCTTCTAACTAACTTGTGGCAGTTTCTGTTTCTCCTGCCCTTTCCTTCAGGGTTCTCTCCCCTGGCAGCTCCCTCCACAGAGTTGCTTCCCCTTAGCCCGGTCTCCCTTGCTTCCTTAGTGCCTCTGGCTCTCCCTGCCATCTCACTGCCTGAGTCAGTCTCTTCCAGTTTCCTGTGTTGCACTTTTGCCTGCCCCACATCTCCTTTTATCCTGGAGTTCTGGCTGACTCCCCCTCCCCTCCTGAAACACCGGGTGAAGAAGGAGCCCTGCAGAGTTCTTTGCAATACAGGTGGGGCCATTTTACTTCTCTCTCCTCATATGGTGGAACTTCAAGTCCATTAAAAAGGACAGAGGGTCATTAAGATCTGTGGAATGAAGAGTTTAGAAGGGATCATGTAGATTTTAATGAACCAGGAAGTTAATTGACTTCCTCAACACTGCCTGACTAGAAATGCTGCTGCCACTGCCAGGCAGTGGGTTTTAAACTTCGGATGGAGCAGGAATCAAAGCGGGGTACACGTGTACCAGTGAATCTCCCCTGGATCTGCCTCTGATTTTACCCTTACAATTAAGTTACAAAAAAAGAGAAGGAGGTGAACCCATCCATCTCATAGTACATAAAGACACTTATACACGAGCATGAAGGCTGCTCTATTAAAATGGTTGTGCCATTACAAATGGCAGCTGGGGCACTTGAAATAAAGCTCATCAAATGAGCTTTATTTTAAGTGTCCCACTGCCATTTTTAATTGTGGGGATGCTCATACATGAGATGTGGTGGCACTTTAGAGTGGCTCTGAGAACCACTCTAATTAAAGCACTACCCCCCTCCCCACCTGGAGCAAGTGTGAAAGTGCCTTTAGTTTGCTGTGTTAATTGCTTCTGTGACAGGCTTTTGAGCAAAGAAATAACCAGAGAGCCCACGTGTATCCCTATGCAAAAGTTCTACAGAAAAAGGTGGAGACTTCATTCTTTCCCAGTCCGTTCAAACAATTGCTCTTTGCCTTCAGTCTGGCCCCTCTGCCTGCTCTTTGCATTACTTGGTTGCATAGAACAGAGGAAATTGTCACTACCTATTTCCAGCATCCAACAGAAGAGGTTCTTTATCAGCATAAACATGCTACATCTAACACTTCCTCTTACTGAGTGAAGGAGGATCCTACTGAGGGCAATTGTTCAGAATCATATCCTGTATATATTATTAATTTGCTTTTGTGCTTCTAATAGAGTAAACACTGCCTCAGATTGTTTTGTTTCCTTCCTTTTTTGTTCAAAAGCAGAATTGATATTTTAGGACTTACAGTGTGTTTTATTACACCATGAATCATACAGTTTTTGTCCTATTTTTTGTTCATTTATTGGACATTTGTATCCAGTGCATATGTCTTTCAAATTAATGTAAAATATATGTGAAAGTTAAATGATGGTATTTGATATTGCCAATTCAAACAATGACAGTGTAGAACATGGGAGGTATATAAATAGCAGTTTAAAACTAAAGGTCATGTTGTGAGAATGAAGAGGTGTCAACTAGGGATTGGTGTAGGAGAGGATCTTAGATCTCTGCTGTCTTTAATTGGACAAAGGTATTACTTTTGCTGTTGAGAGGAAACTAGAAGAATATGAGATGAAGACAGTAGAAAAAATATAAGCTTTTGCAAACCTGTTTTGAAAAATGGATACTTTGTGGCAAATGCAAACACTTCCGTTGCCTAGTGCAGTAATGCACAACAGGCTCAAGCAACACAAGTAGAACAAAGATTTTATTGTGTCAAGGCAGGACAAGATGCCTAAATGTCCAGGCAGACCTATTAAAGAATAATAACAATAAACTATATTTAAAATGGGGGGAAAAAGAGGACCCAGGGAACGATAGATAAACCAGTTTAACTTAAATTCCTGGAAAGATACTTGAACAAACAAATGATCTATTTGTAAGCACCCATAAGACAAAAAAGTGATAGTAACAGTCGAGATTAATTTATCAAGGACACGCTTTGTTAAATCAATATAATTTTATTTTAAAACAGGGCAATGGGCTTGCTCTCTGTCCCCAAGTACCTTTCAAAATTCCTTCCATCCCTATTTTTCTATGATTTCTTCTTTCTTGTTGTACAGTAAATTACATTTTATAATAAATTCAAAGAGATGCTATGAAATAGAGCTGTAGTTTTTTTTGTTCCAGATCCATGTAACCATTTGGGGATCTTTTGGAGGTTTTATTCCCATCAACCAATTCTCACTGGCCACAGAGTCAAACAGTATACTGCATACTATATGCCACCACCTCCTCTCCAAGTTCTGTGCTTGTGATTTCAAATAATAAAAGCACATGGTAGTGCTGAGTAAACAAATGTTACTGGTTCTGGCCTGCATGACTTGCAGTGCTCATATTTTTTTTTCATATCTTTGTTGCCCTGTGGGGTCACTCAGGATCTCATTTTTGGGGGTCACTGAGGCCAACACTCAGGATCTCAATATTCCACTGTTAGACAGGAGGGTGTGGTATACAATTGCACATATACCACCAATTCAAGCACATACACACCCTAATTATAATGACATGAAATCATACACAATACAGACATACATACACATATGCACACAGGTTGAACACTGACTCGGGTGATGGGGTGTACGTGTGTGTGTGTGTGTGTGTGTGTGTGTGTGTGTGTGTGTTGGTGCCTGTGGTACCTATGCTTGGGGTGCTTGGTAACTAAAGAGCAAGTGGCAGAGATCAGGGGAAAAGGCAGTGGAGATGAGGCAACAGCAGTAGCAGAGATCATGGGGAAAGGCAGTGGGGATGAGGCAATAGCAAAGAAACAGTGGTTTTCAGGCAGAGAGGAGTTCAGGATGGATGGAGCCACAGGAGCATGGGACAGGTGTTGGAGGTGGTGGTGAGCCAGAAGCAGGAGAGGGAGAAATGCAACAGAAGTTATAGGGGCGAGGAGCAGGGATTAGAGCAGGGACAGAACTGTAGTAAAGCAAAACCCAACTCAGGGCTCCAAATAACAGTTTTTTTAAATGAACACTGTACTGTAAAGCTTGGTTCCTACACATACTCACACAATGGTAGCAGGAGAAAGAGACTCAGTGGAAGGGTTGAAGTCCTGGTAGGGAAGAGAAACAGAGTCTAAGTTCTCGTATGAAGATAGGATGGGGGTGATAGCTACCTATCCAGTCTGGGAGGGGGTCCTCCATGTCCAGTCGGCATCTTTCTCCAGCAGGTGTTGTCCAGAGGGGGTCGCCAGCAGGGCCTCTGGGTTCATAGGTAGCGTGAGGTGGAGCAGGTCTGGTCCAAGTGAAGATGCCATCCCAAGGAGTCAGTTTTCACTACCCCTTCTACAGGGGAACACTCCCTATGATCTCCTATGGGGAGGTGTCACAGGCGGGGTCCTACAGGAGGGCCACGATCTCCTCAAGGCCCCCTTCCCGTGCCAAGTTGGCCCAAGGGCACCCTCAGTTTCTCGTCCGCCACGTCTTTGATTTTGAAATATGTTAGGGAGGCTGCCTTTTTATGCCTTCTTGGTCACTTCTCATTGGATCCTATGACCCCGTGGTTTCCCAGACCCCTCAGGGTTCCTGTTCTGTAAATGGTGCTGTAAGGGGCACCCTAGCCTTAGGGGCTATGCGTGGCTCCTATCACCCCAATACCATGCCCCAAGCCTCGCAGATGTCACGGACATTATTCTGTCCCTTTCTCTATCTTTGCACCCTCTCTGGCCCTCGGGCTCTCCGCAGCCCCATCTCTCACTCTTTCTCTCTCCGTGCCCACTCTCCGAGGCTCTCTCTCTCAGTACCGCCGTCCTTCTCTCCGGGCTCTCTCTCTCTCTCTCAGCACTGCTGCCCTTCTCTCCGGGCTCTCTCTATAATGCCGCCCTGTCTCAGGGCCTTCTCAATAACGCCGCCCCGTCTCAGGGCCTTCTCAATAACGCCGCCCTTCTCCGGGGCTCACCACGCCTGCACAGGGGCTTCTCAGCAACACTGCCCTTCTCTGGGCTGGGGTCTATGCACCCTGAATGCTGCGCCCTCACTGGCGCTGGGGTCCCCACTCTATTGTGAGTCCCCTATGAGGCCTCCTCCATATAAGCCCTCCTCCAACCCCTAATAGCCTCACCCAACCCACCGGTGATAAACTGCAACACAACACAAGCCTTTTGGCTATAACTTAAATGGAAGTGGCTTGGCCATAAGAACATTCAAGCCTACCCAGGGATTACTCCATCCCTCAGCAGTGCCAAACACTGCTCCTGCAGTCAGGCCTCCCCTCTCTTCCATGACAGAGCTCCTTCCTCCTGGGTTGCTGGCAGGGAACTGACTCTGGTCCCAGCCCCCAGGGTTTATAAGGGAGCCAGGCCCTGCCCCTTCTGGTCAGCTGACCTTCCCTGGTTGCCCCGGCAACCTACAGCTGGGCTCCTTATTCCCTACTAGGGAGGAAGCCCTAGCAGTTTTCCCTCTTTGGGAGCAGGGCACATCTAGGCAAGGTCAGTCCTGTTCCTGAGGGTTCCAGTTGTTCATACTGAGCATGTGCAGCCTACGCACAATGGTGGGGTGCCTCATCTTTTGTTTCTTGAATGCTGAGGGTGGTTCCAAGGGCTGGGTCATTGGTCTAGGTATTGATTTTGATGGTGTGGTGATTTAGTAGGGGGTTCTGCTGTCATTGTGTTTCACTCATCCATTCACTTTTTTGCGTCAGGCATTCAAGGAGAACCAATTTACATGGGAGAGGTTACAGACTTAAATGTGAGTCATAATTGCAACATACTTACACAACAGGGCATGGGGACAAGATGGGAACAAGATGGGAACCTGACACACAAAATGGATACTTGACATCACTCATGCCAACCCACATTGCAGGCCTAAATCATACAATGTTAATACGAAACAAAAAATATCAATGCACAAATGATAGGAGTACAATATAATACAATATAAAACAGTAAAAAAAAAGACAAACATAACAGAACACTATTTACAATATAGAAAGGGGCTTATTACAATAATAGCATACAAGAACTTAGCTTACATGTACTACTTGTAATCACTTAAAAGGGATCGAGAGGGCAGAGAGAAAGTCAGAAATGGTTAGGGGAAGGGGAGGGAATGTATTTTTAAATTAAAAAAAAAGAAACAGGGTTTTGCTGCATCTTAGATTCATGTAGTATGACTTCGTAAACTTAAGGCATTTTCTGAAATGTCCAATTTCAGTAAAAAAGGCATTAAATAAAATTTGGTCAACTCATATTTTAATTAAAGGTGGATTGATTAATGCTCTGAACTTGGTAACAGCTGACATTGCATTTAATGCAATGATAGCATATCACATCTTTTATATCTATGCATTAAAGAAGACATATGTTCTAGTACTCAAATCTAGTTTGGGCAGAGGAAGGGGAGGAGGGGGGAAAGGAGCAGCAAACAAGAAAAGAACCCGTAGGAACAAAGGGTGCCTATACATGTGCTGCGAAGCTGCTCCGATGCGCTGTGATTACAGTGTGTCGGAGCAGACTCAGTTAATTGAATCTGCTGGAGCATGGTAATTATAGTGCTCCTGCAGACTCCAGTGTCACATATATAACTGTCCCTGCACTGAAAAATGGTGGCGGGGGCACTTTAACTGAAGCTCGTTTGATGACCTTCAGTTAAAGGACCCCTGCCACCATTTTTCAGTGTGGGGATGCTGTTACACATGACAGTCCGGGTGCTTTAATTAGAGCGGCTCTCAGAGCCACTCTAATTAAAGTGCCCCTCCCCCCCACTTCTAGAGCACATATATAAATGTCCAAAGGGGTCACAAAAGCTAATCCAGGTAATGGACTAAGAATCTATAATACCTATTTAAATTATACTTAACATAATCCAGTCTGTGGATGATTTCTTGTTCCACAGTTTCCCGTTCAAACTAATTTTTAACATGTTGCTGCCTGGGAACAGCAATCCTCAGGTCGGTGATGCAGGGTGCATCTGCACAAGACATTTTAATGTGCAGTAACATAGTTTACTATGCTAATGGGGCTTGGGCTGGGAGATCCTTAACTCCCAGCAGTAGCCCTGTGACTGTGGATCTGGTGCTGAGAGATAAGGATCTTTCAGGGCAGGCCCCATGGTCACAGAGCTGGTGCTGGGAGATCCCTGCTAGTTGGTCCTGGAGAGCCTCTTCCCTACCCAGTTCCATGAGTGCAGAGCTGGGTGGGGAACAAGCTGGGGAGTTTGTTCCCTGCTTAGCTCCGTGGGCATGGAGATGAGCAGGGAACAGCTCCCCAGCCTGTTCCCCACCGAGCTCTGTGCTTGAGGAGCTGAGCAGTGAACAGGCTCTCCAGCCCTACCACGATCATGGAGTGGAGGCTGTGAACTGTCCCAGCCCCATGCCCCAATCAGGTGAGTGAGGCACAGGGCTTGGAAAGAGCTGCAAGAGTGGGGTAGGTCCCAGTCCCTTGCCCCAATCTGCCAGTGGCGAGCTAGCTGCCACTCCCCATAAGCTCTTTCCAAGTCACCTGACCTTGATTAGGGAGCTGGGGCCAGGAGCTCCCTGTTGCCAGGACAGGGGACATTGTCCCTGCCCCAGCAGCTGGCAGTCCATCAGGGCAGGGTACAATGTTCCAGCCCTGACCAGGAGGCAGCTGCACATGTGGACATGTGCCTGGGAGCATTTACTTGCTAGTAGTTTATTCATGAATAAATTGTTCCCAGATCTAATGCACATGTACACACACTTGGAATGTCCAGGGAGTGTAAAGTGTTCTGCCAGAGACTTTTGTGTCTTTCTGCAGCAGATGTTAAATAGGTGTTCATTCATTCTTACACATAGAAATTGCCCTGTTTGTCCTATGTCATCTTTTATTACAGCAGTATTATTCTCTTCGCATTTTTTTGAGGTCAGCAAAAGTATTTCTTAGTTTTTATTCACTTTGTATCTCTTAAACTATATGCAGTCAGTGTTAAATATCAGTGGTATATATTTCTTTTAGAATTTTCTGCATAATTTTCCCTATCATTGAAGAAACACTTAGATTGGCTCTTGAGTTTTGCTCATTTGAATACATCTAAATTCTAAATTACATGGATAAATACTTTGAGTTTTAGTCTCCTTTCACATTAACATTACACATTAGCTACCATGAAGTTTCTTTTGATTTACACTCTTGTAAGTAAGAGGAAAATTAAGTACGCAGTGTATTTAGGAATAAACCACATGTATGGGATTAAATATATGCCTGATAGGTGCAAATATATGGCACTCTTGTTCAATCAATTTATCTTGAAATACATTTTTCAATAGTTCAAGTTCCTTACTTGTTTTAGCAGAAGGAAGGTACCCAATTTTGAAATAAATAATTAATATTTAAAATACATTAAAAATGTTTATTGTGATGGCAGAACAGGTCCTGGTACCAAATATTTCATTGCTTATTATTGCATGGAATAAAAGGTTTGTACAATATGGTGAACAATTCTTTCCCCATAAACACTGCAAAAAACCCAAGATGTTTTCCCTTTGTAGTTCATACTATGTATAAATTCTATATAAAGGAAAAATTAATCCACAATTTTGAGAGGCAAAAAGTCTCTATCCCATAACTGAATCCACAAAAATAAAGCAACACATACTTTTTGTAGAGAAAGGATGTGGACAAGCTTTTACGTTTTTTTTTAATAGGGATTTATAACAGTCTTTTTTCTTGTCTTTCCTTCTAAATGACCACATACTCAAATCAAGTGGAAGTTTGGTCAACTTTCTCTCCATTTTCCTATAGTATATGAAATGTTTTATCATAGTATTCTAGGTTTCTTTTTTTCCTAAAGACTCACAATGTTTACATCTAAATAAAATATTTCTCAGGCTGTGTACACATGTTAAAATGATCTGGAAGAATTATGCCAGGCTTGTTCTCCTGGTGGAAAAACTTACCTGAAGATACATGAACAGACATTCCAGTACTAAGTCCCTGAAGAACAGAGCACCTGCAGTGCTGATGCCGTGCATCTAGGAGGGCTCTGTGCACACATCTCAACATACTGTGTAGGCTCCCCAGTCTGCCTGGTAACAGAAAGCAGCAGTACACAGGACAGTCCTGGCTGGCTGGCCCACACTGCTCAGAGTCAGCCTTTGTCTCCCTGCAGTTCAATATGGGAATTGTGAAAGGGTCATTGTAACAGGGAACCCTAGCCCTGTCACCAGAAGGCAGGTCAGCTCCCTTAAAACCAGAACTTTCTGGGAACAGCATGCAGGTCAGGTGGGGGTTAAAAGCTGAACCAGGCCAGCCAGTCAGGTGACCGGAAGGGGGAAGACCAGGACTATAAAAACCCTGGGCTGGGCAGCACTAAGGGGCCAGCAGCCAAAGGGGAAGGAGGTTGTATAAGAGCTCCATGGAGAGGCTTGGTGAGCGGTCCAAAGGCTGGAGGAGGGGAACTACAGAGGACCCCGGAGAAGCGGCAGCAACCCCAGAAGAAGGACTGTAGCCAACGGTGGAGAGCAGAAGCATGAACCACTGCATAAATGTAAGCTGGCGTGCTGCCTTCTTTATGTCACAACCCAAAGTTGTGAGTTTTTGTTTTGTGTGTGCTTCGGCACTGCTAAATTATTTTCCCGCCAAATTGCAGCTTCTTTGCACGGTGGAGTTTTCTGCTGCAAAGGAGAACTCCAGTGCAACGGAGAATTTTCCCACCAATTTATAGCTTTCTTTTCATGCTGCATTTCTTTTGCATCTCAGAAATGCATGGTGCAAAGGAGTTCCCGCCATTTGTATTTTAATTCGAGCCCCATTATTGGCTTGTGTTAAATTATGCACACGTGGCGGCTAGCAATTG
>NW_005842004.1:742305-819910 GCF_000455745.1 Alligator sinensis
GATACATGTTCGGATTTCTCCTACAGCGTTCCGGACTTAACAAAAGGCAGCTTCGGATTTTAGGAGACGCAGGCCAATGGCAATTGGCTTATGAGTTAGGTTTTCGTTATTTAGAAGAGCCAGATGATGGATCCTCAACGATTTCATCCAATTGAGCCATGAAAATTGTTTAAACTTGTTGAATAAGATTATTAATCTGTTTTTTTTTTGAGAGCTCTTTGTTTACAGATCCGGAATCCAGAGTGCGTGGCGAAGAGGAGCCCTGAGATGGATGACATTACCGAAAGGAGTGAGGGCCTGACATACGACTTCGCCATGACGCCCACTGAAGCCCTGATCGTACAATTTTGTTATGAGTCAGATTATATATTTGTGTTAATTATTGTTTCTTGATTATTATGTAACTTAATTCCAGGGCAGCAAATTTTATGTTTGTTTATTTGTTTGTTTGCTTATCTGTTCGTTTGATGACTTACGGCAAGGTTCTAGAGTAATGAGTGTATAGCATAATTTAGCTATGCCTTCAGCAAGGGGGGATGTCACAACCCAAAGTTGTGAGTTTTTGTTTTGTGTGTGCTTCGGCACTGCTAAATTATTTTCCCACCAAATTGCAGCTTCTTTGCACGGTGGAGTTTTCTGCTGCAAAGGAGAACTCCGGTGCAACGGAGAATTTTCCCGCCAATTTATAGCTTTCTTTGCATGCTGCATTTCTTTTGCATCTCAGAAATGCACGGTGCAAAGGAGTTCCCGCCATTTGCATTTTAATTTGAGCCCCATTATTGGCTTGTGTTAAATTATGCACACGTGGTGGCTAGCAATTGGCTTGGTGCATGACTGTTTTTTTTGGACTGGTACAGTGGACGTCTGGGGCCATTGCCCAGCTTCAAACTTGTGACCCCCTGGCTGTAGGATAGGCCTCTGGGCCAGGGAGGTGATGCTCCAGATTGGAGCAAAAAGGAGGGCCATGAGCCCCAAGACTAAAGAGCTAGAGCCTTCATGTCAAACCCTATCTGGTGGGTTCAGACAGGAAGGCCTAGCTAGAGAAAGACTGGGGTCAAGGCCAGTGGTGGCAGAGGACCCCAACATACAAAAACAATAGGTAGTCTCCTGCTTACAAGAACATCAGCATAAAATTTCCATCAAGACGTGGCAGATGAGTAGAGAGCAGGACACAAGAAACCTTAAAGGGGACTCCAAGGGTGCCTCACTTAGGATGTGGATAATGCAAAAGATGGCGCTGGGGAGGCAACCTGTTACAGTCATGTTCTGTTCTTTGCTCACTTAGAGCAGTACAGTTCAGAAAACGATACACTGTCTCCAGGTGTGGAGGAAGGAGAGGAAGAGGGCAGGGAGAAAAGCAGGCTAGGATCCTGCAGAATTGTGCCATGGCTTCTCTGAGAAGAGAACATGTATAGGTATTTTGTTTCACAGGATAATCTTTCCTGTGAGCGATTTAACACTGGTTATTTTGTTCTGGGATAAAAATCCTGAACATTTCTACACTTGTTTTCTTCTGGGTCAGCAGTGACTCTTCCAGGAGAAACTGAATGTCTTTATTCAGCCTTACCTTGGTGCCAAGGAACAAAAATGAACATTATAGCATATGTGCTTAAAGACATAACACATTCAAAATTATGCATTTCTTCTTTTCTACCAAGACAGGCAGCAAAGTATGGAAAGGTACTTCTGTAAGCATGGTGAATTTAATGCAACTGAGTGGGATGGAGAAAGATGGCTATATCAGCCACAAATAGGGCCAGGCCTACAAGGTCTTATGCCTAGTACAAATTATAATATGCCTAGTCTAAATCTCACATTGAAAGGAAAAACATGACAAAAAGACTACTCTCCTCATATTTTTCAGCAACTGCCTACGTTAAAGGGTGTTGAAGGAATACTGGAGCAGTGAATTGCTACTCTGAGTCCAACTATGGTTCAACAGTTTTGACCAAACAAAATCTGTTATCTCTGGGCTTCTTTCCACTGGACTAGCTAGCCCCGATGAAGCAGTAAATCAATCCAAGTACTTCATAACCAAATCTGTGCCTGGAATTTGGCCATATTGTGCTATTGATTTAATGGTATAACTCTCCATTAAAATTACTGGCGAAATCTGCATAAACTATAGGGCCCTTAAACAAGAAGAATAGACGTAAACTATCAGAAACCTCATTCATTAAATCAGAAATAGAAAGCAAAATCAACTTATTTTAGAAAGCCAAATAGAGATTTGAAAAGCAACTTTCAAGAGAATGCGTCATAAATGGGGAATAATTATTGGGTGCTGAAAAAAAATCACCCAGTTTCCATATTTGATCAAGGGAGGACTACTTTCCCATCCAACAGGTGATTCACAAGGATGTACTTATGTGCTAGAAGGAAGACAAGTGTTTTTTTCCCCTTAGTGCAGTAGATAAGGTTTTAAGGATCACAGCTCCAAACCATAAAAGCCAGAAGATTTTAGCTTAGTGCTTTTAATCATGTTGATACTTTCTCAACTGTAAATGCCTTCAGGTAGTGCCTTTATTGATTGATTTCTTATACAGTCAGAATAAGGCAATGTAGAATGGAAATGTTCTTATTATCACCTGCAGTACTCAATGATAAAAAATAAAGAATCAAGTATTTTATTATGATTTATAATTTATATAGTATTTTGGTGTCCATAATATTTCACATGCCTGGTTCCATTTTCCAGGATTTTAAAAATTGAATTAAATAACTATGACTGGAATGGTTTAATCAATGATGATCCTGCTTTGAGCATGGGGCTGGATTAGATGATCCTGTGAGGCCCCTTCCAGCCCTACTTTGCTCTGATCCTATGACACTATAAATGATCAATCAGGGTAGTAGAGCTGAAGAGTAAGCTAGATATAAGGTGATGGATGTGCCATTTTAACTGTCAAGGACCTTAACAGTCTATTCAAAAGCAGGATATCATCTCTTAATGAGTAACGTAAGATAGATTTTTGCATTGAATAACTCATGATTCCACCCTCATACCATCTGGTATGCCCATGACATGGGGTTCATGTTTTGCATGCATATGATGAATTGTTCTTTGTATTTCAATAATACCTAGTGGCCTTGATTAAAGATCAAAGCCCCAGTGTGCTGGATCCTATATAGACATGTAAAAGATGACTCAAATATAAATGAGCACTATATCAGAAAAGGAACAAAGCAGAGCAGGTAAATGGAATGGGCCATATTAAATTAAAAACAGAGTGAGATTCTTACATTTAATTATAATAAAAGACAAGTAATTACTTTTGGGAAAAATAATATATTGTTAATGTAGCCCAGGAACACCCAAGGGTGTGCCCAGCCTCAATTGGAAGGGATAGATGAGGCAGGTGACAGTGCTGTAAGAGGGACACCGGTGATTTGAGCGCGGGTCCCTCTTTCCTCTATAGAGTCAACTCCACGCCAATGCTTTTAACTATTTACAGTTTATTGAATTATAATATGTATATTATTTCTTATTCAATATATATATATATATATAGGTAAATATTTTAATAGGTAACAAAATAAAATTTTCCAAAAATATTCTTAGCAATATCTTTTAACAACACCAACAGTATACAGATAAATAGTTACAAAAAGATAAGCCAAAAACCCATTATACCAAACTAACTCAATTGCATAACATTTTGCACAACATATTGATAATTATGATAACAATTATACAAAATACGAGGCACAGTGTTACATGATCACTGTCCCTGATTCGATTCAGCCAATCCAAATCTGAAGATTTGATGTTGATTTGGACATAGAAACAGCTTTCTACATACCTCAAGGTATTTTTCTATATACCTCAAGGTATTTTTCTACATACCTCAAGGTATCAGTGTGGGTTGTGAATGCTGTGATTGCTGGGGTGGGTGGAGGGTCCCACAGCAGTGTGGGGGGGCCTTCTGTATGCTCGGCGGTGAACCTGGAAGTGGACCAGAAGTACTTCCGGCCCACTTCCAGGTCTTCCGCAGAGCATACCTGGAGGGGGGGCCCGTGCTCCCCGGGTTGGCAATTGGCCACAGGGGGACCCTGAGTGCCCCCTCCAGACCCAGAAGGCACCAGTCACTGAGCCAGGAGGGGTGCAGAGGGTCTCCCCCTGTTGCATTCTCCAGTGGACCTGGAAGTGGACTGGAAGTGCTTTTGGTCCACTTCTGGGTCTGCTGAAGCTGCTCCTGGCCCTGTGCCCCACTTTGAGCACCGAGGGTTCTTCCAGCTCTAATGGGAGGGAGGGTGTTAGGAATTTAGCTGCTGCTGGGATCTTGTGGAGGCTCTTCCCTCTCCAGTGTCCCTGGCTGTCTCTGCCCAGCATGCTGAGCACACTGGGCTATTATCTACACTGGAGGCCCCGTCCCTGAAGTCTGCCAGACCTGCAAAGTGTGGTCTTCAATCAGGTCCAGGGGCTCATCACCCCCCAATCCAAGCAGGGGCAGAGCAAGCCCCTCCCAGCTGTTACCTGATTGGTAGAAATGTTCCACCAATCCAAAGTGTCCTTCTCCAAGCCTGGCTTGCCGGGCAAAAGTGGCGAGCCCGCCACACTAACAGTATTATTATCTTGATCAGCTTTCAAAAGGAAAATAAACTGTGTTTTACATTTATCTATGATGTGTACAAGAGCTACATTTTTAATGGTAGAATCACAATTACCCTGGTAGAAACAAATTTGCACACAGTTTATACCAAACCCAAAATGTTGGTTCCAGTAAAAATCTAAGTAAAAAAAACAACTATGACAATGAGGTAGGAGTGGCCCTGGTAGAGTTTCTATTGTGGGAATGAATGCATGTACAATTTATGCTATTGATAGAAGATGCAGCAATATCCTACAGCATCCCAACATGTCTAGCTACCAGCCCATACCCCTATGACTCCAGAGAAACAGTCTGTGACTGAGGATGCACTCTACTTCTACAGCCTACTGCAAAGCAAACCATTCCTCCTGATAAGTTAGGAGCTGTGAAAGCCCAACCCCACCTCTGCAGTCCTGAGGATGTGCATCTGTGTGCTCTGTGACCCTGAGCAGGTGGGCAACCTAACATGGCTAGCCCAACCTGACCTGCCACACCCAACTTTAACCTGGTGTGACAGGAATAGAGTCCCAGAGGAGAACTTACCCAGGGGGAAAGACGAGATGAGCCAGTGGGAAGCCATGCCGAGCTGCAGCCAGGGAGGACACTGCACCAGTTGGAAAAAAGTCCAAAAAGCAGCTGACCTGGGAGGAGTTGGGGCCGGCTCCCGTGCTGGCATGGGCATGTTTTATGGCTGCATGCTGATACTGATTTTCTGGCTGGCCCCTTGAAAGGGGAATAAAAACCCTGACAGACAAGAGATGGGGGAACTGGAAGTGTGTTCCCCAGAGCAGCCCAGAATGGAGCAAAGCCCCACTGAGGGGAAAGTGGTGGCAGCTCTAGGAAGTGGCTGTTGGAGATAATTCAAGCCCAGAAGGGCTATATTACTCACCTGAAGCAGAGCCATGGACTCCGGACATCTCCAGACTGGATTGGGCCCACCCAGAACCTGCAGAGAGAAGGAGAGAGAGTTGCCCATGCCATGGCAACTACAGGCCAGTGAGAGAGGAACTGGTGCCAGGAGACAAGGTAACCCAGGGTCAGGAAAAGGCTAAGCCAGTCCCACTATGGCCTAAGCAGAGCAGGATGAACTGATGTCCCTATATGTCTATACCAGTTCAAAATACCAAGGCATGTGTAACAGTACTGCAACCAAATCCAGAAGACTGGGACTTAACATCACTGGTTGGTGTTAGGCGGGGTGTAGGGAAATGTGAAGATGAATGGGAAGATTGAAGGAGGGGACCAGGAGGGATGGAACATGTTAGGGTGACAGTATTTGAATCTTAGAGAGCACTGGATTTGCAGCTGAATGCAAGGCTTTACCTGTGGCCTAGCAGAGATGCTAACCACAAGGCAGAATGATATCTATGCCAGCCATTTTAACTGTGTCAACCATTTTCCGAGGGAAAAGCAGCAAGTGAATCTGTGTAAGTCTGTCTGCAGTGAACCAGCTACAGCGAGGAATGAGATAAGATAAAGGGGCCCCCAAAAAAGGTGGAAGGAAGATGGCACAACCTAAGATTGTGAAAAACAACATGTAATTGGTAACAGAATCCAAGATGAACATATGCAAAAAGGTGAATGATGATTGGCAAAGAAGCCTCCAGAAGCTTCCGAGTTTTAGTCAAAGTCCGCCCATTGACCAAAGAAGAAAAGTCAAGGTCTTAGACATGTGCTCAGAGCAAAAGGCATGTAAATGAATGAAATGCATAGGCATTCCATGCTAATAAAGCAAACAGTAAACAGAGGAGGAGCTTGAGATGGGAAGAGAAATGGGTGGAACAGAAGGCAGGATGGAAGTAGAGTAAATGTTAATGAGTATAAACCAAAGTGTATAAATATGAGAAAAAATTATTGTTCATTGCAGCTCCCCATATTCCATCGGTGTGGGAGCTAGTCCAAAGCTGTCTCCATTCTGAATAAAGCTGTTGCAAGCAATGTGTGCTGGTGTTTGCTCCGTGCTCTGGCTAATGAGTAACAGAATCCATGGGTAATTGGACCATTGTCTCCCTAGTCGTTGGGCGCCGCATGGAGTCAGGGTCTAACAGAACATACATCTTCCTCCCAACTAAATAAATTCATTACAGCAAAGACATGGCAAGCAAGAACCCCTGAGGACCCTCTGGAATCTGGCTCAATAGCAGGCTGTCTTTTCCTCGAGCAGTGGCGACGTCCGAAAAACCCATACAGACCAGATGCACAGGTGAATGGCACAGCTGATTATACCTGGCAATACCTAATCCATCAGCACTTGAGTCCAACCCACCAGCACCCAACCTGGCAACACCTGACCTTGACAAGACTCACCCAACCTAAGCTGAAACTGGGTCTGTTGGCTGGTGCCAGAGGAAGGGGGATCCATTGTGGGCTGCTGAAGAATTGACAGGCTTGGAAGACATTAGATATATTCAGGTTCTCCTTGTTCCAAGGCTTGACAGACAAGAGAGAGGGAGGGGGTGCTGTGTGCAGGAGATCCACGGGGGGCATTGTCTCTTGGAGTAGCTAGTCAATCAGTGCTGCTGCCATTAATCTCTGGCAACCAGGAGAGGCTGCAAAGCATGCTGGGATACAGACACATGCAAGGACAGATCCAGGGGGGTGCACTTGCATCATCCTTCCTCTTTAATTCCTGCTTCACCCAATGTTTAAAACCATCTGCCCAGTAGTAGCAGCAACTGTTCTAGTCAGGCAGTGCTGAGGTGGGTCAGTTGACTTCATGGCTTATTATAATCTATCTAATGTATCTGATCACTTCTAAATTCTTTGTTCTACAGATGTTAAAGGCTCTTCTTTTAATGTGCTGTCTCTTAGCTACTTCTGGTAATGAAGCTCCTATTTCACAGCTCTGATCATTTCAATGCAGTTATATTTGTTTTTGCTTTAATCTTTTTCCTTTGTATGAAAAAAGTGTCCATATCTTTATCTTCGTGCGCTATGGCATTTTTGTCAATTTGGGAGCTCTTGGCTGTCAGGAATGTTACCAGGGATCACTACGTGGAAGTGGCTGTCATTGATCCCCTGCTTTAATCTTAAACTGAATAATACAGCCCTAGGCCCCGACCATGTTGGTAAAGCTTCTAGTTTATTTTTAACTGGATAAAAATGTGTTGTTTCATATGTGATGATGCATCTCACCATCTGCACGCCCCTTTTCAAAATTCTAGATCCACCCATGTATGCATGGGCCCCCTGGCTGGGTGGCATCTGCAGCATGGGCTGTCTGTGGAGCACCCATCTGTCCCTGTAACATTTGGAAAGTTATTCTTCCTGTGATAGGTTTCTCCCCTGGGAGAACAAAATCAATATAAGTTTCTCCCATCTTCTGAATGCTTGTATATGCCCCTAGTTAAAGGGCATAGGACTAAGTGAGTCTCCTGAGCCATCAAGTATAATACCTTGCTATCTTTGGCAGCTACTTCATAATAACACCTTTCATAAAGTGGTGAAGCTCAGGTCAGTTTTATTAAGATCCTAACTACAATAAACATTAAAACATATTAAAATAGGTTAAGTGAAATCAATATGAAGACTTGAATATTACAATGTTATATTCCTGAGGTCTTTTAAAGATAAGGACAGGTATTGAGCTAACACTTTGTTATTCATCCTTTTATGACTTCTAAATAAAAGTCTGCCTTTGAAGATCACTGCAGAGTTCCCACTAGTGCAGAATGCAAATGTCCAACTGGTTAGTTGTTTTGATCAAAGGTGCACAGCCCACAGTTCCTTAGGGTCTGCACTGGCTTTCTTTACTGCTAGGTTGATTCTACAGATAGAAAGCCTATTTGCTTTTCTTTTTGTGTACAACTGCAGCTGTTGAGATTAGCTGGGACAGCCAAGCCAGCAATCCCTAGATTTAATTGTCTAGTGACTACCTCAGCTGTGTAATTGGTTTCTCCTGCTGACCCAGCAGACTCCAAGCCAAATTAAACTGTCTAAAACACCAGTACTTTACTGAATATCTCATACCAAAATAAGGTTGCTGAATGTGTATTTTTATATATTCAATCACCAATATCAGAAATTCACAAATATCTAAAATGTCATGTTCAGCTTCTGTAGATATTTAAGGTGCAGTGAAAGTAAATCTCATGAGAATGAGGGGACTGGTAAATTAGTTCATCATGGTTGCCTTCAATGTTTAGCAGTCCCTGGTGATGTACTGCTAGTCAGTGGGAAGTGGACCAATAGCAGCGCACACAGTTGCACGCTGCTATGCTGCCAAACATCTATGGTGCCTGATAGAGCATGTGACTGGCAGAACTTGGCCAGTTCTTTACATGGTAGTTCTCTCCGGTTATTGGTAGCCTTGTCCTGTGCTCTTTCTCTCTGTAGCTGACTGTCTCCCAGAAAAGTCGTTACCAGGATCATGCAGCTTTAAGGGTCATTGATCTCCTTCCAGGCTGTTTAGTGGAGAAAGTAGAACATGCAGTCCTAAAAGATAATAGTATTAAACAAAGCAAACTCTTACTGTTTTGTTTTGGGTATTTTGTTTGCTCGTTTGGGTTTTTTTGGTTCCTTCAAAGTGTTACAAGTCTTAATCTGGCTATCATACTGCTTCCCTATGAATGGTTCAGACTATGCATATGAGGCAGATACCTTACTATGAATATTGCACTGTGTTAGCATTGGTTCTGACAGAGCTCAAACTTAGAGTGCCAGCTGGGAGTGTCTAATTTTACCATTTACTTCAGATGTGTCCTTCATACTTTTTTTAGTGAGACATTCAGACTTCCCCAGTAAAGCAAAACAAAAAAGCAAATAAGAGAGATGATGGGACACCTTGTACACCTTGCTTGTGAAAGCAATGTTCACTGCTGCTTTTCCACTTGCCACATTTACATGTAAGTTAAATTATGATAATATAGATGAGTGTTTCTGTAGATGCAGCCATTTACAGCCACTTACAGCATCCTCATTTTCTCTGTTGAATAATTAGTCAAATATGCTGTTTTGGGGCAATGTTATAATTTTTGACCAGGTAAAAAAGTTACATTTATGTCAGTAAGCATGCAGAAAGCTCTCTACAGCTATAACTGAACAGTCAGGGAATATAGAGCACTGTCAAAATGGTGGCTACTCCTCAAAGATAACCTTCAGACTTCAGTTCTGTAGGTTAGAGCACTGTAATGAACATTTGTACTACATCCCATCCTGACTCATGGTAGGTTGCATTTCATCAGCAATCCATGGGGCTTTGCGGCACCTGCTCACCCCCTCCCCATCTCCAGAGTGGCACTCTAGCCTTGGCTGGAGCTCATGTGGTCTGCTTGAGTGCTGGGCCAGCCCCGCCCCTGGGCTGTCATGAACAAGAATCAGAGAAGCCTCTGTCCCCAGGCCTGCCCTCGTTCTCTCTCTGGCTAGCAGAGATCCATCCACACAAAGAAAACTTATTATTGCTTAATTTATCTTAATGTGTATTGCCATGGGTGCAGGTGAGCAAGTGCTGTATGTAGGTCTGCTGCCATTTTGCTTCTGCTCACAGTTAACTTGTCTTAAGCACTCTGCACTGACTTCTGGCTATGGGCAAGTTTCCTAATGGAAGTAAAAATGTACTCGAACATACCCAAAATTTACATCACACACCTATGTATACCAAAATGTAGCATCACTGCTTTCTGACTTGGCAGTGGAGGCCAAATGCATGTGTAAAATAGACTGAGAGATGCACTTAGGCTGCCTGTGCTCAATATAGGATGCAGGACCAGAAGCCCTCCAGCTGATAAATGTGAAGTCCCAGAAACCTTGGATACATTCAATGGTCCATAAAGAAGCAGAATGTTTCTCTGTTCTCTTGTCTTAAAGACACTTTCTAATAATCCTGGGCACTGTGAGTAATGGGTTGGAGCCATATACATTTGAGAGAAAGCTGGTTCAGAAAGTCTGTTAGAGTTTGAGGTAGGCAGTTGAGAATCTCATAGGTACATATGTAGGGCAGCTAACTTTTTTGGTCAAGCTTCCAAATTGTTTGTTTTATTAGTTACTGTTGTTCAGTTGTTGCTTGCCTTGGCTACATAAATAATAATATCCAATGGTCTTGCAAGCCTTAATGTAGTATTCCCTTCCTAGAGCAACCCCCCAATAAAATAAAAAATCCTCTTGGAATATCATAGACACTGTGTCCCCTTAGGAAAAACTTCACATTCTTCAATGGGAGGAGAGGAAACTCTTTCTCTGCCCTCCCAATCTGCTGTCTGCAAAAGAAATAGTGTTTTGATTTTTCCCTTCTGAACCCATAGATTTCCTAAAATCTATAAAGAATTTTGCAAGCTAGTGAGCGGAAGCAGTCAGGTAGTCCCATTTGCCAGCTCATATCCCAGAAAGGATGACTTAGGATCACCAGTTACTTGGTACTGTATCAATAATCCATAAATTCTTTTTTTAATGGTTAAATGGCTGGAGCCCTAATACTTCCAGCCAACTGGAGGCATTGTGTGTTTGCAGGACAGGCAGTGGAGCCCTGATCCCACGGCCCAGGACAATACACTGCTTACCAAAACATTGTTAGAAGATTGTAAAAAAACATTGAATGTTTGTACTCATGGCAATTGCACTTCCAAGTGTGTGTTTTTTGAAGTAGTCTAATGGATGTGCAGTAAACTTTGGGCAAGGGAGGGTAGGGGAGGTGGGGGGGCTTTTTTTTTTTTTTTAAGTTTATCACAGTCCTTCAGTCACATGGAAACTTTTGAAATGTAGTAACACAAATCTGAAATTGGGGTAATTTTCCCTTGATTTCAAGTGAGGCAGTATTGGGTCTTTGTACTGTACTGTTTACTCTATAGAGGTACATCTTAGGCCTGCCCTTGTTTTGTCTTCTTGCAATACATTAGAGAAATTGCTTGAACTGGGTAATCATTAAAAGCAGTTACAAGCATGCAAAAATTCTAGTTTGGGGGAAACTGGAAGGAGAGGACAGCACACTTGGGAGTAAATGAAGCCAACTGAAGGTTATCAGGTGAAGTTGTTGAACTCTATACACCTGTAAAGAAAATAAGAATAAGAGCCAGTTACATGTGTGGGGTAAATTAGGAAGCAAAATCTTGCCTGAAATATTTTAATACCACTCTACTTTCTTTCTCCATCTGAAAGCTTTTTTGGGGAAAAAATAACCAAAAAGTAAACTGTTTCTTCTTTTCAGTACCTACAATCCATAATATTTACTCTTAACATTCTGCACTCTCTAACATGATTTCAGAGATATCTGGTGCAGTAATCAGCTGCTTACTCTCAGAAGTATTTTGTAATGTCCTGATGTGAGCAGTGTCTTGTTTAAACTAAGTTTGTGCTTGCCTGAGATTTAGGTTAGTTCCCAACTCTGAACCAAAAAATGCTGGACTTTCCTAGTTACTCAAAAATTACTTTCACATACATGATATAATATTTAAATTTAGGTACATGGGGGAGTGTTTGCATTAGAGTCTTGGATCTGAACCTGGCATATGGGGTTGGTTCCAGCATTAGAATAGTCTGTTTGTCTCTTTTTGAAGGGTTACTGCTCTGGATGATTGAAAGTAATGAAAGGAGATGATTTATACTTTATCTCTGTCTCAGACCTGTTCTGTAATCTTCCTTTTAAAATCACATGCCTTTCAATACCATATCTGCCACCAGGAGTCACCCCAACTTTCTACCCCAACTTTCTACTTTGCTCAGGTTTATAAAATACAGATCTAAATGTATTTCTTTCTTTCTAAAATATTAAAATAAATTCATACTAACACAGAACAACCCCTTGACATTGTGGTGCCTTGTGCCTTTACACTTGTGACATCAATATTATATTGAATTCTCCTCAAAACAGAGATTTTTATACAGTGATAGTTATTGGATGGGGAAAGAAAAAGTAAAGATAGAAAAAAAAAGAAAATTAATAAAAGTTGGTGAGTACTATTTGGGGTTGAAATTTTATAACATGCCACCAATAGAATCCACTATAATAAAGTCTTCCATGTTATAAGGGTGTAAAGCACAGGTGGCTGAGTTGGGCCCTAAATATTTGCCATCCCCACCATGTTTTTTCTTTCAGAGGGAAGCTCCTGTTATATCCTGCATTCTCATTCAATGCAGATTGACTTCTCATCTTCCTGATCACTGATCAGATACTTTGTAAATGATCAATTAGGTAGTTCAGTGTGTGTGCGGGATGTTTGGTGGAGGACAAAGAACCTCCAAGCTGGGGCAAGCTGAGATATACTCTGTGATCCTAAGGTACCATGTGGGCTACAGACCCTTGAATTTTACAGCCCAGACAGGGCATGTGGCATTGCAAGATCCTACATCCTTAGGGTTGAGGATCTTGCACCCCATGATGACCCAGCCAGCTTAAGGAGGTTGTTGTAGGTCTTAACTTTCTTTGCTGTCTTTTTCAAGTGTTCATGATAGCTCAGTGTCCAGTGTAGCATCACACTCATGTAGACAGGTGCTTCATGCCTCAGTCTCTGACCATCCAGGTAGATGTTCAGCTCCTGGGCAGCACTGGCATTGCATAGGTGGAAAATGCTGGAAATTGTCTTACTGATGCTTGGCTAGAGGCACCATATCTTGAAGTAGTCAGCCAGTTTTGCGACATCACTGTTCAGAATGTGTTCTAGTTTGAGAAAATCTGGGCCTGGAATCCACAGCAGATGTCATCAGCACAGTCTGTTGGTCTGTCTCCTCTAAGTACTTGTCTTTTCACCCATGTGCAGCCTGAATTGTCTGTTGTGGAGGAACAGTTTGACAACATTAAACACCCATGCAGTAGGACTCTTATTATCTTTGCAAACAGACCGGTGTGCCAGTGTTGCCCATGAGAAAGAGCCAGAGGAACCTGTGGCAGGAGATCCATGGCTGAGTGCCAGAGCACAGGCACTTGAAGCCCTCTCACTCTACTCATCTGGGGAGGGCTCCAGGTCCCCACAGGTGAGGAGCTACTTAGCCAGGGCTTTGCAGATCCATACAACCTGCCACTGTACATGGCTGGGACTACACACATTGGTGGGGGACTTGCATTCTCCCCCATGCCTGCGCCATGTGTGCTTACTGTGCTAGGCCTGGTCCATAGTTGAAGTGCTTCTTCTGACAGTCCAGCTGCCCCCATAGGGCCTCATGAGCTAAGGGAGAAGGAGATAGGCTGGGCCCCTGATGAAGACTGGATTTCACTAATAATGAAAATGGGGACCCTAGGAGCATAGTACCCACTTCTCCATCACCCCAAGGAACAGGAAGTTTCGCTAGAGGTGGACATTGTCTTCATCAGCTGTGTGAAAACTGGTGGCCCAGTCATGCACTGGACACCTGGGTTTTGTGTGTGTGCAGTGCCCACAAAGAATGCAGGCATCTCAGACACACACACACACACACACACACACACACACACACACACTTACTCAGATGCATGTAGACAGAACCCAGGCATCCAGGACACACACACACACTTTGCGGGTGCAGGGCATACTGACTGGGTGTGTGGGTGGCTCACGGCCATGAGGGCTCATGCTGCGATGAGCCGCTGCCATATGAGGCCCAGGTGGGTGACTGTGATGTCACTGCCAGCCAGTCAGGGGTGGGTTGGCTGTTTGGCTCTGCTTGGGAGTCTTCAGCAGTCTGGGGAGCCTACGGAGCGTGCTGGGAGGTGTGCGAGACTCCCCTCTATCTTCTATGTTCATACTATGCAGACAGGCTCTGATCCCTCGTCCACCCCTACAAGGGTTAATGAGTGCTCTGATTCCTCCCAGCCTAAACAGGGATGCTTAGAGTAAAGCTCAAAAGTTAGAGTGCTTCTGCCGCGGGCTTCTTGAATGCCTGTACTTAGTCTCTGTGACTAACTTTGAGGTGCACACCTGAATGGATATAATTTAGTGTGAAAATTCAGTTATCTCATCTAGATTAGTTTGTCTGCTACTATCATTACCAAGGGCACATTCATTTCCCCAGATAATGAAAGCTAAAGAATCCATCTAGTTATTGAAAATAATGGACCAGGAAAAATATGTACGCTGTTGCTATATGTCCTGAAACCTAAATTGCCTAGAGCAACTCGGATTTCAAGCTTGTGACTCATCTACACTCAAGCCATAGAAATTCCAGAGGGCAACTTGTTAAATAATGCATGAGTGATATAATTTCATTGTATATATCATTTGTAAAATGCTTCAGGAAAGCAGGGAAAAAAAACCCAGTCCTTTTTTCCTTGCAACAGTCCCTTTTTTTTAATTGTCACATCCAAGGGGTTAATTTACAAATGATAGGAAGGCAAATATCCAACTATGTATGTATGTTGTGCTTTCTCTCTATTTAAAGTATGTGCCTCTATATATTACAGATGATATACAGAGAAAATGTCTAAGAAGCGTTTACTTAACCCGTGGGAGTGATCATACTTGACCATGAGGGATCATTGCCGCTGACGACAGAAAGACAAAAGGAAGATCTGTCTTGCCACAAAATATTTCAGATGTCTTCCACCTACTAAATTTCAATTATCTCTTTTGTTTAAGGTTATTAAAGCCTTTTTTATTAGCTCTAGTACAGTATAATATTTCAGTAGGCAACCTGGTTATGCAAATAATAATCTTTTATCTACAGTTAGCCATCTGTAATTAACAGTGTCAGTCACCTTATCTTGCAAACAGTCTGTTCTTTGTAAACAAATAGGGGAATTGGTGCAAATGTGTCTATGTATGGTAGTGAGCCAATATATCAGTTTTGCTGCAACTTAAAGCCTGCAATTTCATGCTTAGCACTTGGCATTGTAACCATGGTTATCTTCAGTTAGATACAGGATCCAGAGGCATCAAGTGGACGGGTTTTTTTCTCCCTCGTGCTTCTCATAGACAATTGGAACACAGAAAGGGGGTGGAACTGAATGATTATGGGTAAAAAAAAATGTATGTTTTATCTCTTTATTTTTTAAGTCTCAGGTTTTGGATTTTTTGGGGAGGGCAGCAAGCCAGAGGAAGTGTGGCTCATAAGTGTGGAGACAGTCTTGGGAGGGTACCCTCAATACCTGCCCCTGCTGCTACCCTCACTTTTGTTTTTTTACATGTTATAGTCAGTGGGTAAACAGTCATGGTGACCAGAAGCCAGAGTCCCCTCCCTTCTATAGCAGAGTCCATGTGCTTGCTTACATCCAGGTCCCATCTATTTTTCCATCAGGGCTGTCCCATGGGCCAGCTTCAACAGGAGAGGTAGAGCTTGTTCTTGGTAATACCTAACTCATGAGTCAGTTAGGATGCTTTTCTGGGAAGTGAAGGGTCAAACCCCTCTGGGGTCCTAGAACCTGGATTTCCTACTCCACAGGTAAGTGCCCTAACCACTAGGCTAAGTAAAGGTGTGGAAGGGTTTTAGTCAATCTCCTCTGCCAACAAAGAAATACTAGCTATGGCTTCTCTGTGACATGTCCAGGATCAAACAGAGTATAAGTGCAGAAGAACTTAAGGAATGAGATACTGGGAAATGCTAAAGGAAGACTATATATGCAGGGCGTATCCAGACTGATCTGTCTCCTGGCCTTCTACCCTTACAGCTTCTATGTAAGAGGGAGGTCTCTTTATGAAGAAACAGCCCAATTGACAAAGATGGGGGGGAGGAGGGGCTTGAGGTAAGCAAGAAGTGCCCACTGAGAACTTTAAAATGTCCCAGAAAAGTAAGCAGAAGAGAGAAGGAAGCAAGCTGTCAGTGGAACAGCGTGCTGGAAGGAGGGGTCAGGCTGCTTGCTGTGCTGTGCTGTGCTGTGCTGGGGCCAGAGCAAAGGGGACTCCCTTTCTTGTGTCTGAGACAGGACAGAATGATTTGGTTTTGTTTGTTTGACTGTGCTTTGCTTGGGAGGACTGGCTGAGGAGCTCTTCAGGAAGCAGACCTTCCAGCAGAAGCCAGACTAAGCAACCTACTTAAATCCCACCAGTTGGAGGTCTAGGAAGTCCTAATCTGTAGGCTGCACCCCTAACTATCATGTTTAAGATCCAATGACAGCCAGCAACTAACAGGTTGCAAAGGTGGTAGGACAACCTATATTTGCATAAGCAGTAGAGACAGTAGCATCAACATGCTACTTACCCAGCTAAAGTTAACCACGTAAGTGCTGCGTACCCTCTAAAAGGTAGCTGGATTTGGGCAATACCAAGGAATTGCAAACCTCTTCACTCTGCAAAGTAATGCTGATATTTCTTATAAGGGTGTAAGACAAGTTGGATAAGTGCAAGTCAATATTGAAACAATATTTGCTTCATATCTATTATCTTTATTCATTCATTGGGACACTGACCTGAACATTTCAGTTAACAATTGCTTTTATGATTAAGCATACACTAAACTGACTGAGCGCACTAGAGTGCAATCTGCTGTGACTGACTGAGAACCGGAGTCCGCTATTAGAAATATTGTGGTTGAGTCGGGGTGAATTAAAGCGAAATTCTGGACCTCTGGCATCAGGCTGCAGCTGAATTTGTGCAGAGAGATGGACAGATAGTGTTGCCTTCAAGTGAAAGCCCTCGTCAGTGTTTCAAAACAGCTGTCAGTGCATCATTCATTTAATACAAGCAAAGCCCAACAGGACTGAAATGACATAGCATAGCACAAAGGGAGACATGGAAAAGGTAGCATTAAAACTGCAGTATGGGACAAGACATAGAAAAAACATTTCTTTAGGTCTAGCTAGAGCTGAACCACTGGCAGTGTGTGGAAAAATTAATAAAAGAAATACTTTACTTGGGGCCAAAGACAAAGAACATCAGTGCTATCTAGAAGGAAGATGTTGCATGCAATTACAAGGCTTTTTGAAAGAAACTAGGCTGGGTAATTTTACGCATTAAAAATTGTTATCAGGTCTGAATGAAGAAGGAGAGAGATTTGAATTAAAACAGCCCAAAGAAAATAAGTGTAAATGCTGGCTAGGGAAGATGAGAGGGACACATTCTAATGCAGCAATCCTTTCCCTGGGCTACAGGAAAGTGAAAACAGGGAAAGTGGTTGCTTTCTCCAGAATGTAATGCTTTTCATCAGATACACTGGTATAATGTGTGTGCAGGGAAGGGGTGAGGTCAGAAGAGAGAAGTGTGGGAAGTGTTATGGACTACCAGAACACCCTCCATACCCAGCTATATAGACCCTGAACTGAAGTTGTTATTTGGATTGTGGTACTGCCTAGAGGTCTCACTGGTACAGGCACTGTAGTGAATGGTGGTCCTTGTCCAAAAGAGGTTATAGATCAGAAGCTACCTGGTAGGGTCCAGTAAGCACTGGGGAGAAGTCCAAGGTAATGGTGGGAATTCCTGGTCAGCTGAGCATGCAGCAATTATAGCACGACAGTTATTTCAACATTGTCAAGTGTTTTGTAGGCATCACAGTACTTAAAGAGAGATATAAAGGAGAGCTTTTCTTTTCCCCCTTTTTTCCCAGGCAGAATGATTTAGAACCATGGTGGCCAAGCCTCAGCTCATGAGCCATGTGCGGCTCACCGGCACGGTACTTGCAGCTGTTGCCCCTCTTCTTGAAGTCCTGCCCACTTCTCTCAGGACTGCTGGCTCAGGTGCCAGGCTGCCAGGGCAGGGGCTGCAGCCGTGCTGCTAAGCCCGGGGTGCATTCACCATGGGGAAAGCCAGAGCGGCTTGACTCTGGGTCGCTCAGAAACGCTGCCCCCCCCACTCGCTGGGCTACTTAGCACCCCTCCCCCCACCCTTGCTCTCCAGCTCTTGAACTTCAGTGGAGGATCAGATGTGGCTTCCAGGGTGAATAACTCTGGCCACCCCTGACTTAGAAGAAGCATAGTATGAATAGAAATCCTAAATTTTAATCAATTAAATGTTGTTCTTTCATTTGTTCTTTCCATTTTGGATCAGTCCTACATAATTTAATAGGAATGAATCTATTGCTATAGAACCCCATTAGTTTCATTCAATGGGGTTCTATAGCAAATACCCCCTGAACCTTATTGATTTAATACACAGAGATGGCTTCTGTGATTTTTTTAAAGCAACTTTAAACAATAGCAGGGATATGAGTCAAATTTCATGGGACTGGAACATTTATAAATCATTCATAAGTTCTTCACACCTTTTCTGTGAGGATCTGTTGAGTGTTTCAAGATTCACCTGAGCCTAGCGGCCTACCATACCAGTGTGACAAGGAACACCAGTTTCTGTAGCTAACCACACACGAGCAAATCACCCCTAGCCACCTCTGACTGCCCAGCATAAATGGCAAGAAACCCATTTATAGCTGGGTGCTGGGTCAACAGACGGGTTGCTATGACATAAGAAGTTGAGCCTAATTATGGCCTTGTTTGCCATAGTATGACATCCTAAGTTATGCCAGTGGCCTGCTAAGTATTTTGTTAGCCCAAAATGATATGCAGGCTGTTATTGGTTATCCTTTGAAACTTCATCTTAACATTAGACCTGGCAAAATTACCACCATGATACAGAACTCCTATGCAAAACTCCTATACTAAAATAAGGTCAATTCCAAAATGAAAAGTCTCAGTATTATGGGCTAAGCACTTAAAATTCATCCTAGATGCACTGAAAGACTTGTGAAACTTTCTAATGAGCCTGGTCTGGATTATGCATTTTTTTTCTGAAATACTGAAATCAGTTTTAACTGTTTCATGCAGCCTTATGCAATAGCAAGAGAATTTCACCTTGAATTTCAAATGAGTTTCACTTTGAATTTTTGGTTCATCTGAATATACAATTCAAAGTTAAATTCAGAGTATGTGAGATTCTTTGGATCAGAGGTGAAGAAAGAGTTTGCATCACTCTGCAACATGAAATAGTTGAACTCTACATAGATCAGCTTATTATTGAATGATAATTTAGTCTCATTTCTATTCAGCATCTCCTGTGATAACATAATGATAAGAAAAAACCACACAGAAACCTGAGAAGCAAAGTCAGTGGCTTAGAAGTGAAACTGTGAGAAGAAAGAAACCTTAGCTGTGACATGAACTTTGTCTCTCTTTCAAAAAACATTTAAGTCAAGCAACCGTGGCATTTTCTGCAAATGGATTATCATGCACGCACACAGTGCTGTACACACATCCTGTGTGAAAGTCTGAGTTTGTATCTGCCACTAGCTCATAGAATGGGTTTTTCTTTCTTTCTCTTTTTTTAATTTCAAAGGGAAAAGGCTGGCATAAAAAGAGACTAAAAGAAAGCTGTTTAATGTCACTAATTTTAATAATAATCCTTTTCCATAGGAGGTTCAGGATTAAAGCTAGTGCTATTTGAAGTAGCTTAATTTCCACTTGATTCTGAGTCATTCACCATAAAATTATTCACCCTTTCCCTCTGCTGGAAGAAATGTTCTATTATTATTATTTGTATAGTGACCATAATTGTGTTTAATGCCTCACAGAAAACCATGAGGACAGGTCACTCACATACAGAGACTTCAGTCTAAAAGACCACATACAGAGCAAGAAAAGGAAGCCTGAAGGTGGTGCAGTAAAGAATCATTAATGTTTTCCATGCTTTCCCCAGTTTTTGACTGCATTCATTTCAAAGTATTTTCCTTTGTTTCTTTAGCCTTTTTTTTTGGTAACCATTTCTGACCATTTCAGGTATTTAACTCATTCATATTTGCCTTTTTAGTTATCACTCTGGCCCGAATCCTGCCAGCACTTCTACTCCTCTTTAACTTTAAAACAATAGGCTACGTGCATGCTTAATGACATGTATAAGTGTTTGTAGGTTCAAGGTATTGGTATATTTTACTCAATCAGCTATCTTTTTTTTAATTACATAAGTCTTTCAATAACTCCCTTGACTGATTTCCTGAAAATTATTATTTTTTCCTTAACATTGTATGTCTACATAGACATGTTCAAGTTTATACTATAATTTAAACATGTTCCCCAGGTTCTTTCCAATTTTCTTAGGTTTGTACAATTGAGGAATCTGGTTAGCATGCTCAATAAAGTCATAATATACAGACATGACATTTTTATCCTAGGTATATAATAATATGTAGAAATGCCAACCAATTGGTGAAAAAGATGTCTTATGCCTTTTCATCTATGTAGTTCTTTTCACTGTGTTCAGCTGAAGTCTACATAACTGCTTTTTATCCATTTACCATTATATCTAGTATACACAAATGCATGTTTGCAGACATTTTGGAGACAATTAGCAGCCAATCAGAAGGCTCAAGTTTATGTTGGCTTAAGACACAGTACATTTGGGTCTTAGCTTGCAATGCAACTGATGTGAAGATGTAAGATATTTTGGGGAGCTATAAACTACTATGCAAAATACTGGGATAATATATACTGGAGGAAGGTAAGCAGCTGTGCACCACACTGAGAAAATGAATAGAACTAAACAAACATGTAAGTATGGCAGCCCATATTTACTTTATTTTGCAGATCATGAAAAGGGAAAAGCTACATAGAAACATTACATGGAGGAAATGTTGGTAGAGATTTTTTTTTTTACTACATATCCCAATAATTGGCTACAGATTTTTCTGTGGCCAGAACAGCAATCAATAAGTGCCCAGGGCATTTCATTAGATTTATGGATAGTTGTAAATGTTGGGCTATTAATTGCCCAAAAAAATACCCTAAATCATTGTCCTTATTGCTCCTGTAATCATACATCTATACACGTGCTCTGGGGTGGGGGTGGGAGTGGAGGTGCTTTAATTAGAGCCACTCTAATTACAGTGCCCACGGTGTCACATGTAGTATTCAGCATCCTTGCTGTCATGACGTGGGGTCCCCAGGGATGGCCATGATACCCCTAGGGCTCCTTGACCATGCCAATCCTGCCCCACAGGCGCCTTCTTCCTTTCCTGCCACATCTTGCTGGTAATTCTAATAAATCGGGAAGCTGCCCTCGAGCTTGTATTCTGGTCACGGTCTTGATGGGCCCCACTGAACCCTGTGGGTTCTTAGACCCCTTTTGGGTCCCGCTTCAAAATGGATGACTCACTGGACACCTTTGGCCTTAAGGGCTAGATGCGTGGCTCCAAAACCACCCCTTTACCACACCGATGGTATTTAAATGTTGTCTCTCCCGGGGCCTTGCTATTGCTTGGCTTCTTGTCCTCACTGGGATCTCTGCAGCCCTGTCTCTGCACCCCACACCAGCACTGGGGTCTGTTCACCCCCTTTGGCAGTGTGCCCCCTGGTGCTGGCATCTGCTCACCCCCTGGTTGTTGCACCCTTCTCTGGCACTGGGGTCCCCACACCATAGTGGGCCCCCAATGAGGCCTCCTTCTTCCCCAATAGCCTCAGCCTGATCCACTGGTGTATGAACAGCAACTAAAATATGAGCCCCTGGGCTATATCATAATACAAGGAGTTCAGGGGTGCTCTGTCCCTTTGACAAAAATCAAACTTCTCCCAGCACCAAGTGCCTTGTAGGCCAGGGTATCTGGTGAGCTCCTGGAGCCCCTTAATCCTACCCAGAGTAGAACAGGCAGCCAAGCCTCTCTGGTGAGCTTCTTCTCTGAGAGCTCCTTCCCTCTTGGCTGTTGACAGAGAACTAAGCCTCTAGTCCCAGCCCTGGGGTTTATATGCGCCCAGGGCCCTGCCTCTTCCCGTCAGCTGACTGGGTGCAGGTGCAGGCTAATTTACTCATTAGCTTGTTGCCATAGTAACCTGGACCTGTGGGCTTCTGTCTGGCTCTTAGGCCCCTCTCCCTAGGCAGTTTTTGCTCTTAAAGGAGCAGGCACCTTAGTGCCCTGCGACACCTGCATTTGCAACTGGCAGGGGCGCTTTAACTAAAGCACATTGAATGGGCCTTAAAGTGCCTCCGCTGCTATATTGAAATGCATGGATGCTGAATACACATGATGTGGAGGCTATTGGAGTGTGCTAATTAGCACACGCTGCCAGATTCCCAGCAGACTTAATTAATTAATTGAGTCTGTTCCGAAGCATGCTAACTAGCATGCATTGGAGCAGAGCTCCATCTAATGTATAGATGCCCATTTGGTCTAATATTAAATCAGTTAATTTCAAGATCTCCTCAAATACTATTATCTTTCTATTAAATGACCATGGGAGTTCAAAGTTGTTGAAATCACTGCTTTTTGTCATTCTCTAATATATTTCCAGAGAACTAATCACTGGCTTTAAATGCAAAGAAACAAACTAAAGGATGAGGAAAAGGACAAAGAAGAAGAAATTTTAGTGAAACATGAAGGTTACATCATTACTACCTAAAAGTAGATCTGCTCCTGAACTATTTGCCAGCCAACCATGGAAGAATTCCAGTATGTTAGCAACTACAGAGGTAATACATCATTTTAGGATCCAGTTCAGAAAGCTGCTTAGGCATATGTCTGAAATATAGAAGTGTTCCTTGTGAATCAGTGCCTACATTCTTAAGGTTCTACACTTTTCCCAAAAGAGCTGTACAGAAATTTCCCAACAAAACTTTTTCCATGAGAAAATGCTGATTCATTAAAATCTAAATTTTGTGAGGTCTTAGATTTTTGGGCTGCATGGATACTATGACAATTGTCTCAGAGCTGTCAAATCTTTCAAATTCTCTGGTTCCAGGGAAGACCTGTTCTGGACTGGGGATCTCTGGGCTTCCAGAGTCTGTGATTCCAGGGGACCCCTGCTTTGTGGAACTTGGGATTTCTGTAGCAGAACAGGAAGTCTTAGGGCTAAGTACAGACAGTCAAAAAGCCCAAGGTTGAATCCATTCAGTCTTTGCAGGTTAGTTTAAGATGCACAGATTAAACTGAGAAAAAAACTGTATACATATTTACTTTTGATGCAAGAAATGCAGTCACATGCCTGCAGTGGCTCAGGCCAGAAGCTGGGGGCTGGGGGGTCTGTGCTAGAGCATGGCTCTCTGGCATGTAGCCAGCATGGACCGTGTATTTGCTTCCTGTTCCTGCTGCTCCCAAGGTCTCTGGGATTTGCAGTCCACAATCACAGCAGAAGGACTCTTCAGGGTTGCTTGTCACTTCCTTTTCCTGCTTCCAGGTTCCTCTGGGATTTGTAGCCCAGTCACAGCCAGCAGTAACTTTCAGTAAGTTTAGGAGGGCAGGGCAGCTCTGTACTTGGGAGAAGTGGGTATGACAGGAGGCCAGCTCAGGGCCGGGTCTTAACACTAGCCTGCACTCCTGTCTATGTGGGGCAGTCTGCCCAGTCTCACCTGCCACTATTTGCTGTTTAATAAACTGATGTAAAATGCAGGAGGCTGCCCATTTTGATGCCCTGGGCAATATACACAGCTCTGTACAACATGTCTCATGCCTTTCAGATGGCATCCTGAGTTGACATCTGTTCTGGTGTCAGGGCAGGCCAAATTCTGCCCCTTACTGGGCCTCTAACATTCTGCCCTTCTCAGGCCTCATACATACCGCCCCCTCTCACAGGTCCTCTTCCACTCCACCCCCTTTCATAGGGCCTCTTTCATACTGCCCTCACTGGGCATCACACATCCTGCCCTACTCCACACAGCTCTTAGGGTACCTCTTGGGCCCTACTCTACACAGCCCTTCAGGCTTCTTCGCTCACACACTTTAGCCGGGACACACACAGCCCTGCTCTTCATGGCCACCAGCCTTCTTCCCCACACTGGGCTGAACTCGGTCACTGGCCCCTCTCTGGGCCACTCTCTGTCCCCTCCCTGGGGCTTCTCTCTCTGTCCCCTTGCTGGGGCCACCAGGGTCTTATACCACCATGGCTCCTCATTTGGCTTTTCCTGATCCCTCCTCTCTGCAGAATACAGGCACTTAGCCCATGGAGCTCCCCCCACCCCCACTATCTACTCTCTAAATTACCCACTGGGTAGTGGGAGCTGGAGTTATAAGGTGCCCCTATCTGCCTTTAACTGGGGAGGCAACTGGCCTGGCATTTCTGGGGAAGTACCCCACCACAGACAGTCCCACCAGGCCATCCTTCCCCAGCAGGATCCAGTTTTAGGTCTTAGCCAGGACCGGGAGCCTCCTACAATCATCATAACTCCTGCCCTTACCTCCAAGATGTTCCTGAGCTGCGGCTCAGCTGGGTAGTGCCTTTCTGGCTGCCAGCAGCAGACTGCTGGCTCAGCCCTGAGGGCCAGTATCTAAAATGGAAGCTGCTCAGCCACTTCCTGTAATCCCAATCAGTGATTGGGATTAGGGCTAGCCGACACTTGCAGGCTGCCCTGCTACCTGCTTCCAAGCATTAAAGTGGCAGGCACCAAAGGTGCTCTGCCATGGGGGTTTAACCGTGGGGGTTTAACTGATCTAACCCTGGCCCCAGACTCCGGCTGGGGTATGCCTGGTGGGGGACAGTCCCTGCCTCCTCCCTCAACCCTTCTCTGCTGGAGCAGACAGCACAGCCCAGCACAGCCCAGGGCTGTAGAGCATGCTGGGTGACTCTGATTTAACTTAAACTCAGAAGCAGTCTGGGACAGAAGTTTCATAAACTGGTTTAACCCAAATCACTTAAGTCTGATACTATATTCAACCAGGTTTATCTTAAACCAGTGTCAGACATTTTTGGAACTGGTTTATGTTCACTAAGCTTCTGTTCTGTTAGGAGTTAAACCAGTTTCTGATGACTTAAACCGATTTATTTGTAAGTCTGTGGCTCATGTCTCAGTTCTGCAGCAGAAAACCTGGAAGTTGGGGTCCTTGCTGTGGAGATGAAAACCCAGTCCTTTCAAATTATAAGAATTAACAATAAAAGAACAAATATGCTCAGGTAGTATTCAAATAAGGGATTGTCTACATATAAAAGTGGAGGTGGGGAGTCAGTTATTCCAGTAAAAAGGTGCTTATACTGGTACAGCTATTCCCATATGAGAATAAAATGTATCAGCATGGTATAAATATGAACATGTCTACTGTATAATATGTCAGTATAGCTATGAGTAGATAGTCACATCCATGGAAACAGTATTGGTACAATAACTGTGTGTAGACCCAGGCTTCAGTGACAACAGCTCAATGCTCATTTCTATGGTAAGAACATTAATAATGATAAAGTCCTTTGAAATGAATGTGAAATGTGAATGTAATTCTGAAGGGCATCCATTTTAAAACTAATTATATCTTTCAATAGTATGACTAACTTCATTGCCTGTACTGTGTGCAGCAATGGTGAGATCCACTTTGGCCCTGACTCATCAAACTACTCAAGCAGGCACTGACAGATGTCTTCGGTGGAACAACATGCTGAAGAATAAAATTAATCACATACTTACATGTTTTCCTGGATCCAGGGCTTCTGTGAAAAGTGGACAATGAATCTGGAAAATTTCAGGGAACTTTATAAGAATTTTAGCTAGTTTTTCCATGTTATTCTGAAATACAGTATAAAAATCCAGAGTCATTATTTGCATTTTGCTGATGGGAAGAATCAAGTATGGAAAAAGAACTGAATGTCCAACCATTATTTATACATGTTTATTATGTCTCCTCTTATTCTTTATTAAGGTAAATAATCTGATACTTTTTAATTTTTCTTCATATGAAAAGTTTTCTATGCCTTTAATCGTACCTGTATTCCTTCTCAAAATCCCCTTCAATTTTGTACTATCTTTTTGTGATGGTGTGACCAGTATTGTACATAGATAGGTGTACTAATAATTCAGATAATGATATTATATTTTTTTTCCTGTTTTATTCTTCATTTTGCTCCTTGTGTATTCTAATATCTTCGTTTATGAACACAGCTACATTTACACAAAGGTCTTTTTTGAGCTGTCCATAATGGTGTCTGGAACCATTATCTGAAATTCATACAGCTACAACTCTTTAAAGTATGTAAGTAATTCAGC
Source organism: Alligator sinensis (assembly GCF_000455745.1). Taxonomy (NCBI): domain Eukaryota; kingdom Metazoa; phylum Chordata; order Crocodylia; family Alligatoridae; genus Alligator; species Alligator sinensis. The sequence continues at coordinate 768,608 of NW_005842004.1, forward strand.
ATTTCCCCTCTGATAAGTAAGGAAGGTCTGTAACCCTGGAAATCATAGCTTATAGGGAAGGCGCTAGGTGGAAAGGCAGCAGAAAGTGGACAGCAGTAAAGGCATCTGTTGTTCTTTGATAGGAACCTAAAGGCTGTTGCTTTCCCCAACTGGCACAGACTGGCTTTTCTAAGCCCTGCTGCTACTTATCACATATACTGCCTCTCTGTATGACCTGTGCTTCAGTGAGTGAAAGACAATCCGCTGAGCTTTCTCCACCCCATGCAGAAGGTATGTGAGATTGACTGTGACATCACACTGGTGAGTCACTGCTGTGGTATTCCTCCCAATTTACATTGTTGTAAGCAAGAGCAGAACCAGATCTCATGTTTTGTGGTTTAATTCCATTTGCTTGGTCTATATTTTAATTTCATAACTAAAGGGAAAAAACAGATAAAGGTGAATGCATCCAGAAATACTATAAAGCTGAAACTTTATACTGAATTAACCTTATTGCATCAATGGCAGTTATTAGGATCTGTCTTCTGATGTGAATGATGTAGCAAATTATAAGCATTGCTGCAGCTGAGAAAAACTGCAGAATAGTCAAATAGCTATTTGATAATGCTCCTTCTTCTGTATTTTCCTCCACAATCACCTTTTTGGTCTGCTTTTTTAAAGACAGTAGTACAAACCAAAGCAATTTTAAATATAGAACATACAAGGTCTGAAGCAAACCCCACTCCAATCAATGAAAAGACTTCCATGGATTTTACTGGCCTTTAGATCAAGCCATTAATGCTTAAAGAATTTAGACCATAAAATTAACAGTCAGTAAGAGGAAGAAATTGTGCTGATTCTGCATCTTTTTCAAGCAGAATGACCAGAGCCATCACTCTATATTCTGCATACACAACAGTCTGTGGGTTTGCAACATCCCACTGGCAAATGTTAAAGAGAATGAAAATAACAGTCTTGACAGTAAACACTGGACAGCATTTTTCAGAACTCACGCAGACAGAGTATTCTGGGAAATGAGAAGCATTGCTAATAAGAGAAACCATTATGGTAAACTATAAAACATTTTAAGTATTTACTTTTAAAGGAAAATGTAATATTTATAATATTATAAATATGTAGACTATATTGTTATGACATTGTATTGTACCTTTTCACTTGTATACAGTGTTTAGAGCTAAAGTAATTAATACAACAGTAGGTTGAGGGTGGTCATGCAAGAATACAATCCTGCAGCCTCAAAGCTAGGCAATATTTGGCATTTGACAATTGTCTGCCTCCTCAGTCATGGTCGGACCCAATTTATTAAGAGTGAATTAAGTCAGTAGGGTTATACGGAGCATTGGCCAGTCCATTAATCAGTGTAATAGGGTTTCTTTGAAGGAGGACTGAATTTCAGGATTGATTTGACTACACTATGATAACTGTGTGGTTTTCACTAGGATAACTGATGCTTATTAAATCTGGAAAGAGACAGAGACATACTCTTCAGGAAATGTAGGGGCAATTACTACTTGGAAAGATGTGAGAGAGTGAGAAAAGTAGAAATGAGGCAATGATTCATGTGGATAATTACCACTCAATATATGACATGGATAAAATTTGCAGGGAATCAGCCGGGTGACCATTTGAATCCAGCTATACTCTGGAATCTTGATTCTTGACCGCTTTTGTCTTAGGTACAAAGCAACTGGCACCTTAGGTGTTCAACTGTATATTCGGGAAGTGGAGAAAATTACTCAGCTCCACTGGAGTAGAGTGTTGAGTCTGTTCAGGTTTGACAATACACTCTCTCTGGTCATTCTCTGGTAACATAGAGGGGTGGTTTCTGTTAAAGCTGATGGGTTCAAGAGGAAAGATTTAGACAAAGCTTTGGAAATTAGGGAGCATACATGTCTGAACAAAAAGGGAAGAAACTATTAAGTATCTAGGAACCTGGATAGGTGTGGTGATCAGGAGACTGCCAAATTAATTGCTGGTACCTTCCCATGGTGGGTGTTCAGAAAAAGTACTTGTTCCATAGTGTATCTGTTCCATAATGTAATAAACTAGAATTGGAAATGGACTTCAGGGAACTTACCACCTAAAGAAATTGGGACACAGTGTTGGAGCCCTAATGTCTGGTACTCTTGAAGAAAACCCCTTTTTTCTAGTCCCTAAACCCTTGTAAGAAGGTAAGGCAGGTGTGTCATTGAAAGAGACTGGGGATTGACTGGACAAGTTAGATGGTATGCAAATCATTAGAGAATACATTTTAATCTGCATTATATGAGTTATTGTTGGATAACTCTCAGATGAGTCAAGTTAACAAAGCTAATACAACCTAATAAAATCACATTCCTTGCACCCTGTCTTTCCTCCTGTGTGTCTGGAACAATTCTTCCTTCTTTCCTTATGTACACATCCTTGTGTGGTTATAATTGCAGGCACAGTTAAGGAAAATATAAAAATCTTAATTTTTCAATGAGTTTGATGCTAATACATTTTTGCCTGGGGTCATTGGCTTTTCAATTTGTTCCCCTCTGTATACTTTGCCTTTCTTCTTTTATTATGATTTCTCCCAATTTGTTTTCCTGTTTGCTTGGGTTTTTCTGTTTTTTTAGGGGGGGGTTGTTTTTGTTAAGATTTTGCCCCTTTTCTATGACTAAAAAATGGACTATTCACTTTTCCACATCATTGCCCTCTGCAATCATGTATTTTTTTTTACTGATGTGGGGTGTACATTGATATTTCACATTTTTGTCACTTTACTCCCACCCTGGTAAATGGGTTGTAAAGAGTTATCATTTTCATTTCATATTCTAGGAATGAATTGACAAAGACAACTTTTTTACAACCCAGATGCTTGGAAGTAGGGTGACAAGAATAGCATTTTGCAACCCATACATACCAAGGCAATATTTTTCACTACAAGAAAACTCTTAAATGTTTATGAAGAAAGGTATTGTTTGATGCTTTCAAAGAGCAAGAGTTAACTTGTTAAACCTACGTCTTGGGTGAATAAAGCTTTTCAGATTAAAATTATATGTCTCAGAATGACTTTGCAATTGACTAACACTTGGAAAGTGTGCAGTTTTCTATTAAATATACTGGTGACATATGACGAGGTGACTGGCTCTGTGGATGCAGGAAGACCAGTGGATGTGGTATATCTTGATTTTAGCAAGGCTTCTGATACGATCTCCCACAGCGTTCTCTCAGGCAAGCAAAGAAAGTATTGTCTGGATAAATGGATTGTAAGGTTGATAGAAAACTGGCTGGAGCATTGGGCTCAGAGGGTAGTAATCAATGGCTCAATGTCTAGTTGGCAGCCAGTATCAAGTGGGGTGCCCCAGGAGTTGCTCCTGAGGCCAGCTTTGTTCAATGTCTTCATCAATGACTTGGAAGATGCTAAGTTCACCTTTAGCAAGTTTGCAGGTAAGTCTGCACCAAGCTGGGGGAAGTAGTATATATGCGGGAGGGCAGGGCTAGGATTCAGAGTGATTTAGACCAAATGGAGGATTGGGCCTAAAGGAATCATATGAGGTTCCACAAGGACAAGTGCAAAGTCCTGCACTTAGGACAGAAAAACCCCATGCACCAGTACAGGCTGGGGGCTGACTGGCTGGGAAGCAGCTCTGCAGAAAAGGACTTGGGGGTTACAGTGGACAATAAGCTGAATATGAACCAGCAGTATGCCCTTGTTGCCCGGAAGGCTAACAGCAACCTGGACTGCATTGGTAGGTGTGTTAATTCCTTGTTATAATATCAACACTGTCTAGCGCATAGTGTGCCTGTAGCCTGATTCTGTGATTCTATGACATAAGCCAAAGGGCAGATACAGCACATCACAAAATACTAAGGGCCTTGAATGCAATGTTTAAAAGGTTGTACATTTCTGAAATGCAGTCTTCTAAAAGGATTATAACAGGCTCACTAGTATTCTGACTTTCAAGTATGGTAAGTCAACTGAGAGCAATATGTTACAGATATATTGCAGGCAATGCACAAACATGGCTACAGGCACACTGTGTGCTAGACAGTGTTGATATTATAACAAGGAATTAAAATTTTTACCATTAATATTAGTAATAAATATATTCTTGCTGAAAACCTTTTCTCATTCAATAATATAATATTTGTCGAATATATTCATTTTTGGCTTTGGGAGGCAACATGACCTTGTCATGTGTTCCTCACATTTATTCCATAGGAAAATGGTACTTCTTTTTTGGTTCAGTAGCAGTTACTTATGACTATATTTCTTTCTGACAAATAAAGCTGAAATGGTAGAAGAAACCTTTTACCTATGGGCACCTCATTCTTAATAATTTCTACTATTTTTTGTCAGCACCAGAAAATATATTGTCACAAATGTCACCAAAAATAAATTCATGTGGAAGGTATTTAATTTCACCCTGCCATATACTGCTGACTCCATGTGCGTCCTTCATCAATCAGCACAGGAGTCAAAATTGAAGAATTATAAAGCAGTAGAAAACCAGCCTGATTTCTGAGGTTATATCTATATTGATATATATATAGATGTCTGAATATTTAGATATATATCTGAATATCTCTCTCTCTCTATATATATATAGAAAGATAGATCTAGATATTTATATCTATATCTGTATGTATTTTGATACTGAGTATACAGGCAAAAATAAAAATTCACTGTATATATAGAGATATAGATATTTATATAACTATATCTATATCTAGATATCTATATCTAGATATCTATATCTATATCTGCATATGTATATCTATACACTGTTGAATTTTTATTTTTGCCTCTATACTCAGCATCAAAATGATGGATCTGTATTAAATTCCAATATGTTCCACAAATATTGCCAAAGCTACTTTATACAGCACAAAGTAAATTATACATGGATTGTTCAGCCCATCACCTAGATTTTTCCTTTTGAGCGATTGGCCAATTTCAGTGAAATGCAGCCTGGAGTGAGCGGGTATAACTCCTACAGATTTCTTTTTGAGCCAAATTTAGCTATGACATAAATGAAGGTGAAAGTTATGTTCCAGTTTAGTTGTAAAGCTTCCATGCAAGGTAACGCATGCAAGGAAAAATAAGGCAGGCAAGAGGAAAGCTCAGCAATAGCCAAATTAAAGTTGTAAAATTGTAATACACTTAAAAGACACGCTTATTTTATCTAGAATGTTTATTAAATATCAAAAGGACTCACTTGTTAGCCTGCTACCTGCACTACCCGTGTTACATTAAAAAACCCCCAAAACTACAGTTTGCATGAGGAAGGCAGCCACTTTCATGCTTCTAGCTGCTTCCCTATCAGGTAGGTGAGTAATGGTCAAGTATTGATGAGACCAAGGGAGAAGGCAGGAACAAGAATTCTAACTTGGTTTCTCTGTGGTTCTCCTTTTGTTTGCTAGGGTCCACCCAGGGCCCCAAAATGACTCCTGCCGCTTCGAAATAATGGTTTAAAAATTTCACTTAGTGGGAATGCATTAATTTCAACATTCAGATAGGAAAGGTAGATATTTTATAACTTTCACTACTTCATAAAGATAGAGTTTCACATAAGGGACCTAATTAAATAAGCAGTATCTCAATAGTGTATATAGTGTTAATTTAAGCATATAAATCAGGTCTCCATAGATAACTGCATAGAGGGTAGGCTGTAGAAGAATATATCATATAAAATTAAATGAAAATAAGAAACATCCCTTTTTAGGCACTGAGTAAGAATCATGCAAAATGGAGTCTAGAAGGACAAGCTACTGAAACAAAATTAAAGCAATGAAAACACATATGGCAAAAATCAGGATGCTGACTAGAGGGAGATAGATCTGACTTTGTCCTCTGGAATTTGTTAGGTATTAATGTTGCATAAAACTTTGCTGCAACTCCTTCCATATGAATAAAATTTAAACTTGAAACTTAATAGGATATTTATACATGTAGCCATAGCTGGGCTTTTCATACAGTCATCAGCTTTCATATCTGTAATATATAGAAATCTTCCATTGGAAAAGAAAACTTGATCACCTTTTCAAATTTGCATGTTGTACTACTTGCTTTGATATGTGAAGTTAAATGTTGCATTTGAGAACTGGCTGACAACCAAGATGAGGCCCCATTGGACTTTAAAAACTCCACAGAGTGCTGTAGAATTCAGCCATAACCTTGTGTTGCCATCCATTTGTACCTAATTAGAAGCAGCAGTATCGAAGCCTTTAACAGGATGGTTTCCTGATTATTTTTAATGCTTACAATGTGATTTTTGAGTCTCTCTCTCCACATTTCAAAAGCATCCTGTTAACTAATTCTGCACGTCACTAGATAGAAATAAAAATGCAAGATGGATTGGGCTCCCAGGGCTACATCTTAAGGTGTCACTGATCTGCCTGAGAGCTGCTGTAACTTCCATGTAGCCCCACAGAAAAAAAAGGGTAGCTGAGCTTCAGTGTGGTAGTTTGACATTGCATTGATGACCCCTACCAGTTAGCTCCCTACATCCTTCTGTAATGAAAGAAGGATGGGGGCCTTTGTGTGGGCTCTAATTATCAGGGGATTTCCATTCTACCTTGTGCATAAAAATCTAAAACAAAATATTGATGTTTTCTTATCTTTCTGTTTCGGTGGAAGAGTGAGAAGGTTGGAGAAAGGGTATTGTGGTATTACCACATAAAATTATTTTTAAAAGCACATTACTAGAGGCCAGGAAAGTATACAAAAGATAGAAAGAATGGTTGTTTTAGTTGACTAGCTGAAAGGACACTCTTAAAAGAAAAACATTATCAAAGATACCTCACTGACACAAACAGACTTCCTGTCTCTTAAAATGCAAGTATTTCTTGATGGGGTTACCTCAAAATCTAAAAATGAGATATAGATTATGTTCCTTTCAAGGACTGGTCCAGAGAGTATGAGATTCCTTTATAGCGGCTACGTAAAAGATATTTCTTTAGAACAAGTGGCAGCAGTTCATGTTTTTGGTGTTAGGTACCCTTGGCTCAATTCCCAGCAGCTTCCCATGGCAACATACTTTATGCATACCTGCCAACTGGTAGGGTCAGAGAAACCCAGTGAAAAACTTTGTCTGATCAAAAATATGTACATTCATGTAAAATGTGATTATATTCTGGGCTTCATTCGTGTAGGAAGTGCATTCTTTGCTCTTATGTTTTAAACAACAATGGGTAATTTCTTTATAAAACAGACGTACCAAACATGAAAGAAAGCTATATCTAAGTTGACTGAGTTTATTTTTGTGGGGTCATTGGTGGTATAGCAGTTCTGTTAGCAAAGTGGTGATGCTTAACTGAAAGGATGAAGGGAGCGATTTATCGGTTGCTAAATAAAATTTTCCACCTATCTAAAATGTCTATTCTTAAAAGCATGCTTTTTAAAAACACTTAAAAAAGAAGAGAACTCTAATTTCTCATGAGAAATAAAAATCTTTCCTTTATAGTAAAGGAAAGATTAAAAAAAACAGCTATGTAGTGCTTTTGAGGGAAGAAGAGAAATGGTTAAGACAATGCAAGAACAGAGCCCAGATGTGGCCAATACACACATCAGTACAATATCCAGCCACTCTCTGAAGCTTCTTTCTTGATATCCAACGTCTTTGTTAAAACAAGTCCTCAGTTGTTAGGTTGCAAAGAGAACCTAAGCAAACTGAAGTGTTAACTGAGGCAGAGAAGTGTCCAGGTCTACATTCAAAAGGCTTGCCAGGGTAACTAAAGCAGCAAATCCTCTTAGTATAGGCTTATACTGCTCTGAAATGCTGTTGCCAAAGTATCTTATATCAGTTTGCCAGCAAAGTGATATCTAGTGGCAAAAACACATTTATGTTGGTATAACTACATCTTCAGAAAGGGTTTTTCTGGTGTAAAATGTTGCAAAAATTAACACATTCAACAAACATTACTAGCAAAAAGTCTAGTTTGAAGTGTGTTGGCTTGAGTCTTCAGTGTGCCTGAAACACTGGCTCCAAGAATTACTCTATTCAACTCACTAAGGGGTTAACTGAGATACCCAATGATGAAAGTTTGAACATCAACATTTTTAGCTATTTTTTCCTCTTGTAATGAAAGAGAGGGGAGGTCATGCAGTCTGAATGAACCTCATTTTGATACCAGTAATGGGTGGTCCTTGGGAGATCCTACATCTTATTTTCAATTCCCAACCAAGAAGATCCAACACCTGATGGGCCCATGGTGAAGCTTGGGGACATATTCAAGAATTACATAACCTATTGTGCACAGTCTCATTTGGCAACATGCTGAAGGTGGAGCTAGGAAGAGTGCCACCACTTTCTTCCCAGTTTGACCCTACATTGTGTAAGGGTCTTCAAAATCTAATTGTGGCAGCTACAATTTTTTGATAAGTTAAGCATATGAGATTTATACATGTGGTAAAAGCTCCTCTTCTTCCAGATTCAGTCCTTCTGATTTTTTCAGGAAAATATCCAGCATTTCTCCTTGATACGAAAGGTTTTGAGTCCCCTTTGCTTCCTGGGAACGTACCCAGTTCTCATTTTCAAGGATGTGCATGCACATTGAAGTATGTTCAGTGTTACTACACATGTGCAGATGTCTTTTGTAGGACTGAAATAACTGAAAAATGAAGAAATGTTTAAATTTCTAAACAAGATTCTTTTTTCAATTTGAAACTAAAATCTTCTTTCAGAAAAAAAATATACAAGAAGTATGGGAAATGGAAAATATGTGAAAATCAAACAAAAACAATGCTTTCAAATAATAATAAAGGAATTGCCTTAGAGGCAATTAAAACTGAATGCACTATCTACAGCAGACTTTCCAAACCAACTCACTTTTATTAACCTACCCATTGGGCAAATATTTTTTTAAACCTGTCAACAGTTTCAATTCTCTAAGCTCTTTAGTGTACGTATCCTGTAATTATTATATGATCCTTAGGTGCATTTATTTTGGTCCTTACACTGCCACAAATAACTGTTTTTTTAAAGCAACAAGGTTTCTCCATCCCAGTGAGCACATCTACACATGCCATTAGTGCACAGGAATGAACTGTGGAGATTATTACTCTACAGTTTATTGCTCCCAGGAAGCTCCCAGGCATGCAGTTTACATGGGTGCTTGGACTGCAGCACATTGAGCTTGGTTGCAGCAGCTCCGGTTGGCAGGGGGTTCAGCCTGCCAGCTTGGGACTGCTCTGACTGGGCTCAGTTGCTCTGGAGGGACTGGCTGGGGCATGAGGGTGCGTTGGTGTAGATTTCATAGATATTTAGGGTCAGAAGGGACCTTAGTAGATCACTGAGTCCAACCCCCTGACCTGGGCAGGAAAGAGCGCTGGGGACAGTTGACCCCAGCTAGGTGGCGTCAGGTGACCCCAGCCAGGTGCTTGTCCAGTCTCCTCTTAAAGACCTACAGGGTAGGGGAGAGCACCAGCTCCCTTGGAAGCCCATTCCAGATTCTGGTAACCCTCACCATAAAGAAGTTCTTCCCAATGTCTAATCTAAATCTGCTCTCTGTCAGTTTGTGGCCGTTGTTTCTAGTAACTCCAAGGCGTGCCCTGGTAAATACAGCATCTCCTATTCCTTGCTGTTCCCCCTGATGAATTTGTAGAAGGTCACTAGCTCCTCTCTCAGCCTTCTTTTGCAGAGGCTGAACAGATCTAGGTCCCTCAATCCTTGTAGGGCCTTACCTACAGGCCCCTAAAAACACATGAATGCACATGAAAAAAACTCCATAGCAGGAGTAGTACTTGTGTTAACAAATATTACCCTGCTTCAGACTTTATTAGTTTTGTGTGTCCTAATAGAGGCACATGTAGATCCTGAAATATTCACTGTGCAGTTAGTCAACTTGTAGCAAAACCCCCAGTTTTTCTTTTCTTTTTTCTTTTAAAATGCATTCCTCCCCTTCCCCAACCATTCCTGACTTTGTCTCTCCCTCTCTATTCTCTATAGATAAGTATAAGTAAGCTAAGATATAGGATAAGCTTTAACATTTTATTTTAGGTAGTAAGTTATATTTTTCTCTCCCCTCTTTGCAAATAAGTGCCCTGCTATTTTGATATAGATATCCACTGTTGTGATAAGTGTAAGTGATAATTATTATGTTTGTATTGATTTTTTACTGTTTTTATATTGTGTGATTACTGGTTTAGGCCTATATATGTAAGCTAGCATAAGTCATGTCAAGTTTCCATCTTGTAACGTCAAGCCTCCATTGTATCCCCATGCCCAGTTGTATAACCTATGACTGATACTACCCCTCTTATGTAACTTGGTTCCTGAATGAATGGGGATGAACGAGTGAGCTTGAGAGACAATGGCAGTAGGTCTAAAAATAGCTCCCTCTGAATGACCGAACTATCAACACCAATACCTGAACCAATGACCCAGTCATTGGAACCACCCTCAGCATTCAAGAAACAAAAGATGAGGCAACCCACCATTGTGCCAAGGCTACATATGCTCAGTATGAACATCTGGAACCCTCTGGAACAGAACTGACCTTGCCTGGACAGGTCCTCCCATAGGAGATCACAGGTAGTCTACTCCATAAAAAGGGGTAGTGAAGACTGACTCCTTGGGAAAGCCATTTCTATCTGAACCAGATGAAATCCATGTCACACCGCCTATCCACCCCATTGGCCCTGCCGGCGATCCCCCTCTGGACAACACCGAGCTGAAGGAGACTCCGACTGGCCATTGAGGACCCTCTTTCAGCCTGGGATAGGTAGGTATCACCTGCATATTTCCTCCTTCAGTTTGGACTCTATCTCTCTCTTCCTGGACTTCAGCTCCTGCATCAAGTCACTTTAACCCATGCTGCCATTGTCTGTGTGTGTGTGTGTGTGTGTGTGTGTGTGTCTGTGTGCGCGCGCACGTGCGTGTGTGTGCGTGTGCATGCGCGCACACAAAGGAACCAATAAAATATCATGTCACCATCTTCCCTGTTCAATAAAACCACTATCATTTGTAACCCTGAGTTGGGTTGTGTTTTACTGAGCCCTGGTCCCTTCCCTATCTTAAATTCTGGTCTCTGTCTCTCTCTCTCCCTCTCAACCCTGTTCCCGCCAATTTTGCCTCCTCTCTGTCCCTTTTCTGCAGACTCTTAGCCCTGTTGCTTTCTGCAGGCTCTCAGCCTCACTCCTGCCACTTTTTGCCTCTTGCCATCTCTTCCCAATCCCTCCCTCTTGCTTCTTTGCTCTGCTGACTTTCTGCTTTCAATTAACACCAATTAACCTTAAATTACCCCAACTTCCCTCCAGTCTGACAGTTCTAATCCTGGCACCAGGAACTTTCATCTCAGTCTCCACCAGCAGTAACCTAAAGTAACCCCAAGCCTCAACTCCTCAGCCCAGCTCTCTCTAGTCTACTGGATCTAATCCCAGTCCCAGCAACTTTCACCCCCTACACTTTCACTCTCTGTCTTACCTTAACCTTCCCCCAAGTACACCAAGCACATACATGCACACCACAACACCCAAGTTAGGCACTCACCTGTGTGTATGTGTAGGTGAGTGGTATGTATGTGAACTGATTGTATGTCACTGTGTGCATGATATATGAATTAGTGATCTGCGTATGTGTATTGGGTGTGCAGGTATTGGTAATTGATTCTGGACTAATTTCTTTTGGTGTGTGTAGGTGCTTGAATTGGTGATAGGTGTGCATTTGCATAGGCTGGTAATTTTGGATGTGTATGTGCCTGAATTGGTAGTGTGTGTGTGCATGCCTGCTGGGGGTGCATGCACCTAGAGTGTTTGTGTGCGTCCAGTGTGCGTGTATGCACCTAATTGATTTTTGAGTGTGTGCCTGTGCAATTGTACACCACGCCGTCCTGTCTAGCAGCACATTATTGAGATCCTGAGAGTTGACCTGACCCCACAGGGCAACAAACTGAGCAGTAAACATTTTGTGTAGATGCACTCACTAAGGCCATTTACATGTACCCCAAATATGTTTCATGTTAGAAAGTATGTGATCTGGCCAGGGTTAATCTTAGAAGCCTTAATATGTTCTCAATCATGATGCATTTTCCTGTAATGCTCAGATACTATCTAGATAGTGCTTATATCCCATTTTAAATATGAATGAATAAACTCAAATTATCATTAAGTATTTTATGATCATATTCAGAGGCCTTTGTCAGACTTGATATCCCCTGGTTATAGGTGCTGTACAAATGTGTTCTTAGTCATTTTCCCATCTGAAGCTAGTTATAGAACTGGGACCACAAAGCTGTCAGAATTTGTTCTCATAATTTTCAGTTACTAATCTTGCAGCTCACTTATGAATCAGATATGGCATGTCTCTCGGGTGGTGTGTAATTCACTAAATATGAGTATGCAATGAATAATAATCTGTAAAGTGTACTTAGAGAACATCTCTTCTTTGGAGGTCTTCCACTGCTTCTTAGATAGGATATTTTTATTCAATTAATTAGAACAGTGTAGATTATTGTTAATTATTAATGGTTTACATTTGTCATAAATACTGGCTTGGGATGACTATTCAGATTAGATTGCATATGTCAGGGGCATAATATTTATCTAATAAACAATGAATCCTCTCATTATTATGAGCAGTATAGACAACCCTTCTGTTGTGGTGCTATCATACTTTGCTGTTTCTAATAGAGAGGCAATTTTTCTTTCCCATGTATTCCTGTAAATGAAGAAAAAATGACATCAAAGTAAATAATTTTATGGCTGATTTCCCTGAAAAACTTCTCTGGAATCTGCTGATGGCTTGAAAATAATAAAAAAAAATTGAAGAGATTGAATAGGATAAGTAATAAGAATCATGGTGAGCAGATATCTTGGAAGATAAATCTACTGCAGTACATAGAGCTTCAACTGAACTTGTTGAATCAGACCTCCCTTAAAGCACTGGATCCCAGAGTGCAATTTACAATGATGCCAACTTGGTAGAAATTGTTTTTCTATAAAGCACTTTACAGAGTTTGCTTGATTAATTATTAAGTCTAATATCCTGGGGTAACAATCTATAACTATATATATATATTTGTTTATGTATATAGACAGGAACCACAGGTGTCATTGATGATCATACCATAATCATCCAGATATCTGAAGCCTTCAAGAGTACGAGTGCCGTTTGCAAGTGCTATTTTCCTTTGTTTTTTGTATGTCTCCGTTGTCTACTACTGTTCATACCACCATCATCAGCTCAAGATAAGCCTGGTTCCACATCATGATGCCAGACACCTTTGAGCTGTTGAAGGTTCAGAATTCCAAATCTAGCTCTTAATGCTGCAAATAAACATGTGACCTACAGAATAGATCTTCTTGTACCCTGGGAATGGATACTCTAACTGAAGGATGTTCCTAAGAGGATGCCCTGCTGAATCAGAAAATGGCTTGGGGTGAATTTCTATTCCCATTCAGTCAATAGGAGCTTAACATTAACTACAGTGGAATCAGGACTTCACGCCTAGAGAGCTATAAATTAATTCCTACTCAGGGTTCAGAGCAGTAAGGGGAGACACTCTTACCCCTGAGATAATTTGTTACATCTGTGTCTTTTTAGGTTTAACTCCATAAAAACAGACTGGCTGCACTCATGACAGAGTTGCATAGACAAGATAAGTTAAAAGAGAAAATGGGAGGGTAGCCTTCTTTGGCTTATGTTGTCTTTGTGAGTTTATTGATTGTAATAGTGCATGAAGGAAAAACAGCTAGAGATTTTAGCCAAGTGGGTGTCAGTCTGAGTTAACTAAGACCCCCTGCATAGCAGCCAGAGGAGGATGACTTGTCTTCAAGTCTGGGTTTTCTGTGAACTATTTCATCATTGCTCCCTGTTGCTCCAGAACGTTAAATCCATATACCCCCTACCTCTCTCCAGCTGAGTTTGCTAACCACTAGGACATAGCATCATGCTACCTGTTATGCTCTGCCTATTCCTAGACATCAGCAAGAAAACAGTCCACTGGAGAAATTTCTAAAGAACAAATTAAAGACGTGAAGGGAATCTTATGCTTTCCTGCTCAACCATGGGACCTGGCTGTGAGGGAGAAGTTGCAAGGCAAAATAAGAGGAAAGTTGTTTTTTTTACTATTTGCAGTGTGGTGGTGCTCAAAGGCTCATACTTATTGAATAAGGAATTGCACATACAGGTGACAAAGAGATGGTCTGGGAAACATCAACAGAATTGCATTTGGGGAAAGAAGCTACAGGAACTGTTATCATTGCAATTTAAGCTTTTATAATTAAACATATCTTGCTTTTTATTTAGTTATTATTTTTATTGATTTATTTTGCTTTTCACAATTTTTCTAATCCATATCTCCCCTCAGGGGGGTTTACTGCTTTAAGAGGTGATCATATTGGTAGGAGTCAGAGTGACAATATGGAATGTTGGAATAAACTATGCAAAATGGAATATCATGCAGCAAGCTGTGAGCAGAGATGCAGAAGTTTCATTTCCTTAGTGAAAAGCAATGTCTTTTCTGTTGAAAATTGATTTCCCTTACAGCCAAATCTAAAAAAGGGCATCAGGGGAAAAAGAAAAAAAAGAATCCTTCTTTAGTCAAGTAAATTTTGCTACTTTTGCTTTACGTGAGAAGTTTGGGAATTTCATTCTTTTAGAAAATGCTATTAAGTTAGGGAATGTATTTTTAAAAGTGCAGAAGAGGCAAAACCAAGAAAAGATAAAAAATATGTAGGACTCAGACTCAACCCAACCCATTAGATATGGCTCAGCAACATGCAGTGTATTAATTCAACAGCGCAGAGTTGTTAAACCTGATTAAAGAACAGGCTGACAGATTAACTTCAACCATCTTAATATTGCAGATGAAAGCAAAGTCCTCCATTGCAATCCTTAGATAGAGAAGAGTAGTTAGGACTATTCTGGATTTAATTTTCAAACATTTACTCTAGGAATAAATAGATTTTAGGGTATAAATAAGAAAAATCCAGCTTTACACTTTATGACCTGCAAAATCTCTTGCTCTAAATATAGATTTAATCTATCTGCAGTCTACTAAGGGGCTAATAAAAACATTAATGTAAATATATAAATGGTACAAGAACAATTTCAAACCATTTAAAAATATTTTCCTTCTTTTTACCTAATTTATAGCTTGTAAAGCAAGCTTTATTTTTCTACATAAGGAGATTAGACATTTCTGTTTTCAAAAGGTTTTCATTTTATTTCTTTACTATAGATACAAAGTAAGATGTCTTTTTGGTAGAATGAAATAAGGAAATTATTCTGCCATGAAATAATATATATGCTTAATATTTTAAGCATATTTTTACAAGTGGATTTTTTCCTACTTTAGTAAAAATGTTTTCTACTGCTGGGCTGTTTAATTTGTAATGTAGGATGTGAGTCAGTTGGGATGAAATGCTGTCTGCAGTCAAGCAGTTGGGATAGATGCCCTCATTTCATTTGATTTTATGGGCTTTTGCCTCTCACATTGCAGGCTGCTGGCATACACAAATTAAAATGCTTCCTTGGACAGTGATGGTAGCAAAAGAAAACAGCTTTATCTGATTTTTTAAAACTGGATATAAAGGAATGAGAACGCTTCAGGAATAATTTAAGGTGGGCTCCCAGACAATCGCCATACCACTGGAAAAGACTCAGGAGATGGTAGGGCCACTTTGCTAGGGTGAGTCACTCATTACAGAAGTAATGTCAGTTGACAGAGGAATGGATCAGTTAAATCAAACCCTGTCAAAGTTTATTGACAGTGCATGCAGAGTGGTGTTAAGCAAGTAATTTATAGCAAATAATTTACGCTACACATTTTGCCTCTTTCTCCATTTAGGGCATACTCATGATACGATCGTAACTTCCTTGAATATATTTGTTATTGACTTAATAGCTGAGCTTCATTGGACAAAAATAAAAGGGGGGGGAGGCGGGGGTGGAGGGAGTTATGCTCGGTGGATAGACCACAAATAATGTTGGTTTGTTACTGGTTACACAAGTCACATTACATGTTTTCTGTTCCCTGTTTGAACTTTGCTTTTATAACAAGGAAGAGGGGTTGAAGAGAACAGCAAAGTTTTGAATCTCTCAAGATGAAAAATCTATTTTGGGATGATACCACCTAAATGGGATAACGTATTAGTGTACAATTTGTGCATTTTCCCCGTTAGAGTCTTTTGGACTTTTACAACATGTTTAACTTCTGACTAAAAACAGTCTAGGTTTGATTTGGTTTTGAGTTTTAGATAATGATTCATAGTGTTTATTTTGTCCCATCCATATAAACTTTATTCATTTTAGATAAAATTCTAGATATATTTCTCATGTATATTCAGTGGGACTATTACATTTTACATTTTCTTCAGTTGCTTGTAATTATTGTTGTGTATGTTTTGGGTATTAGTGCAGTTATTCTGAATGACAGCAACATCCTAAGGGGAGTCAGCCTAACTGTCATGAAAGCCAATTTTCCCTTTCCCTTTCTTGATAATTCCTAAGTAGATTTACACCCAGTGTTGCCTTATCAATGGTCAGCAAAGTATTTCATTATGATGATTTTTTTTTATTTCTACTCTTTCCTGGTCACTGCAGTCAAGCTACAAGTCTTTGCACAAGACAGTATATTCTGAGCTGAATTAAAAAGATGCTTGCATATCTCCAAGGAAGCAGACATCTCAACCTGCACAAAGGAAGTTATTCCAGACTTAGCTCAGAGATTCTATTCATAGCCTTATGTGGGCTCTAATTTACAGTTCTTTGCATGGGAAACAGAGGTCAAGTCTTAGATTCCATAGTCACAGGACTTATTAACCATTTTACTGTAGTCTAATCACACATTGCTTACAGGCTGGCTTTGGGAACTGCTATTATCCACCCCTACTGCAGCCAGATGCACTGGAGTTTTGCTATCTACCCAGGCCAGTATGTTAAGGAGGAAAGCGAGCCACCTATGCTTATGACAATCTGTTCTCTACAGTATTTGCCCTTTGCTCCATCATTCAGCTCATGTCTCCTTCAACAAGTATGTGTTTGGCATGTTAAAGGCATATTATAACCTATATTTTAATATTGCAAAATCACAAAAAAACAGCACTTATCTTTAAACTTATGTTACAAAGATGCAAAAATTAAGTTCACGGTGACAATAATGGAAGAAGCAATATAAAATGATGTGGGGATTATCTATTATATATTGCTTTGTTCCTCCTTAAAGAAAAGTAGGGATTAAACCCTGTGATTCCATTGCAATTTAATAACTTTTTGTACCAATTATTTTAATAATTTATTGACTCTGAGATTTTTAGTTTTTCTCATTTCCTGAACCATGCTATAGAATACCACAATAGGGATATACTTTTCCATTACATTTTATCTTCTGGTTCAAAAATCTAGAAATTTAAAATCTAAAGGAACATGATACAACACTTCTTACATTGGATTGTTTAATGTTTGCTATTTCTACTCATGCTGGTCAAATGTATCATCTTGGATGTTTTAAAACTGTTTCTAAAATCAGTTTCCAGTGTACTAAGACCAGTTTTGGACATGAGTGAGGCAAATTTTGATCTAAGATCATTAAAGTACATGATAGTTGATGCATTTTTGAGTTATGGAGGAAACTATTGACTCTGTGGGATTTTGTCTATAATAGTATAGTTTAATAATATCATAGTGCTTAGGGTCAGAAGGGACCTAAACAGATCATCAGGTCCTACCCTCTGCCCTGGGCAGGAATGGGTGCCATGCTCATATCACCCCAGCCAAATATCTGTCCAGCCTCCTCTTGAAGACCCCCAAGGTAGGAGAGAGCACCACCTCACTTGGGAGCCCATTCCAGAGCCTGGAAGCCCTAAGTGTAAAGTAAGTATGACTCACTTTTCTTTATATTATGGTTTTTGTTTCAGCCATGAACAGGAGCTTTTGTTTTAAACATCAGTTATAGCCTAACTTTTCTAGTGCTTTGAGATTTTTATGCAGTAGAATTACTAGTCAACATGAGAACGGTCTAAAGTGAAATACATAGTAAGAAGTCTAGCTTTCTATTCTGCTCAACTTCAGAATAAATAACGACTTGTTAATCTGTGTGTGGTCAGTCTCGCATTCCTGTTGTAAATAATCATACTTGCAGCACTAAACAATTACTGTACCTAGTAATATATCAACTCACCAAGTGAATGTGAGTCAGTAAAGCCACTGACAATTTTATCTAAAGTGCCCTCCCCCACAAATTCAGTGGAGCATAACACTTCAAAATAAAGGTTAGCAATTTGAACATTGCCAGTCGTCTTTGATTGGTTTCCACTCTGAGTTCCATTTATCAGGGCTAGCTGCTGAAATGATCTCTGTATTTTCAAACTCTCTCTAATTTGTTTCACTGCAGTCATTAAAAAAGGAGACAATCATGTCTCCCTCTTCTCTTTGTTTTCCATTTCTTGCCCTCTCCAAACTCTGTGTTCAGTAGTTACGGTTCACAATATCAGGACAGGCAGAAAACTATTTAATTATTGTCATTTATGTCTTGTCAATTGTTATAATCAGCATTTGAAATATACTCACACTTTAATAAGTTCCTTTAAGCTAGTGTAGCTCCACTAGCGTAGCTTAAAGGAGCACTCTTTTCAAATGAATAAGGTTGGTGTCCTCTAACCAAACCACAAGGAGATGTCACTGACAAAAGATTTACACAATATGTTGTGCCTGTCTACTGGTAGGCAGATCTAGGAAGTGGGGATTGGACACCTTTTAGCACAGTGTGCTTCTAGCACAGAAGCTTTGTAAAACAGTTTAAAAATGAAAGTTAATGCATGTCTTGAGTTGATGAGAAAACAAATAAGAATATAGAGATAATCAAGATAATAATAATAATATAGAGCTGGTATAAAACTGGTCACTGTTGTAGTAGTTTAGATCAGGGATTGGCAAGTTTTAGTTCACGGGCCAGATTCAGCCTGCGAAAAAATTGGATTCAGCCTGTGGCAGCTTGGGAAATTAACAGCATGCTACAGCCCGGCCACCAGAGGAGGTGTCCCCAGGGTTCTACTACCTGCTATTCCCACTGAAGCATCTGCTGATTGCTAAGAGGGGGGGCGGGGGGAGGAGAGGGGAGGGCAAGACTGTGGAGATTTGCAGCCCAAGGCAGGGGGATTGTGTGCAAGAAGAAGCACACAGTATCAGTACCAAAGGTTGTCAACCCCTGTTTTAGATAAGACTGGAATTATCTGTTAGCTGAAAAGCTTACCTAAGTGGAAGGTATAAAGCTGTTTGCTTCTGTCCAGTTCATTTGATTTATATTCATGGCATAGCTAAGGGCATGCTCCTGCTCTGTTTTAAATCAGTGGGAGCTTTGCTATATTCTTCAGCAAGGAAGGTTAGGGCTTAACTTGTCCACGTTAATGGTATGTGCATCCACAGCCATCTACTGCTCCACATTCTCTCACTGTGTTCCTTCAGTTTCTCCTCAAGATAGTTAACCCCAGGCATTCAGTGCTTTGAGGTCACAGCGAAGTCACAAAAGTGCATTACTGCCAGAGTTAATTAAAGTTTAAAAGGAAATATATAAAGCACTCATATGCCCTAAACTCTCGCCGAGTACAGCTTTTTCCTTCAGGGTCTATTTTCTTTCACAACAGTCTTTAGCCCTTGTCTTGGGCTCAGCTTCTACGTCTCTTCAATTCCTATCAGTCAATTCTTAGCCATATTACAAGACAGTCATAAGACTGAAATGTGGGGGAATGTCCATGTCCAATCTCCTCTAACCCAGATTGCTTTTTCTTTCTTTTTTACAGTCTTTACAAATTTACCTGGCATCCTCCACAGCTTAATATAGCTTACATTTTGATATAGCCTTCCTTTTGACAGTATATGGGCAATTCCTGCAGTGGAAGTAAAACAAAACAAAATATTTTAGGCAACTGTTAGGCATCATCAGGTCTCCATCAGTCGCTCCTCCCCTTTGTATGTTGGTGCCAGAGCACCAGTTTTCTCTCACTGATTCTTAACCAAAGAATTCCTGGCCCCTTGGCTTTTAACACTCTCTCCTTAGAATTACAAAGGTGTTCAAGTTTTGGTTTGATCAAATAATTGCAACTTCCAATATCTTTGGAAAGGAAACACAAAACTCTCTTTCTCTCCCTATGTGTGTGTGATGAAATCTTCTGTTTTCTTTAGCTTTCTTTAGGCTTGAAAGTGATGTTCAGAATCAGCAGGTTGGGTAGGCAATGGCATCCACTTCAGAATTTTGTAAGGTCAACAGCAAGACTTGAAGTCTCCCTTGTAGCATACATTAAATCATTGATTTCCATAGAGCGATAGCGTATCCTTTATTCCAACTGAATTATAACCTGATTGGACAGTTAAAGGCAGATTTGTTAAGTCTCAAATGCATGGCTGAATAAAGTGTGACTAAAGATTCAAGGAACTAAATATTTATAGCTTTAACCACCTGTAAGTTCCTTAAGAGCATAAACATGAAGAAGGACATGGTATTCTTTTGGTAGGCCAAGAGGGTACAATTAGAAGTCATAATAGTGAACTCTAACAAGAATAACAAATAGTTATCATCTTGCTGTAGCAGTTTCCACCCAAAGATCTAAAGTACCTTTATAAACATTAATGAATTAAGCCTTACAGCTTCAATGTGAAGAAGTTAAAAATAGCCATCTTCACTTTTACAGCTGGGAAAAGCATAGGCATTTTGAGGCATTTAGAGATTTGTTCAAGGTCACTCACTAAGTCTTTAGAAAAGCCTGGAATAGAACTCAGATTTTTGACACATCCCTGGCTTTGAAGTAATGGAATGAAAGTAAGTGAAGGAAACCTTAGGCAAAAATTATAAACAATTTTCTAAATTTTTCAACTGTGAGATCTATCTGTTCAATAATCTTTAGAAGGAATTAGTATAAGGCTCATCACCTGATTTCTTTAAAGCTGGTGCAGTCAGCATCCTGGAGAGTGCCTTGTAGAAAGTCATCCTGCATCAGCAGCCTCTTATTTTAGATTAAACAAGAACTCTTATTTGTCAGACTCAAGAAATTTACACAACTAAATAAATAACACTTTTACCAAGACTGTAAATTTGTCTCTAAGCTTTTATGACATGAAACTGCTTGAGCTTTATCGTCTTGCTTTACTGTGATGTCTCCAGAACTTGCAGTTCAGTGATACTTGTTATTGTACCTATCCTTTTACTATTTCATCTTAAAGGTGTTCAAAATAGTTAATTAATATGAGGCCAAAAGAAATCATGATTAGATTTTGTGCGTGTATGTGTGTGTGCCATACCATTTGATTGTTCTACAGTAGGCCTAATTTTCTTGGCTCCCAATTCCAGAGAACCATCAGGCAAAGCACCAATTAATGTCAGTGAGAGTTTTTGTCTGTAGAGTAAAATTATATGTCCTTAGTTTTCTCTATTTACATGTTGTTTTCTGACAGTCAAAAAAGAGAGTAGTCTGAGGTTCATTAAGAAGTATTGGTACACTATAAGTGCCATTCTGTACCATGATAGCTAGTTGAGGATCATTTATTAAATGAGATAATCCATGATAGCACATCATACACGTATAATCTATTAATAAAATAAAATGAATTATCAAATATTATTAGATATTATAATAAACATATATAAATTAGAGTTTATAGATTAAACAATTGTCTCTTGGTTGAGAAGTGTGATCAACTGGCATGTACCTTGGAGCATTTTATATTACACTGTTGGTTATTTAAAAAAAAATCAAGTTTTTTTTACTGAAGTACCTGTCATAATGTAGTACTATAACTGTTCAATAATAAGGGAACTTTCAGTTCTTACTGTGATTCATACCATACCATAATTTTAATCTGAGTTACACCTGTGCTAATGTGTTTACTTCAGTGGGGTTACACTGGCGTAAGTGGAGGTTAAATATGTGGTTAATACTTTTTATACATTGGAATAAATGGGTGATGACACATGAAAGTGCCAAATGGGCATCTGAAAACCCTTGTCAAAATGTACTTATAGTTCTGCCACTCATGTGTTATTATAATGTTAACCTCTAAACTGAGAAATTGTATGATGCATTTAAAGCCAGCCATGGTACAGCCACAGTACAATATCCTTTGGATGAAAACAAAGACCCACAATCTTTCTAGTCGGTCCATAATTTAGGAGTGACATGAATTCCTTGCTCAGGTTTAGATCTCATATAGCAGCATCCATGAGTAATGTTTTCTATCGTCTCCAGATACTCTAGTCTAGCCCTAGTTATACATGTCTTCATCACATCTCCCATTATGCCAGGGTATGAAGCATTTAGAACTTAGAAAATGTCAAATGGTACAAAATACTGCAGTTTTTCTCCCCAGAAACTCTGGCAAACCTGAACACTTTATATTTGCCCTTTCCTTTTTATACTGACTTTCCAAAGAATTTCAAACAAAGTTCAAGGTCTTAGTCTTCATTTTCAAGGAGTACCAATGGTCTCTGCCCCTAATATCTAAAATATCACTTAGAGTGATTTAAGACATTAAATGTATTTACTTAAATCTAAGATGACCCAGACCCAGAATTTATGATACCTCCCTAATAATTAGATTCTACGTATGGAAAAAAATTAAAAATTGTTATAATTTTCCAGGTATAAAATCTAAGTATTGGAGGGTTGCCTTGAATTCATCTCCTTTGCACTACTACAACAGGGAAAGCAGTGGCTTGTGGGGTTGGGGACCTGGGGGCAGAGGGGGGGGTGTAGGCAGCTCCTTTGACCTCTTCTCCCCCAAGTTCTCTCCCTTGCAGTCTTCTGCTTCCCCCACCATCTGCATCCCACCACCTCCACCTCCTTACAGCTTCTGACTCTTCCTGCTCCAGCCAGAGCCACAGCAGCTGCCTGCCTCCCCCTCCATTTTGTATGTGAATCTAAGATGAGGGGCTTTTCCCCCCATACTGACTGGGGGAAAATAACTCATATTAGATTCAAGTAAATATGGTAATAGAGAATGATTGTATGGATGACACTCGCTAGACAATGCAGAGCTATGAGGCTATAAAATATCTCTGAATTTTGTTTTAGAGTGAATTATTTCTCATGAAAAGGTACCATTTTGACAGCCCATGAGACTGGACACTGAATGGTTGGATATCAGATAAGTATAGCATGGTCTGTATTTCATTCTCTACAACTTGGACCTTCATATCCTTGGCCTATAGGCAAATTTAATTATGGGTTATAGTCAAGCGAAAAAGAAAATGGGATTTGATAACAAGGAAAAACAGTCATTAAGGAGAGTCAACAGGTTTTCCAAGCACTCAGGAGTCCTGGGTTCAATTTCTTATTTTGACAGAGGCTTTCTTTGTAAATTGTCTCTCTGAGCCTCAGTACCCCAGCACTAAAATGATTATAATAGCTGTACTCCACACTGAGGCATTGTGAAGTTTGTTGTGATTGTGTATGTTTAGGAATATGCTAGACAAGAAATTATATGGGATTGTTTGGATAGGAATGATCCTGCCTTGGGCAGGGAGTTGGACTAGATCACCTTCTCAGGTCCTTTCCACCCCTACTTTTCTCTGAGTCTATGAGAATAAAAACATTACATTTTCTGAAATGGTTAGATACTACAGATAAGGTACTAAGTAACAGGAAAAAGGTACTCATAGCAAAATACTCCCAGTTCCTTTCATGATGATTATTTGTATTAGAGTATCACCTCTATCTGCTTGTACACCTTAGTTATCTGTTTGCATATCTTAATTAATAATTTAATTAACCATAGGTTTTGGCCATACCCTAGACAGCTATTATTATGAGTGGTAGTGAAGTATGCTTATATTCACACAACTGATTTTAGAACACAAATAAACTTTCCCTCATTTTATCTTGTGATTAAAAGTCTGTTTTTCTTATAGAAAGCAATGTTCTGCAAGCTCAGAGCATTCAACACAAAGTACCAAAGTACTTGCAAGGTGCTATTAATTGAGGTATATCACCTCAGTGTTTGTGTGTTCATTTACTTCTTTAAATAACAGTGTTTTCTTACTAGGAAATGAAAAAGTTGCTGTGGCCAACCCTGGCAACACATCTTGTTCTGTAGCTAAATTGCTCAACATCAACCATTTAATATCCCACTGTGGAATTCAGTCTAGGTATAATTGTGGTTTTTCACTTGTTTTCAGTGAAAAAGGATTCCATTTTTCAGTTAATGTGTTGGAGAAAAACACTGCTCATTCTAAATAAAATAAAATCTCCACAATTCAAAATCTGTTATATAGTAACACAGTCTTTTGACATAAAATGGGTATCCATAATTATTTACCCTGAATAAAGGGTAGATGTCTTATTAAATATATATTCTAATGCTTTTAAAATTCAACTGGTTGAAGTCTAGGAGGATTGTAGAACTGGTTAGTATAAACTGATTTTTAAAGTGATTTTTTCACTTTTACTCATAAGTGGCTACATGCTATTAGTTATAAACAAAGTTAGAATTCATGCATAAGGTTACAGAATCATACAACTTTATATTATTTTAACTTTGCAGTTAATATATAGCTTTATATTATTTTTACATGTTTTGGATGTTTTCAGCTTTAAATCCAACTTTACAGTATTGAACATTTTAGGAGAAAAGGTTTTCTTCACTCCAGCATAACACCACCACTCAGCAATGCTTTGAAAGAATCACCTTTATACAAAGGGAAAAGCAATCACTTTCAGTGGCTTTCAGCTTTTGGCTTCTTTGTCCACACTCTCAGCAAGAAAAACATTTGTGCCATCTTTGAAGGATTTATTTGTGATGCGTGACTTTCACTCAGAGACCAGACTCAGTTTATCAGATCATTCCATACAGCCCCCCAAATAGCTTATCACTAATTATCTGACCAATATTTGAACCAGGGTTTTAGAGCGAGGTAGTTAGCTTGAAGTCAGGCAGAGATCAAGGTAGAGGTATACCTTATGAAATGAGCTGTTGCTCATGAAAGCTTATGCATCTCTGATTCAGTAAAGGCACATTTACACGTGATGTTTACTGCAGAGCTGACTAATTAGCTGTGCTGTAAACATCTCAGCATTTATACATGCACCCCTATTAAGCTGGAATAAATTAATTTACTGTGCAGAAGTGCATGTGTAGACACTGGAGGGGCTGGCTGGGGAATGAGGGTGCTTCAGTGTGGGGGCTGCCTGCCAGCTAAACCCATACTGAAGCACCTTCATGCCCTAGCCAGACCTTCTGCAGCATGTTGAGCCCCAGCTCCCTGCTCTGACCCGGCTCCATGTGCTGCACATGAATAAACTCCAGAGCAATTGCTCCCAGGTGCACATTCAAACTGAATGCCCAGGAGCAATAAACTCTCAAGAAAAAGCTCTGGAGTTCATTTATGTGCAGTAATAGCATGTGTAGATGCATCCTTAGTTTATAAACTGCACCTCTACAGTATATTGGAGGTAAAATAACATAAAAAGAGTCTCTTATTAATATTATTAAAAAACCTACTATTTCTGTTACCCTCCATAGGTGTGGTGTCTATAAAATGATCATTAGCTTTGGTTGACAATTCAGAGACTTCTGTTTGCATCTGAAAGACAAGCATAATCCCATATGGGAAATTATGCCAGCTTGGTCTATCCCTATATGGCATTTCCTGTTCCTTCTTCATATTATCACATCCTGTAAGAGTCAAAATGACAGCTTTTGGCTTTCCTTTTAGTCTACATCATTTTATAGCATCCTCATGTTTTTATGTTACTGAGTTCGTCCAAATAATCTTGATGTCCTGGACATCAGAGTTTTGTTTTTAAAATCACAAGATTTATGTTAAACAAAATCCTCACTTAAACAGGTAACGTAAAGGAGATTGACTGGTAAATGAGATACGGAAGTATAAAGGAATGAGGAAAGTTGGTTAAGAAAATAAGACTAGAAAAAGTATACAAAAATAGGTAAGAACAGAAAAAGTTAATGCAAGCACACACATCCCTGATCGATAGTTTAACAAAGACATTTTAAATCAATACTAGTGTTTTCTCAAGTGCCCTGGAAAGGAAGATGATTTTAAAGCACCGACTGTTAAAAACATTGTTTGACCTAGACCTTTCAGGAACAAAAAAGGTTGTCTTCTGAAAGTTTGTTGGTGTCCAGAATGACATGAACTTCTTCTTTTAGTCCATTTCCTAACAGAGAAGTACAAACATAAAGTAATCCATCCATAGTCCCATCATCACAGTTAGCAGTCACTATTGCCCCTTGGAGGAGAAAATCAAGGACTTTGTTAAGGGGTGTGGCAGCAACAAGCAGCACTGCAAAGGTGGCGGCAACCCCCACTCACAGCTTTCCCCCCATGTCACCCTGGACAGACCGCCCTCTGGAAGCAGGAGGTGGGGACTTTTTTTAAGTCCTCCAATTAGGTAAGAAACTTCCCTCCTACCTCCTGGTCCCCCCTCTGTTCCCTTCCATGCTTAGTGGCACATCTCCTCAACTCCCCTCCTATTCCCACCCCCAACCTGTTGCTGTTGTTGTCCCTGCATTCCCTGGCTGACATGTGAGGTGGGGGAAAGGCTCCACAGCTGCTCCTGCATTGCTCTAGCTGGGCTTCAGGGAGTTGGGTTTAGCCAGGGACAGTAGCAGTGGCAGAAGGGTTTTTCCTTTCTGAACCTGCTCCCGGGCTGGCAAAAAAACACCCGGGGGACTGAGCAGGGAGGAGAAACCTGCTCCCTTTCACTACTGCCATTGATCCCAGATGAGCCTGACTCTCCACAGAGACCAACTGAAGTCATGCAGGAGTAGCTCTAGAGCTACTCCACTTTTGAGGCAGCTGGGGATAGCAGCAGTGACAGGTACAGGAAGGGGATGGGAAGTGAAGGGAGGTACAGCTGACCATGGTGGGGAAGGTTTGGGGGGATTCTTACTTGCCTTTGGGACTTAAAAAATGTCTTTGAGTGTGTCTTCTGCAGTATCAACTGAAGTGGGGTGCATTCACACCACTATACCCCCCTCTGGATCTACCCTTGGTCCCTTGTTGGCAGTCTCAACCCAAGAGACAAAAGAATGAACATTCTTCATCTATCATCAACTGAGACTGAACTGAGTTCTTGCTCACCAGCATGATCACATAAGGCAACATGAGCAAACCAATGCGGCCAATACATTCCCTATTCTTATTCACTGGATAATTATACATTTCATTCTCAACCAGTTTCAGACAGATACTGTTTTCAAACACTAATGGCCAAATCTTGTAGCCCTTTTCCATCCTTACTTAGAAATGACAGCTATGACTTTAAATTCACTTAAAAAGACAAGGAAGTAAAAGTGGAAGCACTCCGTAAAAGTGAGTAATAATAACAGGACCTATTTTTCTCCTAGCTTAAAAGCACCCTCAAGGTAAAAAAAACAAAACAAAACAAGTGAAACCCAAAGCCATCAGCCCCTGTAGAATTATCTGTTAATGCTGAAAGTAGCATTAAAGTGTTCCAAAAACCCAGAGAAGGCTATCTGTCCTTATTCTGAGAAAGGCCCAATGTTTTATATCCCAGACTCTTTGTGGATACCATCCTGATGTTCACAAACCACCCCACTTTCTCTTTTGTGGGGGATAAAAGGTGAAGTCAGTGGTTCAGTACCCTCAAAAACAACATAGAGACATTGGGTTTATGAACTGTTCTTTTGGGATTTTCATTACTTTGATTCAGATGCCAGGTAAGAAATTGGCTCCAGGCCAATAACAATCTGAGCATCTCATTCTAACTGGCATTACTCAGATTAGGACACAGTCAAGTCAAGCAAATCTAAAAATATTGAATACTGACTCTGAATGATTAATGTGCTTTGGATTAAATTTTCTTTTTGATTTTATGGGGGGGGGGTTGTAAATTTTACTTTTACTTCTCCAAATATCTCTATTTCCTTTAATTTCTTCTCTACTAATCAGCTGTCTTAGCACAACCACATACAGCATTGCATTAATTCTTTGTAGTGATACTAACTTGTAGCACTGCGTTAAACAATGTTGGGTGATCACATCCATGTCATTTTGTAATTCAAAATGCCATAAGACTGATTTTTTTTTCCTTATGTCATTTCAAGCTTGTTTTTAATTCATTTTACAGAATGCCTGTCCTTTCATATTTAGATCATATTTTTGGATAAATTATAAATAAGAATTAATATTATCAAATATACAATAAAAGTATAACTAGTTAATACTGATCTTGGACTTGTATATGATGCACAACCCTAAATAGAACAACTGCATATGTAGTGCCTAGCTGAGAATTGACATTGCTTGATCTGGTCCTGGCTAAAGGGGAGGACCTGGTGAGCAATCTGAGAATCAAGGGGAAGCTTGGTGACAGTGGCCATGAATTGGTTACCTTCTTAGTTCACCAAAAGAACAGGCAAACCCCTCAGTAAAACAGAAGTCCTTAACTTTGGGAAGGCTGACTTTTACAAACTGAGAGAATTGGTCAGTCAGGCAATTAGAGGCCATACCCCCCCAGAAAAGGGAGTACACGAGGAATGGTCATCTCCCAAAAACATAATCCTAGAAGCACAGAGGAAAGCCATACCATCTTGCAAGAAATGCAGTCAACAGGAAAGGAAGCCCACATGGCTGAATAAGGAACTGTTGGACCTCATTAAACTCAAAAGAGAAGCCTACACCAGCTGGAAAACAGGAAGCATCACCAAAGAGGATTACTCTGCACTCGCCCGCACCTGTAAAGAGTAGTCAAGAAGAGCCAAGGCACTAACTGAACTCAAGGTTAGCTATGGGAATCAAAGACAACAAAAAGTCCTTCTTCAGACACGTGGGAAGTTAGACAAAGAACAAAGATAGCACTGGGCCCCTGTGAGATCCAACGGGACAACTGACATCTGACACCCAAGAAAGGGCCAATCTCCTAAATGACTTTTTTGCATCGGTTTTTCACCTTCCCAGGAGGATCACACTGTCAGGAATGGGACAAACCATTCTGGGAGCAGGCAATGGGCCCAAAATTGATGTGGATCAGGTGAGGGAACACCTTGAGGAACTGGACATTCACAAGTCTGTGGGCCCAGATGGAATGCACCCAAGAGTCTTAAAGGAGCTGGCAGACATCATTGCATCCCCCTTGGCAAAGATATTTGAAAATTTGTGACACTTGGGCAAGTTCCCAGATGACTGGAAAAGAGCCAATGTGGTCCCTATCTTCAAGAAAGGGGGAAGGGATGACCTGTGGAACTATAGATCAATCAGTCTGACAGCTGTCCCTGGAAAAATCCTGGAGAAAATTGTCAAGGGATCCATCAGCACCAGAATAATGGAAGGCAGGCTTCTGAATGCCAGCCAACATGGCTTTGTGACTGGCAGGTCTTGCCTGACCAAACTCATCTCTTTCTATGACCAGGTAACATGTGCCCTGGACAAGGGAGATGACGTGGACGTCATATATCTGGATTTCAAGAAAGTCTTTTTTCCTAGTTCCCCATGATGTCCTTGTGGTTAAGCTGGGGAACTATGGCCTTAATCATCATACAGTCTGATGGCTAGGCAACTGGCTACAGAGTCAGACCCATAGAGTACTAGTTGATGGGAGCAAATCAACGTGGGACAGGGTGACCAGTGGAGTCCCTCAGGGCTTGGTATTTGGGCCAGTACTCATTAACATTTTCATCAATGATCTGGATTCAGGAGTCAGATGTGGACTGGCCAAGTTCGTGGATGATACCAAATTATGGGAGAGGGCAGTCACACCGCAGGACAGGCTGAGGAATACAGCCCGATTTGGACGTGTTCTCAAGGTGGGCCCAACCAAAACTTGTTGGCCATCAATGTAGAGAAGTGTAAGGTGCTGCACCTTGGTGGGAAGAACCCTGAATATACTTCCAGGCTTGGCAGTGCTGTGCTTGCTAGCACCATGACCAAAAGGGACTTGGGGGTCTTGATTGACCACAAAATGAATATGAGCCACCAATGTGATGCTGTGGCTGGCAAATCAAACCAAACTCTGGCGTGCATCCACCGATGGATCTTAAGAAAACAAGGGAAGTCATCCTCCCGCTTTACTCATCCCTGGTGACACTGCAGCTAGAGTACTGCATCCAGTATTGGCCCCCCCCCCCACTTCAGGAAGGATGTGGAGAAGCTTGAGATAGTCCAGAGGAGAGCCACTCATATGATCCAAGGCCTGGAGGGACGGCCGTACAAGGAGAGGCTGAGGAACATGGGACTCTTCAGTCTGAAGAAGAGAAGGCTCAGCGGGGACTTGGTGGCAGCCTACAACTACATAAGAGGGGTACATCAGGACCTGGGAGAACAGCTGTTCTCCAGAGCTCCCCAAGGTCTAATGGCCATAAACTCCAGGAAGGCCAATTTATATTAGACAGAAGATCAAAGTTCTTTATGGTGCATGTGTCCAGGGTCTGGAACAAACTCCCCCCAGAGGTGGTGCAAGCACCTACTCTGTAATCTTTTATAAAACAGGTGGATATATTTTTTGCTGGGGTCACTCGATCCCAGGTGACTTCCTGCCTATGGTTGTAGGGCTGGACCCGATGATCTCATGAGGTCCCTTCTAGCCCCTAATGTCTATGTAATCTATGAAATCTATTAAATTATTTGGTACAACCCTATTAAACTATATTCTGTTGAATCTGTTTACAGCTGAAAGTTTGAAAGTTGAAATGTGAAGCTGGAAATGCAAAAGTTAAAGTATTGGTATCATGTTAACTAAACTTGATGGCAACTGTTAATTCAAATGTTCTAGATACTTGCCATGCATATTGCCAAAAGGAAATCTACAGTAATTAGACATGAGAAAAATTACTACAGATCTGTACTTACTTATTGAAATGTAATGAATAAGAATAGATCTATGTCACTTTGTTTTATTAGTTTTAAGCTGTCTGCAGAATGTTAAACTTTAAAAGGAAAATAGAATATTCCTGTGAATGTCTACAGAAGACTAAATTTTTAGTATCATAACTGGGATCTTCATTAATGTTGCTGCATATTTAAATTGGGGCCCCTGCTTTGTGCTTATGCACATATAAAATGTAAAAAACACTAAAAAGAAAATTTCATACATATACTTTTCAGATACTGTAGTCATTTGGCTGTATCTGATTACCCCATGCAGTTAATTAAAACTAAATGCCAGCTCGCATTCATCATTTATCAGACATTCATTTGAATAATAAAAGGGATCAAACACAAGACTGCATCATGAAACAGAATTGGCATTCACTCTGGAAAATACAACTGCTCATTAGGGCCATATTAGGTCATGGCTGCATGAAGGGTATTTAAAAATGAAAAAGAATATGAACAAATAACAAATTATTTTCAGAAGCTGGTGATAGGAATTGAGATAACAGTTATTTTAAATAAAAGGAATTACAAGTTCCTCAGCCTCAATTACACAACTCAAGCTGCGCTAAAATTAACTTAGCCTCAGAAGATGAAGTTTCAATGAATAATCACTTTCCAAATGCAGAGCAACACACTGGAAAACTTTCAAAATTCTGTGTATTAAATGTTCTAGTTGGAAATAGAATACCTAACTTCTCTTCTGGCTGATGTCATTCAGCTTAACTACTTGTAAAAGAAACAGAGACATTATAGTCTACAGTCAAGGTATCCTTCATAGGGAATGTGGGACATGCAAGTTCAGAGTTTAGGAGAAAATGAGGATTATATCACATTTGAACCACTGGTTTGTCCTGTGCCACACTTCTCCAAAAAGCCTGAACAACCATTTTCTTACCCTCAAAAAGAAAAGGCATGCCTCATTTGGTAGGAAGTTTAGGACATTTGTGGAACTGCAGAACAAATTATTCCAGAAGTAAATTTGGCATTGTTTGACTTGAATCAAACTACACAATCCATGAGGCTCTTATAGGTGTGTTTGCAAGTAGCATTCTCTTGGCAGTTCTGAATAGCCCTATTCTGATCTGCATGCAGGTTGCTAGAGAGATTTGAATACTTTATTTGAGAAATCAGTGTAATTGTGGATTGTGTGGGTTAAACTTCACTGAAACCCTTTGTTTGGAAAATAATGTAAGAAACAGGTAAGCTTATTCATGCTGGCAGATAGGTAAAGCATTGACAGCCTCCACTCAAAGCATGGAGGCATATCACAGCCCAAAACAAAGGCACATAAAGGTCAAAGGATTTCATAAAGTACTTAGAGTGAAGGGGTTTTATATGAGAGTGAGGAAAGCCATGACAGAGAGAAAGAAAACTTTTTAAAGCTGAGTGCTGGTTGAGGCTTGGAATTGTGAGTTAAAAAAAGAAATATTCTGTTGTTTTATTCCACCTATGTACAGGGAATTTGGACTTTATTCAGACTTTGTAATTACACTGGATTTCATCAAAGATACCTGGTTTCATCATCACTTTCTCCTTTTAACCAAAATGACCTAATTTTAGCCAGTTATTTATGTAAAAAAAATGAGTAACAGTATTGCTGTTAAGAGCAAAATTC
Organism: Alligator sinensis; assembly: GCF_000455745.1. NCBI lineage: Eukaryota > Metazoa > Chordata > Crocodylia > Alligatoridae > Alligator > Alligator sinensis. The sequence continues at coordinate 800,976 of NW_005842004.1, forward strand.
CTTTTTTCTTTATTTTTTTTTTTGTTATACTTGCAAAGAACTGTGCACCTTTCCTTGTTAAATAAAGTGGTACCTTAGGGAGGACAAAAGGTTGAGTAATGAGTAACGCATATATATGAGAGCATATGCTAACGGAAAGTAGGGTTGGAAAAGGCTTTCGAAAAGCTTTCTATTTCTTAACTTGTATCCAATTTCTAGAATATCCAAGGCCATCACCAACTCTATTAAAACATTGAAACAGGAGTTTCAGCCTTAAAGTACTTTCTTGTAAAGACTAAAGTCCTCAAGTGCCTACCTTCCCATCTCCCCATTAGACCTCCTACATCACAGAGCACATGTAGCTCACAGTCAGCTCTAGAATCAATCAATGTAGACTTAAAATAGTTGAACACAAAATAATGTATCATTCTCTAATTAGGTTTAATGGCAAGAAATCAAGTCTACATTGAGTTTTAACAATTAAAGTTAGTGCCCTCCAGTCAATAAGTACAAAATAACCACCTCTCACCTAAGCACAAAAAAACCCAGTGACTTACTAGTATTCACATTTTATGTAATTTGTAGTATCAATAGAAATTAAAGTGCAGCTAAAGTGCTGCACGTGATTTCAGGGATGCTGAATCATTTCTACTTTTTCTTTAAAAAAAAAAATGACTGGAGCTCATCTTTTCCAAACTGAACTGAACATTTTTTTAATGTTTGTATTGGACAAAGGCTAAAGCCAAGTAATTTAGGTTTATATTTGGAACACCCTCTCAAATTTGAGAGGGTGAGGATATGTGATTTTAGTTCAGGCCCAGGTTGTACAAATTTCTTCAAAGTTTTTTTTAGTTTGGAGACAAACGCATGCACATAGCCTCCAGTCCTTGTTCTGGTAAAACTCTCAGGTAGACAGTTTTGTCTGAATAAGACCTTAAGGATTTGAATGTTTTAAAGTATGAACAAGTTTAAAAAAAAAACAACTTAAGATATATTAGTTCTGACATTTTTCTGCATTTTGATAAATATTTACCTTTTCTTTATTTCAGCAGTGAATTATTAAGTTTCACCAACACTGTTCCTCTACCCACTTCACCCCTCTCCCTGCAGCTGCTCCCTCCCTCTTACCTTCTCCTGTGGCTTCAGTCCCTCCAGCTCCAACCCAGCCTGCCTGGGAGCTGGCCCAGGCACCCCCCCCCCGCCCGGGGCGGGCCCCGGCCACAGCTTCCCCCTGGCTGGGCAGGACTGGGGCAGAGAAGCAGAGCTACAGCAGAAGATAAGGGGGGTAGGAGGGGGAGTGGGGTGGGGTCAGGGACTGCCAGGAAGGGGGACAGGCATAGGGAGGAGGACCAGGGGCAGGGGAGTAAAGAGCAGGGGTCTGATCCCTCACCCCACCCATGTCATTGCTTTTCCCATCACATCAGTGGGGACAAGGGTGAATTTAAGATGGTGGTAATGTTGCACCTCTTCCTGCTGCCATTAGCTAGGTGGGGATGATAAAGGGAAGGCTGAATGGGTCTCATGCCTTTCCTCTTCCTTTTAGAGCAGACAGTAGCCATTCTGCTGGGGTTGCTGCCATGTCTGCTAATGGAGCCATGCTTTGAACCACACTTCCAAGATGTTGCGGTCTGACTGCTAGCTTGCAGGATTGATATGGTAGGCAGTGGGTATTTTTTCCCCTTCCACACAGCTTCCTAGTTATAAGACCTGGTTAATAAGGAGTAAAGAGAGGAATATAAAAGTTGGTAGCTTGTTACTGGAGTTTGCTATTTTGTTACAACTTGTGATTGATGTAGGTGACAAGTACTGGATGTGAAGGTGAATAACAGACTGGGAAGATAAGCAGTGGGCATTCTTAAACTGGAAGGAATAAAAAGTGAGACCTTAACTCTTTGCATTCCTGGTGTGCAGCCTCACTGTCCCTTATTGGGGGAGTGCCAAAGAAACAGAAGGGAACTGAATCCTAGGGATGATGCTGAACTGGAGTGGGGCTCTGCTCAATAGCTACTGATTTTTGACATAGCAGGGCATTTAAAACTGCACTGGACTGAGGAAAATGCTTTGTATTTACTAGGGAATTTGGTCTTTCCTTAACATTAAAGTTAAAAGTCAATGAAGTTATAACCTTCTAGAGCTCCATCTTGGTGTCTGTGTTTTATTTGCCTTTGTGTCCATTTTTACACCTCAGATTGCAGTTTAGTCTAGGTCAGTCAGAGGTAGTGCCCCTACTTTTAAAACTACTTGTTTGCGCATAAGAAATAGCAAGCAGACAGATGAGATATATATTGAAAAACAACCAATGCATCTTATGGAAATTGTTTGACATTGTTAGTTGCTTTATTTTAAATTATTCATACTCTAGTAACAAAAAATAGGTAAATGAGCTAATATTTATTGGAATGTATTAATCTCCTGTAATTATTACAAATAAAATGATACTGGTGACTTGCACATAAGCAATACTATGAGCATTAGTTGCCAATTTGAGTTTGGTTAATTAATTAATTTTGTACAGGGGCTCTGGGAAAAATGTTATTTGAGGTTTTCTTTTTTCACAATCCACTCATTTCATGAGCGCACACAAGCCCCTTAGGCATCAGTAGTTCTAAATTAAATGTTTTCTTTATTGCTACCCTGCTGACTTATGGTCTCAGCTATCCGTGAGTGAAATGTCAAAATACAGTTGAATCCCTGCAGTTCGATCCAGTGCCAAATTAACAGAGTTTAGAAATGTTCTTCTAAAAAGGTATTTATATTCAAATCTGTCTATGCAAACAGTGAGCAAAGTACTGAATGGACTTTCAAGTACTGTCACATGGATTGCAATTAACTGATGCTTCTGTATAAAGTATTCATTAGATGAATATTTTTTCATTACTCAAAGTGAGAAGTGCTACAATTAAGCTGAGATAACCTTTCAATTTTGGGATGACCTGTGTAACGCTGGAACTATTTGCAATCATAAAGTACAAATTTCAAACAGCCATCTCAAATTTTGTATGCTAAATTGAAGATGCCCTTATTTTGTCATTGTTTAACAATTTTATAGAGGAATTCAAGGGATCAAGTTTTACCATTGGGAGATACCCCCTGTTCACAATTACAATATACAGGCTTGTCACAAAAACACTGCAATTATAAGCAATCAGAGTAAGTGAACCAGCAATAAAATAATATAATATAAAATAAATCAAATCACACTGCAGCTGACTGTAATAAGAAAGAAGAAGAGGGAGAAATATCCATATGGCATGCTTAATAATTTTAGTATGTGCTAATATAGCAAGGCTTTTAGAACCATATGAGAACTTAGGCAAATAGTAATTGGAAGACAAGTAATTGGGAACATTACTGTTAAAAACTCAGGGACTAGTTCTGCATGTTATTTTGCTCAGGTCAAAAGACAGCATATAGAAGTGGGTCACACTAATCACTCAGATAGATGTGACTTTGGTAAAATACTGACTTTGGAACATGTGTTAGTTTTCAAGATTCTTGAGGAAGCATGGATCATGGAAGACCTCACCAAGGCTACATACTGGAAAAAATCAATAACTGTGGTGGTAGGGCACACACAATATAGAAGAATAGCAAATCAGTGACAATGTTGGAAATGGGACCTAAAAATCCTTATTGACAGGCTCCATTTCTCAATTGTATGCCACATTAATTATAAACACTTCTTTAGATCCTCCTAGGGAATTGGTAACAGTATCATTGTTAACAACCTCAGGTTGATGCTTCGTAGTACCCATTCAGGTGAGGTATTTGAATCCCAGCATTCACTCCTGATACCTCCAAGGATGTACCATACAGCCCTTTACCATCCTTATTATAAAAAGAGGATGATGCTTATGTAATCATGATTTGAAATAGTTGAAGTCAGAAGGCAATGATTAGCAAGTTACTGCATGTTCATCATGGTTGGTGAATTATACTCTTGAGAGCTGATGCATAATTTCAAGTGCTGAGTTAACTAAAAATGTGATTATAGATCACACATTTATTTTAGAGATCATGCTGAGAAGAAGTGAGGCTCGTTAAAATTCTACTGCATCTCACAGAAAAGAAATGGTTTTCATGTAATTCAGCCCTCCCACCTACTTTTGAAAGCAATGAGAGATTGTAAATAAGTTGCACACATTCAATTGGTATTGCCAATGCGCATTATTAGTTTAAAACATGCTATTTTAAGAGATAAAATGTCAACTTCTTCCTGGATATATTGTTTCCATGTAAATATAAAAAGCAAAGGTAGCAAGTAATTTAGTCGTATTGGCTGCTTCATTTAGCATGAAGGTTCAATGTCTGTTCCCAACTGCCCTTTTCTCATCAGAGCACAAACATACTGAGGAAGTTTACATACTGTGACCACTTTATTTAATCAGATGTGTCTTTCCCTTCAATAAGGAAACTGCAGTAGAAGGAACAGCATGTTACCTTTCTGAAAATATGATAGGTGTATAGCACTTACATTACTTCACTGTAGCAATTTAAAGTTAGCTTCCTGCACTAAGTTGTGATCTATTGCTTTCAGAAACCTAAAAGATGAACACAAAATCCTTGACCATACTTTGATGAGGCTATAATTTGTTTTTAGATGAGAGAGCTTCTATTTGCAGGGTTAGCTTTCCCAGTTCAGACTACCTGGGTATACCCCTGGCTGCTACAGCTGCAAGGCAGCTCAGTAATAACCATCATTTTCCACAGAGACCCAAAGGTCAACCTTAGCAAGACATATTGGTCATTCAAACTTTCTGCCAACATGTGTTTGTACTACCTGGGGACTAAGGATGGCATTCTTTCTAGGCTGTGTGAAATTTTGCCAGGTTTTTCATTTTGACGCTGTTTTGACTCATTCTGAGCTCGAAACAGTGAAATTGAAACGAAAGGAAAGGCTTCAAAACAGCTTTGAAATGAAATGGAAGCAGTTGAAATGTTTCAAAAGTTTCTAAACATTTTGAGTTTCAAAGCTGGGCTTGCTTGCAAGGAAACAGAAACTAAGGAGCGGGAGGGGGAAGAGGGGGAAGGACGAAGAGGGGGAATGACTGCTCTGTATTGCCTGTATAGCTGGCCAGTGGCTGTGATCCTTCCCTGAGGTTCCTTCCAATCCCAGTGCTCTGGGGGAGGGACATAAAAACAGCTGCACCTTAACGCACGCACGCACGCACGCACGCACGCACGCACGCACGCACGCACGCACGCACGCACGCACACGTCACAAGCTTTGCTTGCCAGCAGGTTGAAGTACAGTTTCCCAGAAACAGCTATACCTATCTTCTTGAAACTTGGTAGACTTAATGGCCTCAGAAGGGGCTACCATCTCTGCAGGTTTAATCTGAATCAGGCAAAACATGGCAAAGTTATAGGCAGTTTTGTGCTTCCCCATTATTGCCTATGGGTGAAATGTCGAAACAGGGCCGAAACAGCTGAACAGTTTTGACGAAACAAAATGAAATGGAGCAGTGGTTTTGAAATGAAACAAAACTCAAAATGAAACACTATCCCATTGAAACAGAAGTTGAACGAAATGGTTCTGTTTTGCCCAGCCCTAATTCTTTCCATCTTAAACCTGAGGGCAGCTATTTTAGAGCTTTCCTGTGTCTATTGAATTACTATTTATTAGATGACTGTGAGATGATTACTCAGTAGTGTTCTTTGTTTGAGAGATATTTCTACCTGTTTAAATGCAAATTCCTGAATATAGCTTTTCCCAGCCAGTAGGTGGAGACAGAACTTCATGTTTTCCTTTATGTTTTCCTTACACTGAACAGTTGTATCCGAATTTTCTACAAGAAGCAAAATAATATATTTCTCTATTTGGTGACTGTTTAATGGTCCTCTTTATCATGGTAGTTGAGTGCCTCACATCATGCAAAAGAAATGCTCTTATCCCCTTTTACAAATGGGGAACAGAAAGATTAAGTGACATTCCCAAGATAGAAAGCTGGGAATAAAGCCTGCACATTTTGAATTCTGTGCCTTAAAAGAACAAGATTTTCTTTTCTCCAGGAAAACAAAACAAAACAAAGCAAATCACTACAAGATCAAAATTTAACATTAAACTGAAAGCCCACCTTTTCAAACCTATAGATGCCCAGAGTTCAATTTATGAATTTTAAGCAAAAACAGGAAATTAGATCATCTCCATTAACTCTCCTGAATAGCTCAGGCTACTGAGTTTTATTCTGTGATTTCCATATTGAGCCAAATAACTTTGCTTTTGACTAAAGTTTAACCTGTGTTTGGCTAAAGCAGTTTGGCCTGAAGGCATCAGGAGACGGAAAACCCATCATCAACAAATTTCCATTGGCAGTTTGTTCCAAAAGTTAAATAGCCTCAATTTTTCAAAACTTTTCTTGTAATTTGAAAGTATACCCTCCCCCTTTTCAAGCTGGGTGCCTGAATCACAAAGAACTAAGTAGCTTGCCAAACGTTGTCAAAAAGTCTGTTTAAGAGCAGGTACTTGGAGCCAGAAAGATATCTCTTATCCTAAACTAACTCCCTAACTACTGGCCCAGATTTCCTCCATATCTCCTTATGGGAGTCCGATGGTAGTTGCTGCTGGAATTGGACTTGGATAGAATCAAATATCTTAATGAAAAATTTTCCTTTCTTTGGACTTTTATAAAAATTCAAAGGATTCAAGCCTCTCAAATCAGTTCAATAAACCAGTTCAACAAATCTACAGTGGAGAGATTAGTATCCTGTGGTTGCTGGCACCATTGACATAGGCCTGATAATGTGGGGGTTATGGATATTGCCTGAAAAAAACCTATGGGCATTTTTACACATGTAAGCGCCACAGCACCAGGTGCTTTGAAAAGTGCCTGGTGCTGTGACGCTTGCAGATGTATAAGTGGTGAAATGCACGTCAGCACTGAGAAAATGGTGGTGGCATGCTTTTGAACTAAAACACCTTGGTGGTGCTTTAGTTCAAAAGTGCACCACCACCATTTTTTGCTCTCTGATGTGCATTTCACTGCTTATACAACTGCACACGGTGCAGCACAGTTTGCCTCAGCTCACATGCAGAGCAGACCTGATTAATCTGCTCTGAAGCAACAGATCTCCAGCATGTTGCAGGACAAAGAAATATGTGTATAAATGCTCTGTGTGCTGTGCTCTAGCTAAATTTCCATAAGGCCTCTGTTCTCCATCTCTATCTCTCCCTTCCCCACACACCCTCGCTTTTCCTCCCCCCATTTTCCTCATAAATGTCCGTTATTCTGACCGAGAGTGCTTTACATTCTTCTGGCACTGAATAGTATCAGTTTTTTCAAATCACACAGACAGGAAGAATAGTCTACATTAAAGAGCACACTGCATGAGGTTTAAAACAGATGGGAAAAATGGGTAGAAAGCTGAAGCATGAAATGTAATGTTATTAAGTGGAAGGAAATATTTTGGCTCCATTGTCAGTTCATTACGTTACTTAGCAAAAAAAGAATGAGTCTAAAAATAAGCTATTGTGTATTTAGGCAACAAAAATGTGTGCCAGAAGGAAGATTTTACATTCAGATTGGTTATTAAAATAAATAAACAAATAAGGCAATTAAAGAAGGTGGATGCAGTTGTCAGAAAACCCCTGACTCTAATTTTTATGAAGCAGTTAAAATTCCCACAGTAGCTTCAGATTTGCATGTGAACTATGACCAATCATTCACTCTGAAAACAATATGAGATAAATTTACAATTTAGCTCATGTTCTGTGTGGCTCAATAGAACTGAATCAAACAATATGTAATAAATTTCACGGATTGTTAAATTTTAGTTCTGGTGGCGTAAATCACAGGTGGGATCACTTTACAGATAGATATACTGGTGAGCTGATGAAACAGTAAAACAAAAAGACAGATCTTGTTGTAAGTATCCAGGCTTCAGTAGTGAGAAGCAGTAAAGAGATAAGGATTAGCAGTAGAAAGAAAAGACTCATCTCATTGCCTAAAATAATGGTATATGTAATCATGTTTAACCCACCCCTACTGAGATTGCAGTGAAATAACTTGAATCAGTCCAAGTTCCACTTGATGATTAGCCGTACTATAGGAAACCTGCTGGAAAAACAGAGTAAAAAATTTAGATATTTGGATGAGCTTTAAACCTATTCAGTCATATGAAAATAATACAATGTTGTTGTTTGGCTTTGGGAAGTTTTCAGGTGTGGATTTTGCAGCAATATGCAACTGTTTATTCTGACCACAACTGGGGGCAGATAGCATGTACTATGAAGGAAAAATCATTCTGAATTTCTTATCCTTATTTGTGCTTACATGTATATGAGTACCAAAATAATAAATACTTAGATATTTAAAAATAATAAATGTGTTTAAGGATTCAATGAGCTTTTGTTAAAGTGCCCCTGCCACCATTTTGAAACACAGGGACACTGAATACACGTGATGCAGAGGCTTGCCTTCTACTGGAGCAGTTCTCAATTATGAGATGCTATAAGTTTTTAGCTTTCCACTAGATGGCCTACATAGTATATGGGCTAAATCTCATGTTTCTGTGCCAGACCCATTTTGAAAAGGAAGTGATATCATGGCAATTTATTTTCCTCAGGCTAACAAGGAGACGAGCAGTGAGCAGAAGTTGTTGATAGAGCTCCCATGTGAATATTGCTGGGTATACTGTGAATACTGTCATAATGGCATCTGAGACATGATACAAGTGAGTATGACAGAGAAAGAGATAGAGAGTCTTAGAAGCAGACTTCAGAAAGAGAGTAAAAGAGAGAAAGTGAGAGACAGAGAGGCCTAATAGGCACACAAACATAGGAAACCGCCCTGGAAAAAATTGAGTAATATTTGAGCGCCTGAGGCTGTGAAGGACATCATTTTGGGCCTCAGGTCTGGTGTGCATGGCAAAAAAACATGAAGTCTCTCCTGCATCACAGTTATAAGACCTGTGAAACCAGCAAGTAATAGGGTATTTGTAGACCCCTGAAAGCAAAAGGGCTGATACAAAGGGAAAAGGTCAAAACCACAGGAGAGAGGAATGTGGCCAGTGGACTTCATGAAATCCTTGTACTAAAAGGTGAACAAGTGCTGGTTAGTCCAGTGGGAAAGAAAACACTTTAGTTCAGCTGGAGGGGTAAACTATCACGAGGAAGACAAGATGGCTCAGCGAGGAAAAACTGATGCAGGAACTATAGTTGACACTAAGGGTGCCGTTACATGTTGCACTTAGCGTGTGGTAATTACACTTACATTGCTAGTGTCCGAGCGTGTAAGCAGTGAAACACATGCTATGTTTTATCATAGTAAATTTAAGCCTTTTCCAGAGAAAAGTAACTCCAGATCATATTACCTAACACATACTGAGCTAGCATCAGACTGTTCCATGGAAGTAATATGATCAAGACATTTCTGTAGTGCTACAGGGGAGCCTTAAACTGTCAAGGCTCTGGTACAGTAGGTGGGGGGTGTGGGAACCTGACAGACAGCTGTTTGCCAGGCTCCCACCTTCACCCCACCATGCTGTAGGCTTTCTGGTTCAAGTCTCCTGTGTGGCAAGGAGGCTGGTAGTGACACTGGATGGCACAAGAGCTGGTCCTAGGTGCTGCACCACACAGGAGCCAATTCAAGGATCAGGTCCTGCGCTGTGCCAGTGTTGATCCCAGCCCATGCACTTCACTGGAACTTTGAAATGGCTCCCATACAGTGCAGAGATTAGGTGCTGGTGTCGCAGCCAGCTCCCACACCACACAGAAGCCTTGGACCAGCTTCGGTGGGATCCCAGCGCTGAGACCAAAAATCAGCTGATTTTGGTCTTAAATCTGGGATCACACTGGAGACTCTAGTGTAGTACTATGAATCTATATTAGATTGCAGTAAGCATTAATGTGTGATTGTTCTGAAAACTAAGTCATATTAGTAGGATCTAAATATAACACATGCTAAGTGTAACATGTAACAACACCCTAAGGGACCAATCACTACTGCAACATCTCAAAAAGTTTCCATTTAAGTTTCAGGTGAATGTCAGGGCCACTTCTGATTGTATTTAAATATGTTCTGCAATTCTTAAAAAAAGAGTAAAGATTAAATTATAGCAGGCAAGCGAGTAAAAGGGAATGTAAAAGGCACAGCAGAAATTGAGGAGAAAACTAAGGGAGAGAGGAGAGGAGACAGAAAGGAGCAGAAGGATGGGGACAGGAAGGGCTATTTCAAGTCTTCAGAGTCCTACCATATCACATTTCGTTCTAGCACCTGCAAGTTGATCACGATTTTTGTACACACACACAAAAAATAAATAAATAAAAAAAAATTGCAGCTGTGTCTGTATGGCTTCTGTTAGAGAACTTTCAGGCTAGGGCCAGACATTCAAAGAGCTTGAGCCTCAGTTGATTCAATCTTTGCAGGTTAGTCTAACCTGACTAGGCTTAACTGGTTTGAAACTGGACAGACATTCTCTCTGGACTGATAACAGTCTTTATCACCCCATTAGCAAAACAATATTCTCTTTCCACATTACTTCAAACTTCTTAAACAGCTTACCAGCTGACCTGTTGATTAGCTCTAAAAGCCCTAAGCAGTCACTGTTCTGTCTGCCTATCCCAGTGAAATTTGGAGAGAGAGATGCACACACATAGACACCTCTCAGCATTAGCTAGCATACCACATACTTGCTATGGTCCATGCTGGGGCAGAGAGGAGGAAAGGATCTTTGCTTAAGCAGCAAGTGGTGGGGGAGGGGGTGAAGGGAGTGGGGCATGGGGAAGCCAGCAGACCCTGCTGTGCCTACAAGTCTGTGCCAAGCTCCAGTCAGGAAGCAGAGGGGAGGGTCCAGCCCTGCTGTGGAGCAGAAAGCCCCACCCAGCCTAGCTCAGAGAGCATGATGGGATGCTGGGGGACTCTGATTTAACTTAAACCAGCAAGGGGGCTGGGACAGACATTGCATAAACTGGTTTAACCCAAATCAGTTAAGTCTGATACTACATTCAACCAGGTTTATCTCAAACCAGTTTCAGCCATTTACAAACTGGTTTATGTGCACTGAACATCTGTTGAGTTACAGGTTTAAACCAGTTTCTGATCACTGAAACCAGTCTATGTGTAATGTCTGTCCCTAGCCCCAGTTATTTTTTCTCAAAAGCAAGTCATTTTGCCTGCCTTGAGTATACGTCTCATTAATAATCTTACTACTTTGTTTTTGTTGGCTGGATCATTAAGTTCATACATGCATAAAGTTGCTATTCCTATAGATAATGTACAAAGGCATTTTAAACTGAACTGCTTAAGACTGGTAAAGCATTCATCACTTTTATAAAATGTTACACATTTCTAAAATCTTATTTTGACTAATAAAATCTATTAGTCTGAGGTTCTTTCTCTGTCAGCATCATTATTGTTATTTTTTTACTTTCTGCATCAAACAAATTATGCTGTCTACAATCAAAACATCTTCCTTTGTTCCAAATGTGCTCTTTCCTTCTAAGCATCTTTGTGTCATGGACCCATTATACTAGGCAAAGCCATGCAAATAATTGGTTTTACAGTTCAGCTGTCAAACTGAAACACTGAAAAAAAAATCAGTTCTGAAAAAATGATTTTTTTTCATTTTTCTTACTGAAATGAAAAACTGAAAAAAAAATTGTTGTGCTTGACAAAATGTCCCATTTGACCCTAAATAAAGCATTTCCTTTGGGACACCTGATAGAAAAGCAAATAAAATGAAGGGCTAGAATCACAAAACTATGGTTGCTTGTGGAGCTCCCCTTTTCTCCAGCAGGTTGGGGAGAGGGTTATTAGCTAGGATGCAGGAGACATCTTCAACTTCCCATTCCTTCTATCATGTATTAGATTGTGAATCTGGTTGGTTCCACTGTAGAGAAGGTTGAATCAGGGAACATGCTTAAAACAAAGCCTAAATTATGCTTTCAACAGTTATTTTGGCTAAAATTCCCTATAGATTTGCTGAGGACTTGGTCTTTCTTCCCAGTGCACTTAAATGTGACTTAGGCTCCTACGTCACTCAGGTGATTTTGAGAAAAAGTTGTATTTTGTCCTTTCATAATTTTTATTAACTGTTTTTAGTGCTGGAAGACAATCATCTTTAACATGACTTGGAGTCTAAATAATAATAAAAGCCTCCACTCTGAAATAACATTTGAGAATTGGTGTTGCAGGACTTCATCTCATTATTTCAGCCATTCGTGCTATCTTGACTTTTCAACCCTAGTGTTCATTTAATGCAGTTGGAGTATGAGACAAAAAGTAGTGTTCTGATTTTCTAATTTACCAGTTCACCAGTGCAGACTTCATAGACTCAATGCCTTCAAAGTAATGGGGTAGAATTCAATATATATATCATGTCTTCTTTAAAAGAAATATAAATACCAGGAAAATCATATTTTGCTTGATTCTGATGTGCAGATTTCAAATCCCCCTTCATTAAGACCTTCAGTCCATACAAAGTGAAGTAACAAAATATGGCCAATCAATTTCAAAAGAAATGTATAGAATAATATGAATCTTTATGGAGTGAAAATAATGTAACTATCTAAAAAAGGTAACAGCAAATGTCAGTGTGTTGAAGAATGGAGGAAATAAGTAACCTGCTAGTGGAAAATGCTGGAATAAAGGTTAGGAATAGTGTTGCTGTGTTAATTATCTGGAAGAGGAACAGCACATTAACCGAACCTGCAGATATTACCAGGTGAGGAATTGCTGCAGACAGGAAAGTATACAGGAGAACTGTACAACTATAGTCATTCAGTCATGAAATGAACGGACTGTGGATAGATGAGATCCCAAATAACTGGAATCATCCATGCTGGCAGGAAACTTCTGCAGTAGTATGAGGAAAACAGGAGTCAAGTTTCTTGATGTGTTTTATATTGCTGGCTACTCGGGTAAGTAATGAGACAGAAGATGCAGCCACAGTAGCTGCTGGGGTTTAGCTTTTGAGTGACTCTGATAATGGATATCATCCTCTTTAGAATAGTTAGTGTTCAGGGTTTTTTCCAGTAGTCCTACAGTGGGAAAATCACCACCTTTTTCTTGCATTTAACTTTAACAGGGTGCTGGTCTGGAGAGAGCAGGGAGGAAGAGTCTGTTACTTTCAAGATGCAGTGAAGCGAGTCTACCAGACTGTCAACTCCATCCTGAAGGAAAACAGTCAAAATCAAAGTACTTAGACTGGTCAGAAAATAAATAGGGGGCTTTGTTCTCCTGCTTTTGTGACTTCAGTGATCATTTTTGGCATATGCTTGACAGAAGATAGAACTGACTGGAATTTTCTTTATTGGTATCATATCCCTTTTGAAGACAGGCCTGACTTTGTTTGGAAAATAAATGGGATTATATGTCAGTGGTGAATTAGCCTTCATTCATATCTAAAAATGACACGGGCATTTATCGTAATATTCACAGTAATATCTGCTTCCAGGCATGCCAGAATTACTAGAGGAGAAATTCATACTACCTGAAGCCAATGGTGAAACTCCTGTTAACTTCAGTGAAGCTGGATTTCACCCTATGAAAATACATTTCAATCTTTTATCTTATGTCATTGAAAGAGATAGGGAAGTAGTACAGACTCAAAGGTGTTACATATAGAAATATAAAGCATTTGATATAATATTATTAAAGGGATTTGTGATTAACCATACTCCAGTTCACCAAAACTCTTGACTAGCTGAAGATCATTTATGTCTCGTGATGTTACTGGGGGAAAAAAACAAGTGTGCAGAACAACCTAGAGGAGAAATGGCCCCTTGCAGCACAGATAAGTGGCACATGCAGCCTGTGTGAATGGCACATAGCAGATCAGAGAAGGGACAGACAGCACAGTGGCACATAGGGCAGGAAGCAAATGGTAGAGCACCAGGTTGGGAAGGAGCACAGGGCTGGGTGCAGAAAACAGAGCAGTAGATCAAGCAGGAAGCACAGGGAAGAGTGCAGAAAGCAAAGATAAGCAGGAGAAAGGGATTGTAGTGGTACACAAGGAGAGTGAAGGGCTAATTTGTGGTACACCTTCCTAAAATGTGTCCCCCACTGATCTAGAACTCCAAAACTTCATGAAGAAATCTCTTAAGTTGAAGACAATAGAAGGTCTATAAGGATTTGAATGTCCCCCTCCTCACACTTTAGATGATCACAACTCACCTCAACATTTTATGTTAGAACCCTTCCATTTTTTAGCACAATTTTATTTATTTCTTTAATATAAACCCATTCTAATAGCCTTTGATAAACACCAAAATGTGTGTATATGAAATTGTTCAAAAAGGAGTTACAGGGAGGATTAAATTAGAAATCTGAAATAGCTAATCTAGAATAATTCCTTGGAGTAAGATCTATGATATTATCTATTTAAGAGAATCTCTGTTGCTTGAGAGATTTAAAACCAAGACTGGTACAATATTCAAGACTATATTCTAGGCCTTGGCCATTACAATCTAACATTTCTTCTCTCTGTGCTTTATTTAAATTTCTGAAGAGCGGGTGATAAAACAGAACACACCATTATGTCCAAAAAAATCAGGCTACTAAAAGATCATCCAAATCCTGCTCACTTTACTTTCATGTATGGTCCCACTGGTACCATTAGGTCTCTTTTCATGACTAAAGCAAAAATAATTTTGCTCACCTGATCTACTTAGGCTGTAAATTAATATAGCATTTGTTTCAGAAGACAATATTGTGTTCCTCAACCTACTGGAGGAGGAGAAGCAATGCAACTGGGAAGGACTGTATGTGTAAATGACTGTGCTGCTTTTGTTTTGATCTGGGTCAAAAATTGGGACAGTTAGGACTATGTCAAATGTGACATCCATTTGCATCCTTACAAATGTAATCAGATGGTGGTAAATTATTCCATGTGTTTCTTCTAAGTATCTCCTAAATTACATTAGTAGTAGCTTTGAGCAGTTCAGGATGTTTTTAGTATTCATTGATGAAATCTTCACTCTATGCCCCCACTTTCTTGTCAGCTCTGGAATGCCCAGCTTCCATTCAATAACATTGACTTCTACAGTGCTTGCCATGTCAGTGAGTTAATAGTAGCATTGCGCTACTCTCAAGTTCACTTGTTGTTTGCCCTTTCACCTCTTGGTATATCTACTTGGGGACCAGATTAGTATTCCATTAAAAATAGAAAAGGAACTATTACTGCTCAATATAAGTGCACTTAAGATTATTATTAGTGGTGTGTTTTGTGAGGTTAAATCATGAGGTCTTTGATGCCAAGTTCAAAGATTACATCTCTGATTTAACTAGAATAAATGAGATGGTTGCTTCTCTCTAATTAAAGTCAAAATGTATCTATAACACTTCGCAATTTTCTGTTACTTAACAGTGTATTACAGTGGCATTTATTACATTCATTATATTATAATTACAGTTACCTCGCATTACAATGGGCCCAAACCTTAGAAATCCTGACTAGGATGAGCAAAAGAGCCATGCTTGTCTCTAAAACTATAAGGGAGTCTATGTATTCAGTTAAAATGGTTGTACTCCCTGTTTATCCAGGAAACCTTCCAGTTACAGATATGGCTTATTCTAGTTGTTGCTGAATTGAGGTGATGTGGATTTCAGTTGTTCAAAAATTCAGAAATGTCACATTTCAGTGATCATACTTAACCTCTACCTCCCTACCTGGCAGTCTGCATTGCACAGAAGTCTGGTAGAGAACCTTCCCCCAAATGAACAGAGGTGCACAGACCTCTCTGAATTCTGGGCCATCTGTGCAGTCAGACTCTGTTTCCATGATTTTTTTTTTGTGGATCCTTTGCAGGTTGGCGATACTGACAAACAGGAAGTTAAATGCCAGCTGGGTTTACCTCTCCCTTTGTCAGAGTGAAAATTAAGTGAAGTACAGACTGGAGGTCAGGTACGTTCCCCAGCTGAAAACCAAAAGAGGAGAAGCTCAGAAACAAGGAAGGAGGATGCTTTGAAGAAGTCTCTGCCATTAACACAAACAAATAAGGACCTCTCTCTTATTTCTGTACCACATGGAGGTGATATTTTTTCTGTTTGTTTATCTCTTCTGGAATCATTAAAGAGCTCACACTTTTCTGGGATGACCACTCAGTGGAACACAGATTTAAATCTCAAACGTTTGAATATTTATAAATAAGCACATTATTGCATCACAAGTTGGATAATTCACACTGTCTTGGTTACTTGTTTAACTCATTGAAGCAGCGAGCAGAAACAATGTTAAGTGATGTAAGTAACTAACCATCACAGTAGAAATTGTGGAGATTCACAGTCAGCAAGATGTGATCTATTTTTGAACAAATCTGTAATAATTTAAAAGTAAAATTATTCAACAATTAAATAAAAAGGTATTTGTTAGAGAAGTCCTTTGTTCTGATTTATTGGCTTAGATCTTTGAATATAAACCAAATTTGTATAAAAATAGGAGTGACTGCTCCAGTGTGCAAACCAAATACAAATTAAAACAGCTTGTGAATACAAAGTACAAAATGAGTGAACAGTACAACTTCACATGAAACAGTCCACAATTTAGGATGATTAACCTGCCTACTAGGGGTATGTGAAGCAGGCTGTATTCAATTTGGATTCGGATTCTGCCTGATTTGTGGGACAGTGATTTGATTCACTGATTTGGATCACTGTCCCAATTCAATCTGGCTGAATCTGAATCTGAAGATTCGATTCTGATTTGGAGAATCAGTGATTTGGCCATAGACATAGCTTTATATGTTTTTTCTTCATACTTTGAGGAACCAGCTGCAGCGTATGAATGCTGAGATGGTGGGGTGGATGGAGCATCCCACAGGGCTGTGGGGGGGAGCCCCACATGCTCGGCAGTGGATCCAGAAGTGGAGCAGAAATACTTCCGGTCCACTTCCAGGTCTGCTGCCGAGTGCGGGGGATCACCCCTGTGTCCCCCCAGCTTTGCAATCAGCCACAGGGGACCCCGGGTGCCCTCCCAGACCCTGGAAGGATCAGTCACCAAGCTGGGTGGCGGGGTGGGGCCCACATGCTCTGCAGTGGACCTGGAAGTCCACTTCTGAGTCCACTGCCGAGCACGCTGGGGACCCCCCATGCTTCCATGGGACACTCCATCCACCTCAACATCTCAGTGTTCACAAGCCACCTGGGACCTTGAGGTATGTAGAAATAATATATAAAGCTGTGTTTATGCTTGAATCATTGAATCTCTCTGAATCATATCAGAAGCTTCCAGTTCAATTCAGAGAGATTAATGGGTCATATTTTCATAGATGTAGGGTCAGAAGGGACCTGAGTAGATCATCAAGTCTGACCTCCTGCCCTGGGCAGGAGTGAATACTGGGATACTGATTTGATTCCGATTTGGAGATCTGGCTGCCGAATCAGGCCGAATCTCCTCCAAATTGAATCAGTGACCGAAGCTTCAAACAGCCCTACTGCCTACTATCTTCGAACAGCCCTACTGCCTACTATCTGGACAGCATTCCTGGAACCTCCAGTGGATTACATTTCTTCCTAATGTAAAACCACTGTAATTTGTGAGTAGAGAACACATTCCTAACATTAGAGCACAATACAGAACATATTAGTTGCCAGTAAATCACAGAAATATATCCGATTTGCTAATTATGTAATTTAACAGGTTTATATTTTGCTGACTCAGAGTAGGTATATGTCCTGGCCCCTCAAGCTCCCAAACCCTTCAAACTTGGAAATGAAGTGGAAAAGCTGTTCAGAGAGTACTTCCATTGAGACTTTTGAAATCTGTGTTTCTGATGTCTTTGAAAGCTGTAACTGGAACATGTGCATGAAGCAGCTTCATAACCTCATTTCCAGATTTGCCATACGTAAGCAGGAACAGGTAAACAGAGATTTCCTTGGGGGTACTGTGGATATGTAAACATACCCTAAGAGCCCAAAAGAATGAAGGAGTTTTCCATTGATTGTAATGAAAAAAGGGACCAAGTTTTAAACAGACTCACTATATTTAAATCATAGCATAACTTCCATGTGAGTGAGAATTTTTATTAATTGAGGGTATTGTTATTATTGCATAATGGTACCAATAGACTAGGAAGGAAAAATCATTGTGCTGTACTGAAATTGTAAATGGGCATGTCTACTTTAAATTGCTAATACCTCACCTAATTTACTGTACTGAACTAACACAAAATGAGCATATGGAATGGCTGAATTACTGTCCATAAAGCAAAAGCAAACAGTAGGACATTTTCCATCTCTAAAGTTATTTCTGTGTTATAGCAGCAACAGTGAAATTTATAGTAAAAAAGAATGTTCAACTTTCTGAGTTGCTGATTTTTTGAAGTCCATTACAGATATATTACTCAAAATTCCAAGCAGTAATGTTTGTAAAGACTGGTTGTATAATCTTCACAAGTGAAATTATTCAAATGGCGGATTGAAAATTTGCTCCTTCAATCCATCAGAAATAAGGGAAATACCCAATAATGACTAAATCATTCAAAGACTGAAGCACTGGAGGTTAACTTTTTAATTCACTTGCTCCACAACCATATATATTTTTAATAGATGAGTAACTTATTCTTTCTGGATTTTTTTTCCTCATGGATGAATGATCAGTACTGAATTTAAGTAGAAGACTTAGCCCTCATATATAAGATGTGAAGAATTTAGCAGTCTATCTGGTTAGGGTAAACATTAGTTATTAATGTCCCATAACAAGATTTTAAAATTCCTATGCAAATTGGAAGTTCTGACAAACAATTTTATGCTGCTGAAATACTTTTAAAAAATATAACTTTTGAATATATATGATTTATAGCTTAGGTTGAAAGAATTCCTGAACTAATGCATCTGATAAACCTATATCAAATATTTTAATAAAGCATATCATGCAAATGAGTTCAGAACATGCTCTTGTGTCCATAATAGTGACCCTTGTGCCCATGGGTTTATATCCATATGACCCCAGAACCAGGGCATGCAGTAGTTCTGGAATCTATTGATAAATGTTTCTATATTATTAATTAGAAATTTCCC
>NW_005842004.1:819941-826536 GCF_000455745.1 Alligator sinensis
TCCCTACACAAGTAAAATATTTATAAATCCCTCCCTTTCAAGGCCCTTGAGAAATGTGAATTTTTCATTTAGGTTCAGGGATGAACTTTGTATTGGGGCTGTCACTATAATGAGCCCAATTGCCCTACTTTGTTCATTACAGTTGCCTGTATTCTTAGTGGTCAACCAGAACAGGCAATAAATATTTTGTTAAAGCAGTGTCAGTGGGCACCTCTACATGTGCACTTTAATACACAGTAACCTATTTTACTGTGCATTAAAGTGGTGGGTAAAAAAAAAATCTATTACACTAATGCACAACAAAATAGGCTATTGTGCATTAAACATCACTAAAAAAAGTACACACTTTTATTACAAGTCTCACAATGGGATTGTAGAGAGGCAATAGCAGGGTGCCAGACTACCAAGCATTGACCCTGAGATGTCGCAGAGTCATTTGGAAGGACTGGATGAGTTTAAGTCGGCAGGCCTGGATGAGCTCCATCCGAGGGTACTGAAGGCACTGGCTGATGTAATTAAACAGCCACTGGCAAGAATATTTGAGCACTTGTGGCACACGGGCCAGGTCCCGGAGGACTGGAAAAGGGCCAATGTGGTCCCTATTTTCAAGAAGGGGAGGAAGGAGGATCCAGGCAACTATAGGCCAGTCAGTCTCACCTCCATCCTTAGCAAAGTCTTTGAAAAGATTATGAAGGCTCATACATGTGAGAGCCCAGCAGGAAAAATTATGCTGAGGGGAAACCAGCACGGGTTCTTAGCAGGTAGATCATGCCTGACTAATCTAGTCTCTTTTAATGACCAGGTTACAAAACACTTGGATGCAGGAGTAGGGGTAGATATCGTTTACTTAGATTTCAGGAAGCTCTTTGATACGGTATCCCACCCCATACTGGTGAACAAATTAAGAGGCTGTGACTTGGATGATTACACAGTCCGGTGGGTGGCAAACTGGCTAGAGGGTCGTACCCAGAGAGTGGTGGTGGATGGGTCAGTATCAACCTAGAAAGGCGTGGGCAGTGGGGTCCCGCAGGGCTCAGTCCTTGGACCAATACTCTTCAATGTCTTCATCAGTGACTTGGACAAGGGAGTGAAGCGTACTCTGTCCAAGTTTGAAGATGATACAGAACTGTGGGGACAAGTGGACACACCAGAGGACAGGGAACAACTACAGGCAGACCTGGACAGGTTGGACAAATGGGCAGAAAAGAATAGAATGCAGTTTAACAAGGAGAAATGCAAAGTGCTGCACCTAGGGAGGAAAAATGTCCAGCACACTTACTACCTAGGAAATGACCTCCTCGGTAGCACGGAAGCAGAAAGGGATCTCGGCGTCCTAGTGGACTCCAAGATGAACATGAGTCGTCAGTGTGACGAAGTCATCAGCAAAGCTAACGCACCAGCATCAGCACTTTATCGTGCATCAGCAGATACATGACAAACTGAACCAAGGAGGTGATACTCCCCCTTTATCAGGCACTGGTCAGACCGCAGTTGGAATACTGCGTGCAGTTTTGGGCGCCACACTTCAAGAGGGATGTGGATAACCTGGAGAGGGTCCAGAGAAGGGCCACTTGTATGGTTAAGGGCTTGCAGACCAAGCCCTACGAGGAGAGACTAGGGCACCTGGACCTCTTCAGCCTCCGCAAGAGAAGGTTGGGGGGCACAGAAGGGAATTGGTAAGGCTCTACTCACCAAGATGCCCCAGGGGTCACAAGAAATAATGGTCATAAGCTAGCAGATAGCAGATTTAGACTGGACATTAGGAGGAACTTCTTCACAGTTAGAGTGGCGAAGGTCTGGAATGGGCTCCCAAGGGAGGTGGTGCTCTCCCCTACCATGGGGGTCTTCAAGAGGAGGTTAGATAGGCATCTGGCTGGGGTCATCTGAACCCAGCATTCTTTCCTGCCTATGCAGGGGGTTGGACTCGATGATCTATTGAAGTCCCTTCTGGCCCTAACATCTATGAATATATGAATCTATGAATCTACTTTGCATTAGTGCAGCCTAATGCACATTAATTTAGTACCTCACGTTGGAAGTACTAAATTTAATGTGCATTAGGAAAAGCACATTAATGCATGTGTAGATGCACCCACTGATGTGTATTATTCCCTTTTGCTGACAATTAACTTCACATGTGAGTTTTATTTACATATAGTGCATAAGATCCCTTTTGAAAATATTTTCCAGTATTCTGATGCAGCCAGACTATTATCCTTTACATATATTATTCTTCAATTTCAATGTTGCTTTCATAATCGCACTGAAACACCTCGTCCATGAATAGTCTATTTTTCTTAATGAAAGGGATAATAAGAATAGATAAGAAGATATCAAAATGTAATAGTCTTTTCAAGACTTAATGATGCAAAACAGCCAATGCATCTGTGCATATTAATTCAAAGCAATACTAAAATTATGAAAACAAAAACCTAATTTTCTAAAAGCAGTGTTAAATGCAATTAGCTGAATATTTTAAATCAAAAAATAGTCTAGGTTATTTTACTTAAAAAGTGCATAGGGTAGTGCTAAGATATATAACAGGATGTAAACATCTGGTGTTTTTGCTTTTTTCTGCAACACTACAGATGACTAATTATTTTCCAGGTGTCACGGAAAAAAAACCTGATTAATCGCCCAGTCAATTTAGCCTAATGTTCTGCAACTAAGAGAGGATCTTTCAAGTCTTACAGTCCTGTTTTGCACATTTTGGATCAGATTCTGTTTCCACTTGTATTTGCTTAAAGGAAGAGTAGATCCTGGGAAATCAGTGGAGTCACCCTGTTATAAAATCAGAGTAAGGTCTCAGTTCCCAAAAAACTGAAATCTACACTTCACCTTATGCATCTGTATAAATCCCATTGACTTCATGGGACTTAAACCCATCCCTCGGTGTTTGTTGAGCAGGGGTGGATATCAACAGAAATATATGCTTGGTTGCACTGAGGTCTGAGAGGAAAATCCAACCCTTTGCTACTTTTATATAATGCTTGCATACTGAATGTACACTAATAAGAAGGAGCAGAATGAGAGCTCTGTAGTTATAAAAGTTATAATTTAAAGATGCTCCCTAATCATAGAGACTGAGAAGACTTGGGAATTGGGAGATGGTCCCTCATTTTAAGTTAGTTACTGCCGAACGAAAAAGCTGCAGAGAGATTTTCAATAGCACCACAAATAAAGGTTATTGTTAGCTGTTCTCACTCATGTATGCCTGTGCTTACTGAACCTGGTGATTACTACAGAGTCAATTCTGGAAACATTTATTAGAAGCTGTAGTGTTTCCTATCATGAGTAGTCCCAGTAGTAGTAAGCAACAGAGTGGATATCTTCATGAGTGTCGATGTCCAAATACCCACTTCCAGTAGCTTGTGATGAGACTACACCTCTCCCTCCTGTCCAAAGGTGAATTGGTGGAATTGCTCCATTCCAAAGAGCACAGCCAGGAATTCCTTTTCTATTTGAGCACAGTCTCTTTTTGTATCAGTTAGGGCCTGGCTTGCAAATACTATTCTGGTTCACGTTAATGCCACTCATTGACCTCCTTCTGAGGCATCACATTGTAACTAGTGTTGCTTTTCTGTGTTGGAATACTTCAAGACTGGTGCCTCACTTATGAGTTTCTTTATCCTTTCAAATGCTTGCTCCTGGGCATTTGGCCAGTCCCATGCTGTCTCCTTGCGCATTAGCTGTCTCAAAAGTTTGCAAGCTTTTGACAAATGTGTACAGAATCTGGAAAGACAGTTTCCATGACTATAAATCCTTGGACTCCCTTTACATCTTGTAGTCTGGGCATTTCCTTAATGGATCTCAGCAAAGGCTTTATTATGATCTTTGGCTGTTGTATATATCAGTTACTGAGGTTATCATATCAATATTTTTCTAGGCATCTTGTTTAATTTAGCAAGTCATGTGCTCACAGAATTACTAAGGGCAAGGGGGGTTCTTCATATTATGCAATGAGTTCTCTTCCTCTGCTTCTTTAGATAAGCCATTTTTATGCTTATATTTTAGTACAATCTTCTGAGCATAAACAAAAGCCCAGAACAACATTTAAAACCTCAGGTGGGGGTGAGGATCACTGAGTTCTAAATGGATGGAAAGCCCTTTTATAAGAAAGCAGGAGTAGTAGAGAAGACTGAA
Organism: Alligator sinensis; assembly: GCF_000455745.1. Lineage (NCBI taxonomy): Eukaryota > Metazoa > Chordata > Crocodylia > Alligatoridae > Alligator > Alligator sinensis. The sequence goes on from NW_005842004.1 coordinate 824,085, forward strand.
GAAACAAGTAACAAACAATGGTGAAGAAAAGCAGGGAATGGAAATAATTTATGCTGTATGTGGAGGTGTTATTACAACATCTGTAGATGTATCCAAGCTAAATAAAATGCAACTAATCAAGATGCCCATTGCAATTCAATAGCCTGGACTGGCCAGCTGAGTTAGAACTCAGGGGTTAGGCACAGAATTTATGCATATACTCATTTAAGTGACCGGAAACTGATTTAACTGGTAACAGAACAGAAACCAGTTTCAAAATGACTGAAACTGGTTTAAGATAAACCTGATTGAATGTAGTATCAGACTTAACTGATTTAGATCAAACTGGTTTATGAAACTTCTGTCCCAGACCCCTTCCTGGTTCAAGTTAAATCAGAGTCCCCCAGCATCCCAGCATGCTTTCCAGCCTTGAGCTGGGCTGTGTTCTCTGCTCCAGAGAGCAGGTCTGACCTTGCCCCTCTGTTTCCTAGCTGGAGCATTGAAGGCAGGCTTACTCACTTCCTTGTTGGCTCACTGCCCCCTGTCCCAGGCAAGTCACACAGTTGGGATTGGGGTGGGGCGGGGCGGGGGGGTGTAAACTTCTCTTCCCCCGAGTATGGAGCTGTCCTGCCCAGCTTGCTTAATGCTGGCTGTGACTGTGGACTACAAATCCTAGAGGCACCTGGAAGCAGGAAGAGGAAGTGGTGAGCAACTCTTCAGAGTTCTGCTTTTGCAAGTCTGGACTGGAAATCCTAGAGACCTCAGGGGCAGCAGAAATAGGAAGTAAACACAAAGCTCTTGCTGGTTACCTGCCAGAGAGGCATGCTTTAATGCCCCCACAGCTACTGGCCTGAGCCACTACAGGCATGTGGCTGCATTTCCTGAATCAAAAGCAAATGTCTGTTCATTTGCTTATTGGTTCAATCTTTGCAGTTTAAACTAACCTGCAAAGACTGGATCAATTCAGCCTTGGGCTTTTTCATCATCTTTACTTAACCAGGGACCTGGCCAGCCTTGCCCATTCCACTTGGAAGCTCATGCCACTTTAGATTCACTGTTCTGGGTAGATGAGTTAGAGAGTTTACTCATACCTGCACATTACAGCATAGATTTACCCTATATTAGACCACAAAATGACAAGAAGTAAGTACCAAATCTATGAGGCTATAGTCCAACTCCAGAATATTTTAAACACCGTTATCATTAAATCCAGTCCCACAGACTTCAGATACTCCACCTATGTTCTTTTTTTGTAATCTGCATGTGTTACTATATTTTTTTGTTCTCTTTATGGGATAAAACACTTCAAGCTGTTGTTTTCAAGTTGTGTGTGCTTGCCCTATTGTTATAACATTGATTTCCTATTTTTTCTGCCTTAACAATCCTGCCAAAAGCAATTCTTGGCAGCTACTTTGTTTGTACAGGAAATACACAATCTGGATTCCTTACAGATAATTAGTGGATCAAATTTCAGTGACAGGTGGGGGGTAACTTTGATGATCTGAGGACAGCTTGTCACAATATAAATGTAGCCACAAAAATGTGGAGAAAAAAATCTTTAGCAGCTCACTACTGTGATTGCCCTGTGGATGATAAAGCTCTGCAGGCCCTCAAGAAGGTCAGTATTTTCTTGATAATATTTTAAATGAAGTGTTCTAAATGCAGTAACATGTGCAGTTGTTTTAGGCACAGTTGGATAGATATGATTATATGCTGATTAACTACTAATGGATTATTAAAATCTTATTTATTTAGGAGACCTGTGTCCAGGTGTGATTTAAATTGCAAATGAAAATGAATTTGGTAGCTATATCCCTGTTCAAATTACTGCTCCAAAGAAAACCACTTATGCTAGAAGAGAATCCAGGATTTTGCAGAGGGGTACGGGAATAGGGACTAGTGGTGCAGCAATGGCTGCAGCCCTTGCTCCCAGCCTCTTCCCCCCAAAAATATGAGTAGTCAGACCATGAGCAATAGCCAGGACTTATTTATATGCCTAAGGTAAATAAGAATTCCATCCCACTCCATCCTCAGAGATACCTACTCCTTGCTGCCTTTACCCCATCCCCCATCCCCAGTGTGTCGGGAGTTCCAGGGCTGCTTCAACCCAGCTGTGTGGGGGCTGAGCTCAGCCTGGGAAAGAACATTGGTGGCAGTGGGTTGAAGGGTTTCCCCTCCCTTTGCCTGCTCCCAGACTAGTTGGGAATACCTGAGGGGGAACCAGGCATGGAGGGGGAAACTGCCAGTGGCTGCTGTTGTCCTGAGCTGAGCCCAGCCCCATGCAGCCTGGTTAGAACAGTGCTGGAGCTTCCCTTGCATCAGGGATAGCAGGGATAGCACAGCAGCAACAACAGTTGGAGGAAGGGAATGAGGAGGAAGGAAGGGGACATGATTCATAGATTCATGGATGCTAGGGTCGGAAGGGACCTCAATAGATCATCGAATCCGACCCCCTGCATAGGCAGGAAAGAGT
>NW_005842004.1:827083-836086 GCF_000455745.1 Alligator sinensis
ACTTTGCATTTCTCCTTGTTGAATTGCATTCTGTTGTTTTCTGCCCACTTGTCCAACCTGTCCAGATCTGCTTGTAGTTGTTCCCTGCCCTCTGGCGTGTCTACTTCTCCCCACATTTTTGTGTCATCCGCAAACTTGGACAGAGTACGCTTCACTCCCTCATCCAAGTTGCTGATGAAGACATTGAAGAGTATCGGTCTTAGGACCGAGCCCTGCGGGACTCCACTGCCCACACCCTTCCAGGTCGATACCGACCCATCCACTATGACTCTCTGGGTGTGACCCTCTAGCCAGTTTGCCACCCACCGGACTGTGTAATCATCCACGTCACAGCCTCTTAACTTGTTCACCAGTATGGTGTGGGATACCGTATCAAAGGCCTTCCTGAAGTCTAAGTAGTGCCTCTAAGCTTGGAAAGGAAGCAAGGGGTGTGTGTGGGGGGATTCTTACTATCTCCAGTGACTTAAAGAAGTCCTCAGCTGCTGCTTCTGCCATGTGGCTGGAGAGGGGGTGCCACTGCACCCGCTCTGGGTTAGCCCCTGGCGTATGCTGGCTCATTTTGACACATATGGGGCACATCCACAGATGCTATTAATACACAGCACTAAACTCCAGTATATGTCACACCAGAGTTTATTGTTCCTGGGCACCACATTTGAATATGTGCCTGGGACTGCAGTACCTTCAGCTGAGTTGGAGCAGCCCCAGCTGGCAGGGGCCCAAGGCTGATCCAACCCAGTGCAACATGCTGCAGAGGGGCTGGCTGAGGCACAAGGGTACACCAGTGTGGGGCTAGCCAGCAGGCACCCTCATGCCCCATCTAGCCCCATCAGCATCTTGCTGTGGAGTAAAAAACTCTGCCCTAATAGCACTGCATGTGTAGGTGCTGAGATGTTTACTGTGGAGCTAAATAGGCAACTTTGCAGAAAATGTCATGTGTAGAGACACACTTGGTTATCTTGGTTTAATTAAAACCTGTGATTTAGATAGCAGTCATCACTTATATTTGAATTGTTCCTTAGAATCCAGGCTAATGCTCAACTACTCAATGATGTAAGGATGTAAGAGATCTCCTGTAACCAGCTGGGATGTTCATAGGGTGCTGTCATATAAGCAGAAAGAGGGTTTGAGACCACTGGGAGGTAGGATCATCATTCTTGTGTAGCATAAATCTTGACTGACCATGCTTTCCCACTACTAAGAACCTGGGAAGGTTTATATTTTCCCTCAGGCAGCAGCAAGCAGCCACATTCAAGGACAGAAAAAGAATATTGGTGTAGGACAGCAATGTGAATGTGGCTATTAGGGATAGCTAATGATAAAAGACAGGCAAGTGGCAGGCCACCCATCCATATTCTGGGCAGTAGAAATCTTCAGGGCTTCCTTGGGTCCAGGAAAAGACTAGAATGGAAAGAATATATGTGGGGTGGGAGTGTGGAGAGAAATAAAATTGCTGCTGGAAGAAGAGGAGAAAAGTGAATTAAGTTTTCTTTATGATTGTGTCTTATTGTTGAACCCTCAACAGAGGCCATTTTTAAAAGAAATGAGCATTTCTAAAAATCTCTGGGGGCCAAACAGGCTCTTAGGTGCCTTCCCTGATATAACCAAGTTTGATCAGTTTTGCTTATACTGACTGCATTGTGCCCCACGAAATCTAGGAAAAGCTTCCAGGATTAGAGATACAAGGCAAGCCTGGTGTTTACCATGGATCCAAAAGTAGCCAAGAAAGTTTGCTCATTTAGAGCCTCTCTCCAACAGTCCCACCAGAATGGCTTCTATATAGTCTGACTCAGAATGTAAATGAGCCAAATCCAGATAGAAAGCCTGCACAGTTACTCAAAGAAGCCTAGGGTAGTTTAAATGAATTCCATGTGACCTCCCATTAATTCCATGGGAGGTAATGGACTAGATCAGACAAGTGCCTATAGTCCATTGTTGCAAATGCTAAATTCACTCAGTCTCAAAATCACAAAACAAAAAACAATGTTGTAAACACTCTAAATAAAATTATGCATCCAGATTTTGCTGATAGATTTAAATGCCAATCCTTTCTCTTATATGACATTAATGGTATTAATAGGGTGGCATTTGAGGCATGGTATAACTTTGCTATTTCTCCACCACAACATTTTAATGCCTTTAAAAGTAACAAAAGCAACTCAACAATCTGGAATAAAGCTTAGTTTCATTCTGGGCATTTAGTTGTTGAGTAAGAGAGTCACGTTCCTCTTGAATTGTGCTGTGAACATAGAATAAATGGCCTGTGATGTTTAGCACTCTTGGTTAAAATCCCATTTTTATGGTTCAAGAAAAGTGCTATGACCCATGCTCTGCAGCTACTGATTTATCTGCACAGCAGCTCGAGTACCTAAAACAGTCTTAAGAGACTTCTGAAAATGCCAAATGTCTTTTGACTTCTAAATAAACAACAATAACATGACGCTGGTGAGCATCTTATAATTGCCGAAAAAATCAGGGATATTCCATTTGTAATAGTTGAACTTGCATTATGTTTCATTGATGCTTTCTCTTATGCACCTCATACAATAAGAAACGTATAAGTAATAGCAGAAAGCTCTGTTAATATAATGCTCAGATGGCCAGGCCAAGCTCTCAAAGTCAGAAAATACCAAAACTAAAGTTTTATATATATATATATATATATAGATATAGATATATGTGTGTGTGTGTGTTTATGTATGTATGTATGTATGTATGTATGTATAACTTTAGCTTTGGCAAACACACACACACACACGCATACACACACACACGCGCACACACACACACACACCCCACTTTTCTCCTACAATATTCACTGTGTTCTCTTCAACATCCACATGATACCAAAATACCTGGGGCCAAGCTAACATTCTTGGCTGTATAGATGGAACAAGGGCAACTTAGAGTTCAGGCCTGTTCAGCTACAAAGGCTTCTTCAATAGATATGCAGGTACGAGATCTCCAGATCTGATATGTGTGCGTGCGCGCGCGCACGCGCACACACACACACACACACACACACACACACACACACACCCCCCTATATAGGCATACATACATACGTACACAAATATTTTGTATGAAATGACTAAACATTATCAGACTGAAAGTGTTGATGGTTCTAAACTGACTTTTTAAAAGGGAAATTTAAACTTTTCATTGTGACTGATAGCAAATAACCCCCCACCCCAAATTTTAAAATGTGACTACATTAAGATCATAATAAAGCACAAGATTGAGTTTATGTGAGCAACAACACATATTCTTAATAGCATTCCTGATTCCTGCTCTATCCTTGCCATTTCTGACAGAAAAGTTCAGATGTCACGGATGCCAAATTGAAAGAATCCAAGTATACTTCAACAATGTCATGTGGGAAACTGTATTGAATTAAATGCATAAAGATAGATTGTGCCTTAGGGGCATCAGGAGTAAAAATTATCATCTTCAGTTCCTAAAACCATAAGCTGCTAACACATGAGCTAGTCTAACACATTCCATCTAGAAGAGGATAGTAGTGGTTGAAGAATTTAGTAGCAAGGAGTTGGGGAAGTGTATTTCTGCTTCTGTTAATAGCCTGGCGAGCTAGTAGTGCTTTCCCTTCCTCTTTGGCCATTGTGATGAGGGCTCCCCACCCTTTTCAGTCTACTTTATCTTTGAAAACTGTTATGCATACACACCAGGCAGTATATTACAATGGATCATCCACTTGTTTTTTAGCAAGTATTTCTCCCGTCCTCTCTTTGGTTTTACGGAAAATAATCCCTCAAACATCCTTTACTCTGGCAAAAAGGAGAATATAATTGGACTATGTCCTTCTCATTAACCCACTAGGTTATTTCTGCAGGAGGGGATTAAAATCTAATCTCTTCTGCACTGGTTAAATTGGGATATTTTTGTTAGTGTCCTGAAGCCCAGATTACCTTACTCCTGTTTTACACAATGTGGGACTTCCTGCCTCTCTTGTACACCCTCGAGGTTCTCTTTAAGTTTCTCTACTTTAAGCCTCTTCTGTTAATAGATGTCATGTAGCAGATACTGCCCACCAGGCCAAAAAAGTCTAGACTGGAGGATTTCCTTTAGTGTTTTCAGTGATGTTTCTTGACTGGCTGTAAAACTATTCATGAACTCAACCTGCTGGCTTGAAAACATTTCAGCCTGTTCTGACTGTGGAACAGGAGATCAGGTCCAAGAAATAAACTTGCCTCTTCTCCCTTAGGAGAACCTCAGTTTCCTCTGTAGTGACTGATGTTGGCTCAGGGGCTGCATTATTTAAATATATATTACACACCAAAATCAAATGCACTAGAGTTAATGCATTGAGGATGAACACTCTGTGACTGGGAAACCTGCAATATGATTTTAGATAAGAGACTCTCTTTCTGCATTTTTTGGCATTGAGAGGGCATTCATAGCTTTAGATTTCCAAGCTGCTTCCAGGTGTTTGCTATATTGTCTCCTCAACAGTGTATTTAACATGTGGCAAAACAAGTAGTTATCTGCAAAATATGTAATATTGTATTGCTAACAGCAAATGGCAACTTCCAGAACCCCTGTGTGACAATAAGATGGTATGAGTCACTTTATTAATTGTATATTTACATTTGAGCCATCAGGAATTTCTGTGCCCCATAGAAATAAGTGTGCCCATAACATCTCTAGACATTAGGATGTGTCTTAGTTCTCACAAACAAGCTTTCTTAATAGCATGCAGTAAATTAGTTCCCTTCTCTACTGTGTAGCTATTACTATCCAGAGTATGAATAAGAACCATTAAATACAACAATCCCAGCCACTTAATTGCCCACATTGGAAGTTCACTCAGCAAAGAAAAGAGAGTTGAGAGGGAGGGAAATACACTGCCCAAGATATATCGGAGAAAAGGTTAATAAGCCTGTGGGTAAGAATCACTAGGGACAGTGAAAAACAGGGTATGGGCATGCAAAATGCTTAGTAGGTAGTAAATTGACTTAACTTCCTGGTAAAAGTAGTAAACAATGCACATCCCTACTACAGAATAAGTCTTTTTTTTCCAAGATAAAGTTACCCTATTTAAAACAACAACAACATGAAAAACTGAAGTAACTTTACCTATGAGTGACTTAAAATGGAGCAATTTTGTGTCTTCATGTAGTCAGTTTTCACCATGCAAACCAGATTCTCACCACCTACTAGTAAAATAGGAGACTGGCACCTACTTGGGCAGCAAGCCTGGAAGAGCTGGCTGCATGTCTGCTCCTTATCAGGTGCATCTACTTGTCACCCTATGTTGCTGTAATGATACACTACAGTGCCATACAAGGAGCTACAGTGACATGGCAATCACGTGAGTCTACACATGACGAGCACCTACTTTAACATAGTGGTGCACTCCCCCATTTTAGCATGTGACTACAACGAAGTAGTGGCTAAAGCTAACTGTGTACCACAAGCACGGTGCAGTATGGATGCACTAAAACATGGTGCAGTAACTGCCCATACTGCACAGTATCCACCCGCACGGTGCAGTAACAATGTCACCATAGGGTGATGTGTAGACATGCCCACTATGAAGTAAAATGCTGGATAAATTACTCTGTAGTAATCATGTTGTATGTTTATACTCACAGTCTAAAATACAGCCTATCAATGAGATCCAGAAGGGTTACTGGAAAATTTATTCTTATACCATTGTGTCAAGTTACTCATCACGTTCTGAAGCTTCATTTGAGAAGATTCCTGACTGAGAAGCAACCGGTCCTTGTCACCTTTTCATTGGGTGCTTGGTGTCCATCCATTTTATTCTGTCTTCTAAATAAATCTTGTTTTTATGGAAAAAAAAATTAATTTTGTGTTGGAAAACCACATGGTAATTTGTATCTGGAGATAACACCTGAGTAGGTAAGTACTTATAACTCAAAGAGGTCCCTGACATTTATTGGCAGTCACCAAGAGTATACTTTCTTCTCTGGGCCTGCAGTGTGTGTAAAAGATGAAAGATATCTCATGTAAACTGATTTGGATTCCAAAAATCAGAGGCAGAGGTATTACTGTAGTGATCCTAGATAAAGATATCACTATAATTATATGATTATATCACAGACATAATGATATAATTATTATATAATTATTAATAGTAATATTGCAGCAGAGTCTAGTCATTCCAATCACTGACTTGTATTTAATTGTGCTAAGCATTAATACACTAATTAATTTTTTCCCTACCTATTTCCTTGTCTTCCAGTTGTGGCTGATTAACAGAACACACACAAAATCTTTATTCTTTTCTCTCAGGTAGTTATAAATGAAAATTATATTTTTTTCTCAAATTGATATTAAAGAAGAAATCATAGACGTTGGTTTGCAGCTAGAATGTTGCCACATGGAATTCTCCATCTTTCATTTCTTGTTACTATCATTTCATTTGCTTTTTCTTTCCAAATGGTCAATTATATATATTTTTTTGCTTCTTTAAATCAGAATGTCTATGTGTATGTGAGAGGGAGAGGGAGTGAGCATGAGCATATTTCTTTTCTTTGTTCCAGTTCCTTAGCAACAACTGCAAAAACAAATGGGGTTTATATTGCACAATCTCCTATACTTATTCTGTTTCGGGCATTTTTGATATTACTAGGATACCCTGATGATTCATTCCTTACGCTTCCAGAAAATCTGTGTTATTCTCTGTGTTTCATAGCTTAATTGGAAACTGCTTGAGTGAGTGAACAGCTAAATATCTGCAAGGGAACCTACAGCCTGCTAGGAAAATGCATATATTGTATATTGGTAGGACTTTTGTTCATTTAATAACTGTCCACTTCTGTTTTTAATTATTCTATAAATGAAGGTAAGTTTTATTATCTGAACAGCTGGCTACATGAGAATTTAGGTCCATCTTCCTGCCTAAGTGTCTTCCATAAGGTATCTGTGATTGTAAACCAAAGGTGGTGATGACATTTTGTTTATGATTAAACTCAGAAGGTAATAATTACTGTGAACCAAATCCTGTGATATGTTCTTTGTTTATTCTTTGCTTGGTGCAGCTTTAAAGTGTGTTTGCAAAGATGGTTGTCATCCAATCTGGTACTCCATGACACTGTACCTGCTAGACTCTGGGCCCTTTTTCCCCACCATAGTAGCCATTTTAGCAGCTGGAAATTAGTGAGGGTGAGGACAAACAAGCAATGAGTTTAGCATGGACAGGGTTTACTGTGTATTACTGCAAGGTTACTACCCATGTGCCTGTTTTACTTTCTAAGGCATAAGAGAGAGTTAATTATCATTGAACAGGTGATCCATGGCAAGTCTTGCATGTTTTTCCATGCTGAGAAGCATAGGGCTAGCCTTTACCCTAATCCCTGGTGCTGGTAGAACTTGGAGTTGAACTGGACCAGGAGTTGTTGCAGGAACTGGGTGCTGCTAGAGGGCTTTTAAATAAAGTTTAGGGCTACTGTGTTCTGGTTAAATGGAATCAAGCAGTTGTAGCTACCTCTAAACATGTAAAAAAACAGCCAAGAGAAAATATCAACAGAAAATGTGCACCACTGTTTGCATATGTACTTACCATACCTGGCCCCAAATCAGGGGAACAGGCAAGCAAATGGATAATCTCACATATAACTATTTAGAAGGGGTTTTCAACTAATTTGTGCTATGTGTTTATTATTTATTAGGTCAATTTTTTTCCACTTGCAGAGTTAGGTATGCAGAAACTCCTTTCAAAAAATCTGGTTCACAGACATTAAAGGGTGGGGGGTTTTCAGGGGTGGCTCTAGATAGGATGCAGCCGCATGCTTGCACCTCCCCCCACTTTGGCTGTGCACAGCATGTGCAGTATGCTCTCCGAGCTCACTAGCATATCAGAGGAACTCCTTCTAAGAGCTCCACATGATTCCCTTTGACAGCCTCCTGCTGTTCACTCTCTACCCCATCCCACTTCCCCATTACTGTATTCAGTAGCAGGGGGAAGGACAGGGGAGTGGCCCCAGATTTCACCCAGCACCAGAGGGTCCCCACCGCTGCTGTTTATGCCCTCTTCTTTCCGCTGTTGCTGAATTTGGAGAGAGGGGAGGAGAGAGGACAGCAGCAGGTTCTGAAGCTGCTTGAAAACAGGGAATCTGGACAAACCCTATACTGACCAGTTGGTGAACTCATATGCTTCATGGCACATGTGGCATTCCCAGCAGGAGCTGTGCAGATATGCTGATGAGTCCTGTGATCTCAGTCCAGTATCACATCAAGAGGTTGCAGATACATCCCACTTTGGCTGTATAATTTATGCACAATGAGCTGTCTTCACTGTGCATGCACCACACAGCCAAAGAGAGTGCGGCCACCCTCCCATTGCCATGATTTTGGATCCGCCCATGGATGCAAAACTGAAGACTGCTGTTCTGTATGCTGAGGTGTTATCTCCAGAACCGCTGAATTTGGAAAAGATAATTCCCAATACGGTCTCCCATGACGACAATGTTTAGGGGCTTCCAGTCTCTTCTAACCTAGTTCCTGATTCTGCTGAGACTCAAGCATGATTTCAAGTTTCATTGAGTATTCTACTTTGCATCTCTCCTTCATTTTAGACAGAAAAAACAACACTTCTAGGGTTCTTTCTTAACATTTCCAAGTTACCAATTATTTAATTTAATAAATATTTTAAGACACTTGAAAAATGTTTCAGATGTAATGGAGATTCCTGGAAATACAGAAAGGAGGGCTGAATTATCCAGTGGTTATTACTTTTTTTCTGAAAAGGAAAATCAATTCAAAAGGTATGTTAAACTGGAGAAAGATACACACATAACACTTGATGGTGTTTATTGACTTCTCACTCCTGTATACCCCTACAGACTCTCATATAAAATATGCTAAGGATTTTATGAATAGAGTCCCACTGATGTATGACATGAGGAAAAGGAAATAGACACATGCAGTGTACTTATCATTATTGCAATCAAAAATATTTTGCAAGGCTGAATGCTTCCTGTTTTCTTGGAACAATTTTCCCATCTTTGTTTAACTCTT
>NW_005842004.1:836119-838424 GCF_000455745.1 Alligator sinensis
CTCTTTCCCGTAAACCTTGCAAAGCTGCTTCCTTAATTGCCTCTTGCTTGAGAATTCTGCTTTTGTGAGCGTAACAAATGTTAATTTGATAATATCTTCTCTCCCTGTAAATTAAACTTCATTGCTATCTGAATCTTGCTTTTGCACAGATGCACTGCTAGTGAAAGTCAATTCCAAACTAAATCTAGGAGCACTGACCCATTATGGCTTTTATTCCATTAATTCACTGCTTACTGCTTACTTGATTCTGAACCCCATATGTTGAGGCTGTGTTTCTAGATTTCTATTTTTGAAGTGACTTAGAACCAGAGCTGCTGTGAACTGTTTGCCAAAGATTTGAACTCTCCCAGTTGGTGACAACTCCCAGCTGAGTTGGAATAATTTATAAACATTCTCTGCTCTTCGACCTTTAGTGGAAAGCTACTTTCTTTCCCATACCTGCAGGACTTGCTGCAGTTGTTGCTTAAATCAAGGAGAAGAACCCGTAAAACCATTGTTATTAAGAAGACATAATGAAGGCTTCTTTAACTGGAGTTAAACATAAGCATAAGACTTGCCCAAGATAGAGCTTCCTGCAACCCAGACAGGGGAGGGAAGTAAGTCTAGTCAATTAGTTTGAGAGGCCTAATTGCTGACAACATTTATACAAGGTCACTGGCACTGTAAAACAATCTTTAACTCCTAATTTGTAGAATCTAGATACCAAGTCACATGAAATAGTGTTGTTTCATTGAAAAAAGAAGCTAGACAGACACATAGTAAGTCCAAGTGATAAAGAACATGGCTTTAATATACATTATTCTATCTTTAAGGCTTCAACTCTTTTCCCATAAATGATAAATGCAATAGAGCTTTGCATAAATTATCTATGTATATTAGCAGGAGGCATTCTCATATATGATCAATTGGTCAGCCCTCTGTTAGAAGAGAAGATAAGTGCAACAAATTGGATAATTTTGGTAGGACAAATATTTCACATTTGTCTCTGAACCACAGACATTTTGATATTTCTCATCACTAAAGGAAACAGTCCATACAGACAGATCCTCCAAAAGTCTGTCAAAATATCGTATCTCCATATTCAATCATTACTTAAGAATATCAAGTTATAGTTCAAGAGGAAGGTCCAGAAGCAGTGGCAAGCTCAAATAAAAGAGGATATGTAAATAAGACACACAGCAAATACTCTGATCAATGATAGAACACTATAAAGAAAGTAGATGTAAACTGGCAGTCAACTTTGCCTAAGGACAGGGCTGAAGGAGTAGTCCAGAGTACAGCAAGCTGCCCTTCTGTTCTAGACAGGTGATCCTTCTTCTTAAATGATTCACTTTTTGATCTATCATTCTAAGTTCTTTTAACCCTAGGGAAAAAGGTTGGGGGTGAAATTCAACCATAACCTCAAGAGGAGGCTCTGGAGGTGGAGTGGCTGCAGCCTGGGGCATTTGAAGGTCATGTGTGCCAGGGTCTCCCTCTGCCTGCAGAAGAGGCAGGACACAGGGGTGTCCATAAAGTTCACCACATACACACCTGTGGTGATGGCTTCATGGAGGAGCCTCCAGCTGAGTTCCCCAACAGCTCATGGGATGAGGGTGGAGTACAGACTCAGCCACTGGGGTGCCCCAGCCATGCCCTCATTGAGCAGGTCCCACCACCTGGCATCTGGGAGGGACGCAAGGGTGGCATGATGGACAGTGCGGCGCATGAGCATGTAGAGGTGGCAGTGATGGATGGTGGAAAAGTGGAATGGTCTGGTGTCCTCCAGCCAGCTCAGGTGGTGGAGCAGTGAGCACCATGAGAATGGGCAAGGTGCCGGCCCCAAAACAAACTCCAGTGGGCTGGAAGACAAGGGCGGGGGGCAGGGACTGCCACCACACAGGACCTGGTCAACAAAGGCGAGGGCATTGGGAGGTAGGGCAGATTTCACCTCCTGGACCAGGTGGCAGGTTGCATGTGCCAGGCCAGCACAGCAGGGTCCGCCCACTCCCGCCTATCGTAGTCCAGGAGGTCTCCAATATGGGTGACACCACCCATGATCAACCTCTGTTGCAACCAGGGCACCTCTGCCGTTGGCACCTCCAGCTGGGCGTTCCAGAGAAGGGGCTCAATGAGCAGGCTGGCACCCTGGGTGACTGGTGCAGGGGACCTAGAGGCGGAGACCAGCCTCCAGGCCCGGAGGAGGTCCTGGTAGAAATCTGGCAGCCCTTGCAGGTCCTGCAGGGAGAAGACTCGCAGGCTGAGGAGCTGCCAGTCGTATCGGAGCCCCCAGCAGTGACGGAGGAAAGCCCCAGGTTGCCCCATGCTG
>NW_005842004.1:838515-848351 GCF_000455745.1 Alligator sinensis
CGGGTTGAGGGCCTGCCAGTTGTATCGGAGCCCCTGGAAGTGGCAGAGGAAAGTGCGCTCCAGGTGGCCCCATGCTGCGTGGCTACTGACACTATATAGCAGTTGCTGCAGGGCCTGAAGGCAGAAAGCCAAGACCGCTGTGCAAGCAAACCAGGCCCCAGCCACCCTCCCACCAGGGGAGGCTCAGGACCTCTGCAGCAACCCAGTGCCATCCTGGTGAGCAGAACTCCAGCGCCCATCTCTGGACTCCTGCTAGGACCTCAGGAAGCACAGGAAGGGTGTGTAAGCAGTGCCAGACATGGACAGGACCAGCTGGTTTAGCACCAGTTCTCTCCCACACAGGAAGAGACATCTCAGGAGCCCCGCCCATGCCTGGAGCTGCTCCACCACCCTTGCCTCCAGCTGGTGCCAGTTCTCTGGTGGGGAGGGGTCTGTGGGGGACAGGTAGATCCCCAAGTACAGCAGTGAGCCCACACTCTAGTGGATCCCACAGAGTGTGGGTGGAAGTGAGCCCACCTGCCACCAGCCACCCACCACCAAGTCAAAGCTCTTGACCCGGTTAACCCAGGCAGAGGAGGCCACTGAGTACAATACCTGGCAGGCTCCACCTGCTCCAGGTCACCAAGTCTTGGACCATGAGGAGTATGTTGTCAGCATACACTGACAGGACCAGCCGCACTGCCAGCTCCCAGAGGACAAATCCCGCCACCCACTTCCACAGGAGAATGAGGAAGGGCTCCAGGGCCAAGGCATACAGGTGGCCTGACAGCGGGAAGCCTTGACACACCCATCTTCTGAATGGGATGGGCTCTGTCAGGGGCCAGTTGAGCTTGACCAAACACTCTTCAGAGGCATACAGCACCTGAAGAACTTGCACAAAGCAGGGCCTGAATCCAAAGGCCCACAGCATGCCTGTGAGGTACATGTGATCCACTCTGTCAAATGCCTTCTCCTGGTCCAGGGATAGGAGGACAAAAGACATGACCCCCCCAGTGTGCTAGATCCAGGAGTTCCCAAACCAGGTACAGGTTGTTGAAGATGGAACGTCTGGGCACCATGTACATCTGGTCAGGATGGATCATGTCCATGAGCATGGACTGCAGATACAGCGAGATGGCCTTCACTACCACCTTGTAGTCCGTACAGCGGAGGGACATGGGACACCAAATCCTTAGGTTGTGAGGATCTCTCTTCTTTGGAAGGAGGGTCAGCACAGCCCTCTGGCATGACAGGGGGAGCTCCTCACTTCCCTTGGATTCAGCCCAGACTGCAACAAGGTCCAGGCTGAGGACGTCCCGGTAGAACTCTGAGGTCAGCCCATCAATGCCCAGTGCCTTATTGCCAGGCATCAGGTGGAGAGCGGCCAAAAACTCAGCCAGAGTGAGAGGAACTTCCAGCCAGTCTCAGTCACCCATGCTAACCTGCAGGAGTCCCTCCCACAGGGTCTGACAGGCCTCGGCATCGGTCAGATCCAGGGAGAAGAGCTCTTCATAGAAGGCCTGCGCACACTGGCACATCTCGCCTGGATCCACAAGGGGGGGTGCCATCACCCATCAGAAGGCAGGTGATGTATTTTTTGGCCCCCCCGCCTCCTCTCCAGGGCATAGAAGAAGCGGGAGCCGCGGTCCATCTCCTGAAGGAGCTGGACGCATGAGCAGACAAATGCACCTCAGGCACAGTGTTCGTCCAGAGGATGAAGCGATTCCCAATTCTTCCCACACTCTCTGCAGAGGGACAGGTTGGTTGGGTCAGTGGCTGGGCACCTCTCCAGCTCTAACAATTCCCACTCAAGCTACTCCCAGACTGCCTCCCTCTGCTGGGTGTGCCCCCAAGTGCAGCCATGGCAAAAAAGCCAGTTGCACACCTTCCCCACATCCCACCATCTCCGAATCAAGGGGAAAGCTGCCTGTTGCTCCTGCTAGGCCAGCCAGAACTCCCAGAAAACCTCCCTGAAATGCACATCCTCCAGCAGACTGGCATTGAAATGCCAGTAGGCTGACTCCAGATGCCTAGGTCCCAGCGTGGCCTAGGCCTAGACAAGGTGGTGATCGCTGAAAGGGGTCGGATGGATGCCAGGTGAGTGGGCCAGGGAAAAATGCAGCAAAGAGATATAAACCTGATCTAACTGGGAGTGGCATGCCTGCTCCTCCCCCACCCTCACATAAGTGAAGGCAGGGGGTTCAGTGGGGTGACAGGCATGCCAGATGTCTACCAAGGAGTAGTCCATCAGGATCTCCGTGAGGACATTCACGGTGGCCTGGTTCCACTCCTTGCCTGACTAGTCTCGTGCATCTAGGGTGACGTTAAAATCCCTGCTAAGGACCAGGCACTCACGAGGGTTGAGGGTGCTGATATATGTGGCTGCCTGGTGGAAGAAATGTGCCAAATCCGGGTCCTTCGCAGGGGTGTACACATTCAGAAGGTTCAAGGCGAGCCCCTGCACGTGGACCCAGAGGTCCACACCTTAGTGTTGTGGAGAACCTCCAGCTGCAGGCTCGGGGAGAACAAGGTGGCCACCCCAGATGAGGTGGCTGAGAGGTGACTAAAAAAGACCCTGTCTTCCCACTTCAGCCACCAATATGGTTCATTGGCTGGAGTTGTCAGGGTCTCCTGCAAGAATACTATGGGGTACCTCCCCTCCTGAAGGAAGGAGAGAACCCAGCACCTCCAGAGACCCTTCCTGCAGCCATTGACATTGAAGGTTGTGATCTTAAATGAGCTCATGGCTGGTGGGGGTGGAGTAGATGGGTCAGCAGGGGCCTCACACATCTCAACACCTGGTGTGGGGCCTTCCAGTTTGCATAGTGCCCTCCCATATGTATAGAGGGCATCTATGAAACTGCAGGCTTGCCTATAGATCTCGGCATTGCAGCTTTTGGGCCCCTTGCCTTCCCCTGCCAGCACCCTTGCAGTGGCAAGGAAACTGTCAAAATTTCCCCAGCAGTTGAAGGCTAGCTGTACCTTGCTGGTGGACATGCGGGTGTAGTCACAGTCAAGAAATGCAAGTAACTCATCCCTGGGGACCACTGGGACTGAGAGGTCAGCAGGCTCCATGGAGCCTGCTGGTTCTTGGGCATCCTCCTCCTGGTCCTGTTGCTCAGAGGACTCTTCTGGCACCATCTGAACCCCTCAGTCTGCTAAGACCCAAGACTCTGGTTGGGATTGGGAGAGCTCTGTAGCACCCTGGGACAGGGGTGGGGGTAAGGATGAGGGTGAGGCTCCTTCACAAAATGGTGGGTTAGAGCTGGAGCCCTGGGGGGTCTGCGCAGGGTCCCCGACAAGATCAGCCCATTGATTAGGAGACCCTACCATGACCCACTCTGGTGCAGGACTATAGGGCAGGCTGCAAGTGAGATTTTCCTGGGAGGGGGAGGGAAGAGAACCACCAGGCACCGGGGTGGCTCTGGCATCTGCCTTGGTGTCCTGGGAAAGGGGAACTCCTCCCTCAGAACTCACCGGTGTGAGCCCAAGGGCCTCCGTATCCCCTAGATCAGAGGGAGGAGACTCTGCCACCAGGCCTTCCTTTGCGCAGGCCTCAGCCTCCGCACCCATGGTTTCAGGGGCTAGGCCTTGGTTAGCAGAATGAAGGGCTTCCCCCATGGGCTCCTGTTTGGGTCTATCTAGCAGCCCCAAAACCTCCTCCATGGGGATCACCTGTTTGATCTTTCCCAGGGGTGGGGTGTCAGGCATAGCTGGGGAGGCCCCTGGAGGCTGGGCCGCTCCTTCCCCCATGTGGTGGTCTTGGGAGGGGAAGAGGAGTCCTCCACAAATGTCATAGGGCTCCAGCTGTGCCTGGACCTTCCTCTTGCCTTTATGCCCAGAGGGGTCCTGCACCCATTCAGCCATGGGACGGTCTTCAGGTGGACAGGCTCCAGCAAGAGAAGGTGAGGGTTGGGGGGGTAGGGCAGCCACAATGGGGGTATGACTAGGAGCAGGGGGGCCCTGCTCCCTCTCTCCCCCTGGTTGCTGGTGCCCTCCCTGGGACTTCACTCGACTTGGTTGGGGGCAGGGGTCTCGAGCGCACAGGTGGGATTGTAGTTGTGGCTGAGGTGCCAGGGGGGCCTGAGGAGGGTTGGGCACTGGTGGTAGGGGCACACCTTTTTCCAGTGGGCCCCGTAGATGCCCTCCCCACCTGGCCCATGGGGCACTCATGACGCGAATGCCCTGGGGCATGGTACTGGAAGCACCGCAGGTCCCCCAGTGTATAGAAAATCCTCATCAGGGCTGCCTGATAAGGAATTACCAGGCACCCCTCAGCCTCCAGCTGCATGCCCACCATCAGCTGGATCCTGACCTGGCAATGGAAAGAGCACATGTGGCGGAAGCCAGAGTCTTGACAAACAAGTAAGAGGGCCACCACCAGGGAGATAACTTTCCCCAGGGTTTGGAGCTCAGGGAGCAGGGCCCAATTGGGGATATAGGGAAGGATGAAGCTGAGGACCACCCTGGTCCACAGCTCTTCTAGATGCTCGAGGGGGATGTACTCACCCTTCACAATGAGCCCCCTCTCCACCACCTTTTGTGTGGGGGCCTCTGAGGCAAGGAAAAAGACCCCCTTTCCATGGAAGTGGGAGGCTGCCACAATTTTGGGGGCCCCCGCTACCTAAGCCAAGGCCTGCACTTAGGTCTCAAAGTGTAGGTTCTCCCGCTTAGGCCTGTGGGTGAGTACTGGAAAGGGGGCCCCACTGCCCCAGCTAGAAGAGCCATTGGTGGAGGGTCCAAGCCCCCCAGCTTTGCGTCTCCCTGCAGCAGCCTGTGCATAGCTGCAGTTCTCCCCCCAGGGGGCCATGTTGGTGGGGCCTGAGCTAGGTCCAGGAACAGGCTGAGTGGGTGTGCTGGCTTGTGTAGTACATCTGGTCCCCTCAGGCACTGGTGGTCTAGGCTTCAGGGCAGGGCCCTTGCCCTTCCCCCCCACCAGCTGTGGAGGAGGTTTCATAGATTTCATAGACATTTGGGCTGGAAGGGACCTTGGAGGATCATCGAGTCCAGCCCCCTGCCCCAGGGGCAGGAAGTCAGCAGGGATCATAGGGTCCCTGAAGGGATCCACAGAAGGGCTCCACAGAAAGGTTTGGGGGAGACCTTTTTTCCCCTAGTGCCCCCCGGGATAACAAGAAATAACGGCCACAAATTGTTAGAGAGTAGGTTTAGATTAGACATCCATAAGAACTACTTCACAGTCAGGGTGGCTAGGATCTGGAACCAACTTCCAAGGGAAGTGGTGCTGGCTCCTACCCTGGGGGTCTTTAAGAAGAGGCTTGATGTCTACCTGGCTGGGGTCATTTGAGCCCAGTTTTCCTCCTGCCCAGCCAGGGGGTCGGACTTGAAGATCTACAAGGTCCCTTCCGACCCTACTTCTATGATTCTATGAGCCCAGCAAGATAAGTATCCAAATGTGTCTTGAAGGTGTTCAAGGTGGGTGCTTGATGTCCAGCCTGAATCGGTCACCGTGGAGTTTGTGGCCGTTCGATCTTGTCATCCCTAGGGACGCTCTGCTGAACAGAAGTTCCCCCAGATCTTGATGAGCACCCCATATAAACTTATAGGTGGCCACCAGATCACTCCTGAGCCTGCGCTTTTCCAGGCTGAATACCCCCATGTCTCTCAGCCTCTCATCATAAGGTCTGTTTTCCTGACCTCTGATCATGCACGTGGCTCTCCTCTGCACTCTCTCATGCTTCTCCACATCCTTTTTGAATTGTGGAGCCCACAACTGGATGCAGTACTGAAGAGGAGCCCTTTCTATTGCCCTTGCCCTTGGTCCTTGATGATGGGAAAGGGGGCTTGGGAACCTCTCGGCAGAGAAGACAAAGAAAAACAAAATGTCCCATGGGGCTGGTGAATCTAGTGGGAGCAGGCTGGGGTTGTGAGACAGAAGGGGATAGGGAGAAAGGGGGCTGAATCTCACTGAGCCACAGCCCCATAGGAAAAAAAAGAACTGGGAGACCTATGCTTTGAGAATGTGGGGGGTGGGGGGGAAGGGGGAAACACACACACAAGGGCTGAGGAAACTCAAGCTGGCTTACTCAGCCAAACAAAAAACACCAGGTCAGGGGGAGTGGACCACAGGACTTACCACAGAAAGGCAAAAAAACACACACACAGGGAAGACTGCGGAGGCAGGTGTAAAAGATGGCTGGAGCAGTAGAGGGGATTTGTTTGTGGAAGAAGCCCCTCAGCCCTCCACCTGGTCACTCAGCAGCACAGCAGTTGGCAGGAAGACAAATCAGGATTGGATGCAGTGAGGTAGCTGTGGGGGGAGGGTAGGAGCAGTTAGTCAATTAGGAAGTGATCCAGTGCAGATGTGCAGCAGGGAATCTCCCTCTCCTGAGAGGGGGGAGCAGCAGGAGCAGCAGCAATGGTAAGAGCTGTCCAGTTCAGGCATTCAGGGTGTGCTTCTGGTGAAAGTGGAGGTGAAGGTGGGGGTGGCCTGCCAAGGCAGCTGGGGCAGGCAAGGTTCCTTTAGGCTCCGACAGTGATGGTGGGGGATCAGGCTGTCCCCCAACTGCGGCAGGCTGGGCAGCAGACCAGAACAGGGGTGTAGAAGCTGGGGTGTGGTGCAGTGCAGTGCACCCCTCCCTGAGGTGGGTAGCAGCATGCAGCAGAGGACCCCCCCTAGAGCGGGGTGGCAGCAGCAGCAGCCACCACCCAAGGCAGGAAGGGGTGCAGCCAACTTATTCCAAAATCTCTGAGATCAAGCCAGCAGCTAATAGTAGCCAGAGGCAGGAAAGGGCCTGGCCATCTCCCTAGAAGCTCCTGAGACCAGGTTTGGAGCAGCAGCAGCAGCCTGGGACAGGAAGGGGTGTGGCCAACTTTCTCACTGATGCTCTTCCCCCAGAAGCTCCTGAGAGCAAGTAGCCCTGAGCTACTTGCCAGAGCAGCTTTTTGTACTGATGGGGCTGGGACAGGGAAGCTTTTTACACTGCTGGGGCAGCCCAGGTGCTAACCCCAGGCTTTAGCTCCCCCTGGCTGCAGATCCAGGAGGAGCCAGGCAGGGTTATTTTGCCCCAAGTAGCACAACTTGACCACACCAAACTGCATGTCCAGGTATGTGCGCTGAGGCAAAAAGCCCCTTCTCCAATTTGTACCGCTTCTACGTGAGCTATTGCAAGCCTGCATGTGTGGATGCACCCTCAGAGGGCACTTAGCACAAGTTAACAAGCTTGAACATGCAGGTGCTTGTGTTGTAAGTGCCCTTAGAATGGTCTAAGTATCATATACAACTTCACCCTTATGAGGTTTTTACATGTTACAGTTAGCGTGTGCTAACTCTAAGAAATGTTAGGCAGTATTAAAGTTAACATGTGCTGTGAGCAGTCGCACATTAAGGCTTAATGCCATCTCTAACATACACAGGTCTGACTTGCCTTCAGAAGGCTGGTGAATAGGGGTCTGGCTAAGAGCTGCCACATCTGTCCCATTGCTACTTACCTCTCTGGCTCTTTAGCACCTTCCAGCTTATTATCCCCCTCCTCATGTGGCTTCCCAGCTCCCCACTGTCCTGTCCCCCATCTCCACTCCCCACTCACTTGCAGCTGCATGGCTCTCCCCAGTTTTCTGTCAGTCTGGGGCACTAGAGTTCTGGATGATAGATCGTCCATGTGGGGAGGGTTAGGGTGGTACATCCTGGCATACTGGAGAACAACAGGTTGCTACTATTGGCCCAACGTAGCAGACTGACATTACTGCAACATGAACTGCCTAGAACCAGTTAGAAATAATCCTTGCCTGAAGAGGGATAACTTTGAGATGCTCCTGCTTTAATGCAAGGACACTCCTCTTTTAAGAGTATTTAACACATGGGAAAGGTAACATCTAACAACACCTTTATTTTTCTGCATGGCATAAGGAACCTAGGCACCTAAGCCGGGACTGTGGATTCTGCTATCAGGGCAAGGCATATAAAAAATTATGTACTTTTGCTTGAGCTTTGTGGCACTTAAATCTGTTTCTGGATATTATCCTTGTTCTTATAACAGTCCTACTGAAATGAAATGACTCCTCATTAAGTAAGATACCATTTAAAATAAGAGTATCAGAACTGAGCTAATAGCAAATAAAACAAAAATAATAAAACAAAAGCCCTAACCTTAAACTACAGATTAATCTTTATTCCTTTCAGAAGATATATTTGTCAGGTAAATAGCAAACATTCATCCAATATAAATATCTTAACATATAGACTGCAATAAACCAATGTTCCCAACATTTCCTTTAAGGCCACAATGGGTATGTCTACATGAGCATAACCAAGTATTAAATGACTGTGCAGTAACTAGAGCTACTGCACAGTAGCATCTCGGCACAGTTGCTTAGTGATGCTTACTGTGCAGTAGCTCCTTACTATTGTGCAGTAGTGTCATGTCACAGTTTATGCCTGGTGATGTTGTTGTCTAGTAAGTGTCTCATGTAGATGCACCCAATGTGTCTCAAAAGCAGAGTACAAGCTAGCATCACAAAGCACATTGGTACAACATCATATACTGATCAATGGAGCTCAAGATTTAATTGCACATGTTCTTTTATCCTGCATTATGTCTTTCTAGACTCTTTCCTTTTGTGTTTAAAACCAAATTGAAACTTAGAATCAAACACATAAATCAAATTATGTGAATTCTTTGCTGACATTTTATTCCTATTAGTTCTAATCAGCTGTGTCACCTAATTATTAGATTTCTTGGCATTACCCTTAAACCATATTACTCAAATACTTTATTCAGTCTTTCTTTTTTAACTCCTTAGCCTGCTTTGAAACTTAAGCAAAGCTTGTAACAAATTAGAATCCCATTTTTACCCCAAATCAGGATATGCTATTTCAGGACTCCAGAGAATCCAGATCTAATAATTTCACAAAACATGCTTCTAACAAGGAAAATCACAAAGTCTCAGCCTACCAGTTTAAGTAATATTGAACAGAAGAAGAAAATAACATACATATCTCGGGAACCAGCAGTGGGAAGGAGAGGATCCAGGCACATGTGTGTCCCGCACGCACGTGTAGCCCCTTTACTTACTTACTGACTGGGGGCAGAAGCAGCAGCAGCAGCAGAGGAATCGGCAGCAGGGGCAGCAGCAGCTGATCCCCCGAAGGTAAGTGGGGCGGAGGGACCCGGCACAGCTGAGCCAGATCCGGAGGGGAAGCCCCCCGGGTCCCTTATAGCTGAGCCGGTAGGGAGCTGTGCTCCCAAGCTGCGCAGCGCGAACAGAGTGTGCTGGCATTTGCGCTGGCGTTCACGCCGGCGGGCAAGCAGGAAGGGTCAGGAGGGAGACTCCTGTATGGGTAGAGTGTAGACACCACACAGATCTAACAAACAGCAGCTTATACAGTGGTGTTGATGAGGAGTGCTGCAAGGGCCTCTTCCCGGGGGACCATGCCTACCCGGGGCTGGTCTGAGGCCTTCACCCAGACTGAGCCCATGGGGGAGCTGGTGTCCCCCTGTCTCCTGGCCTGCGGGGGATCCCCAGCAGGGCTGGGGGGGCAGAGATTGGGGGCCCCCACACCTGTCTGGCAGGTGCCCATCTTAGGGCTCTGGAGGCACAGGTGAGGGAGCTCCGGGAGGAGGTTAGCAGGCTGCGGGGTATCAGGGAGGCAGAGGATGAAATTGACAGTTATTTCCTTTCCCTGCAGGACCAGACACCTAAGGAAGAAGCACCCCGGGGAGTGCCCTCTACAGCGGAGTGGCAGATAGTCACATTCAGGACCAGAGCTGCTCACAGTAAACCGGTACCAGTTCCTCCAGTCCGACTGGTGAACAGGTACGAGGCCCTGGCGACCCTGCAGGAGATGGAAGGAGAGGAGGAAACCTCTGGGCAGGAACCAACGCCACATTCTCCACACT
>NW_005842004.1:848385-850728 GCF_000455745.1 Alligator sinensis
TTGTGGTGAGAGCCAGAGCTGCGCTGGATGTCCCATGCTGGAGCCAGAGGTGCTGCTGCCTCGTGCCCCAGGTCAGAGCAGAGTGCCCTGGGCCGGATCTGGCGTGCAAGGTGCCCCGCAGGCTGGATCTGGTCTACGGTACCAGGTGAATTTAACATCCCTGGCCTAATCTAAAGACTTTCTTCTGGCTCTGTTCAGGAGGTGTTGGAAGATAGGAAGGGTCAAGAGGGTTGCCCTTCAGAAAGCTCGCTGTGGGGAAAAGGGAGCTCTCTTCATTTAGTTTTGTGAAGACGTTTGGAAACGGAGAGATGCTTAATCTAAATCATTGCTTGTTTGAAGCAGTAATCCAGCTCCTAGCTTGTCCTTCTCATCTGCTGTCAGGAATACAGAGGTACAGAGATCTTCAGAATTTGGTTCCTATCTTTGTACAGTAACAAGCAACTTTTAAAATTTTTTTCTCATATCTACATTTTGCTCTGCAACAATTTTTCAGCAAGTGCTGTTTAGTTTAAAACAGCAACAGTTTCTTTAATGTGGCATACCACATTATTGGTAGCTCTTATTTCTAATCTCAGTCTGTTGCATCATTGGATATTTTGGGGGTTTTTTTAATTGTTTTCGCACTAAAAAGACATGATTCACTGGAACCTCTTCTCTTTGTCAGCTCCCTTCTGCTGAACAAGTAGCCAGAATAAGCACAGTAAATGTTATAAGGCTAAATGGTAGGTAAAAACAATAGCATCCAGACGTATTTTGTGGCTCTTGGTCTCTAATTACATCAGTGCCCTTCCCTCTTGACCTCATTTCTGATTAAAAAAACAAAACAAACCCCCCACCCTTTGAATAGCATTTGGCTAATTGGATGAGTAGAAAAGATACTGCAATCTAGGTCAAGTTGTCACAGAGCCCCCATCCCCCCCCCCTTCTCTCTCTGCTCCTATCTTATTACTGCCTGGATGAAATGACAGTATTATTTCATATGCTAGCTCTATCCTAATATATTGTGTGTAGTGACTGAATGAGGAGGAATTTCACAGGAGACCTCTGGTTTTTTTGTGTTGAACCATTTCTTCTTAAAATGTTTGTGGTGCAGATAAGTCACTGGTCCCTGTGTCCTCAAAGAGGAAAAAATGGCATTCAACACCAACTAGTATATAGTCCTGTAACTGCTGAAGACAATCCCACTCTATCTTCTCTGGAACTAAATTTCTAAATGGCCTGTTTAATTTTTAGCATGAGCTTTTAGATTTCATATGATTAACCTATAGGGCCACTAATGCACAGGATGGTAAATTAGCATGAAATGCATGAGAGAGAGAGAGAGTTTCACAGAGCTCTGAAGCATTTGCCCAAGATGTCTGAAACAGATTGTCCTCAAAACTGAAAATCGTAACATCTGGAGGGGGTTTCTGGCAAGTGGCAGAAATGACAGTTGAAGAAACCTAAGTGAGAACTGGAAAACTTAAGCCCTCCTTTACATGGGGAGCAAAAAGAGAGCAAGATTTCAACTGTGAAATGACACCACCACTCAGTCTTGCTTGGGTTGGGATTCCATTTTCCTTTAGACTTTGGGAGAGAAAACACAACATTAAGAAAATGTGGAGAACCTGGTAGCTTATAGCAAACCAACCCTTGAACCCAAGACACCTTGCTGCCAGACTTCTCAAACTTCACTTGAATAAACCTTTTAAACAGATGCATCCTCTTCTTTAATACACTGTAGGAATGCAGTGAAAATAATGCAGTGAGCTGTTTTATATGAGTTCTTTGCCTCAGTGTTCCTAAGCGAGGGGCAAGACAAGTCTTTCACTGGGATTGTAGAGAGGCAGCAGCAAGGCGCCAGACTGCCAAGCGTAGACCCTGAGATGGTGCAGAGGCACTTGGAGGAACTGGATGAGTTCAAGTAAGCAGGCCCGGATGAGCTCCATCAAAGGGTACTGAAGGCACTGGCCGACGTCATTGCACAGCCACTGGCAGGAATATTTGATCACTCATGGCGCACAGGCCAAGTCCCAGAGGACTGGAAAAGGGCCAATGTGGTCCCCATTTTCAAGAAGGGGAGGAAGGAGGACCCGGGCAACTATAGGCCAGTCAGTCTCACCTCCATCCTTGGCAAAGTCTTCAAAAAAATTATCAAGGTTCACATTTGCAAGAGCCCGGCAGGACAAATTATGCTGAGGTGGAACCAGCACAGGTTGATAGCAGGTAGATCATGCCTGACTAATCTAGTCTCTTTCTGACCAGGTTCAAAATGCCTGGACGCAGGAGTAGGGGTTGATGTCGTTTACTTAGACTTCAGGAAGGCCTTCGATACGGTATCCCACACCATACTGGTAAACAAGT
>NW_005842004.1:853705-878626 GCF_000455745.1 Alligator sinensis
ATTCCTGGGAGCAATAAATTCATGTGCAAATTGTGCTGGTGTTTATTCAGGAACACTAATAGCATGTGTAGACACACCCAGTTATGCAAATAAAATGAGGCTTTATACCAGTACAACTCTTCCCATAGGGGAAGGGAACTAAGATTAACTTGCTGATGGAAGGTGCTTTTATGTTGTCCACAGTAGGGGATGCAGGAAAATGATTTTGGCACATATGCTACAGCCCATATTGTACCTAGTAACAGCAGTAGAAAAATTGGTGCAGAGCAAGCCACTGGAAGAAGACAAGATGGTCTGCTGCTTCTCTTGAGGTTCTTTATACAACCCCAGCTCTTAGATGCTAACCTACTCAACAACAGGTTTAGGCAAGATGCTTAACACTTATTGTGAGGGACTTATGTAATCTTACTGAGTACTAATAAAGTCCATCTTCTTTTTGGGGTTCAACTTTGAACTCAGAATAAATTCTCATTGGAGCCAATAAAAAGCTTGTTTGTGTAAGATCTGCAGGATCAGGCCCTATACAAAATAAAAGAAAAGTTTTTATACTAAAGCCCCTTTATGCTTTTACTTTTTCTGCTAGCACAATAGAAAGAAGTTGTAAAGTGTGTGTCAATGCAATTCATTCCCTTTTCATACCGCTTTCCACAGGAAGAAAAGCTGGAAGGAGTAACAAATCAGAATCAGGCCCAATACTTTTAAGAAGCCTTGGGTTAAGTGTTTCTAATGCTTAAAAATGTTGAAAAACAAAGAAATAAAATCAGAGCAAGTAAAAAAGAACAGAGATAAAGTGCACCTGGTGTGACAGATGACCCCCTAAACACGGCAATACTGCTCAATTGAAAAAGGAGCTAGCCACAGAAATATTTCCTTAGGGCTAATGCTACATGTTACATATATAATGCAATTAATTAAACCTGCTACATGTTACATATATTACACAGTAAGTTTAGACCTGCCCCAAGTACACAATAATAATCACATGATAAAAATGACTATCCAGCTACAAAGAGCCAACCAGTTGTAAAGTTAGTGCTTGAAAATGTGTGACAACTCTATAGATGGTTTCTATCCAGCTTTAATTTGAACGTGTAGCAGGGCCCTCAGTGACTCATCAGAAAGAAGAGAATTCCCAATAAATGGACAATTAGAAAATCATGTAATTAGTGACCAAAAAATGCTTCCAGCCTGTGGCTCCAAGCTCAGAGACACCAAAAACATTAACAGCTGATGTTTGTGTATCTCACTTAACTGCATTGAGCACAAGGACATAGGAATCAGTGGCAGAATGGTTTACAAGCTCCTTCAACAGACAGGTTAGAAATGAACTAAATGCCAACTCCATTAAGGCTATAGCTACAGACTTTCCTATTAACAGGAAAGGAAAACTAAAATAATAGCTATGTGGCTGGATTGACCTTTTAAGCTGTAGTGGTACGTGGCTTGGCTGTGCTCAGAGAAGCATTGGAAGGAACTGTGACTAGTGCTAAAAAATCACTAGCTACATCTTCCCTCTTTCATGCCTATCCAATTAGCATGTGATGAAGGTGTACTGGTAGCGAAGTTGCCCATAGCCCAAAAGAGAAGTTCTAGATCCCAGTGGTTGCCAGGGCATGAAGATGTCCTGACCGTGCTCTCTTCCCTGTAAGACATAAACCTGCACTGGAGAGAAGGTGTGCATGGCATAGAAGTCACTCATACTTCTCCACATAACTGAAGAATTCTTAGAGCTAGACAGTTAGATCTGCCATTCATACATAACCCTTCTGCCAGGCAAAATTCCTTCCCCGTCCCATGTGCAAAATAGCAAAGCCTGGAAGCATGGGAAATACCCATAACAGAACAAAAGTATTGCTACTCCTAGATCATCCTTGACCAATGCTGTCCAGCTTCTTGACCTCCAGTAATGGAGACTCCACAACGTCTCTTGGCAGTCTATTCTATTGTCTCATTATTTTAACAGTGAAGACATTTTTCCTTATAGCTGATATCTAAATTTTCTTCACTAGTTATTGTAATTGATTAAATATTTCACCAGTCCTGAAAAAAAACAAACCAAGAAAAAGCTTTCTTAAAGCCATCAGAGACAACTTAACAAACACATGGCTGGTATTACCCCCTCTGAGTTATTAAATAGCTCTATCATTCTAGTACCACTTTGCTTCATCCTGAAATTCAGGGAATGTAATGAAACTCTAGTGTAATTTTATGATATGGTTACTGAACCAAGTCAATGAAACAGGATAGAGGGAAACAAATTCTAAAAACAGGTCAGGCATCTGAATATATTATTACATTATTGTATATTTTGTCTAAGTTCATTCTAAACTGATTTTTTAATTCCTAGAAAGGCAGTTCCTATATGTTTTGATTTACTTGAATATGGAATTGCTTATTCATATTCATTATGCATAACATCTTATTCTCCAGCAAGCAATCTCTACAGTTGCTACTATAGAACATCTCTAAGTTATCTGGC
The DNA here is from genome assembly GCF_000455745.1 of Alligator sinensis. Classification (NCBI taxonomy): domain Eukaryota; kingdom Metazoa; phylum Chordata; order Crocodylia; family Alligatoridae; genus Alligator; species Alligator sinensis. Next base: position 856,185 of record NW_005842004.1, read on the forward strand.
TATTTAGCCAAAACATCTGTTCCTAAGTCCAACATGATCCCCCTTGATAGTAGATGTATAATAGCTAAAGATAGATTAGGCCTTATGCAGCTGCCTGTGTGTATTGTTTTCTCAGGAACAGCATCCCAAACTCTACCCAGACTGATTGCCATATGTTCAGAAAGACATTGATCCACACACTTGGGAAGATCTAAAATTTTATAAAGGGGGTGAAGAAAGTGAAGTGCATCATCACACATAAAACAACACATGTTTTTCTCCAGTTAAAAAAACCCAAAACCTAGAAGCTTGACTAATATGGTAGGGGTATAGGATTGTATTATTCAGTTTAATATTGAAGCCAAAACAAATATAACTTCATTGGAATGAGTTAAAAACAATCTGCAGGGCTGTGAAATAGGAGCTTCATTACCAGGAGTAGCCAATCGCCAGCAGAATTGCTGAAGAAAGCCAAGCTTGACTGGTGGGACATAAAGACCATTAAAAAGAAGAGAAGGTTATTAACATCTCAGTGTCCCACCAGAATGTAGGATGCTGAGCAGCACTTATATTCCAGTGCCCTGCCCCTCACTTTCAATGCACAGCACCCCACCAGTACCCCTCACTCCTGAGCCACAGCCCCTGCCTGCCCCCACTAGTCCTGGCAGCAGCTCCATCCCAGCACCAGGACATGAGTCCAGCTGCAGCTGTTCCACCCACTGCTTTGTGGCCCTGAGCAGTGCCAGCCCTTGCTGTTCTCCCTGTGACTGCCCAGGCTCTAGTGATTCCCATGCTGTTCCTGGGAAGCCCTCAGCTGGTGCTCAGGGACTGGGATGGGCAAGCCCCTTCTCTTCCAGGCCAGCCTCCCCCTGCACAGGCTTCTCTAGGGGGGGCAAAGGGACTCTAAGCCTGGCTCTGATGGCCTCTGCTACCCAGAGCACTCTTCAACCCCAGCCAGTCCCCACATCTCTCTCTCACACACATACCCCTGCTGCCAGCTCCACCTCTCCCCCCAGCCCATCACAACCCCCAACTGGTTCCTGGGACCAGGAGCACCCCACCCTCCCCCAGGCTGGGGCTGCATGTCCCAGCACTGGTGTGGGCATGGGGCAGAGCTTCAGTGTGGCAGTTGTCCCTGCAGCTGCAGCTTCTGGCAGCAGGTCCCAACCTATCCCATGTGGCTAGATGGGCACCTAGGATGTGAGATTTGTGAGGCTGGGTATGTGGGTGGGGGCATTGTGGGGGTGGTTTGGGGGTGTGGGGACTTCTGTGTCCCCTGTCCACCCCCTCTGCATGGTGCACAGCCCCCCTGCAGCAACAGCAGGCATTGGGTGCTCAGGGCGAGCTGCTGGCAGAGCCCCCACACTGGGTGGCATGGCTGCCTTAGACCCAGTGCCTCCTATGCCACATGTTGTGGACCCAGCCTGGTCCGGGCTCATGTGCCTTTGGGCAGAACTGGGCCACTCTTTATCACCCAGGGTCCCAGTGCCGCATGCAGGGGCTGCGCATCGGGCTGGGCCAGGTTCTGCCCCCAAGTGCCCCACGTACCATCAGGCTGGGCCAGCTCCATGGAGGCAGGATTCAGACCAGTCCAATGTGTGGCCCCTGCATGCAGTGCTGGGACCTAGGGTGACAGCAAGAGTGGCCTGGTTCTGCCCAAAGATGCAGGGCCTCGGCCTGGGCCCATGCTATGTGGCACAAATGGCACTAGGTCTGAGGTGGTCGGGGCCAGGCCGCACCATGGGTAGGGGTAAGGGGGGAGGGTCTGCCAGCAGCTGGTCCTGAGCACCCAACAGCCACTGCTGCTGCTGCAGGGGGTAGTGCGCCATGTGTGGGGCAAGCAGGGGACCCACCCCTCCTGAGTAGTCCCCCCCTCACCCACATAGCCTCCCTATCCACACAGCCCTTCTACACACAATCCCCCCACATCCACATCCTCATCCTCTCACTCCCACATTCCTACTTACCTGGGATGGCGCCTGGGTCCAGGTCACTGCTGGAGCCTTGCCCCGCTCCTTTTTGCCTCAGCATGCTGAGGCAGTAAGCTGGGGCAGCAGGGGAAGAAGTGGGCAGCCATAGAGATGCTCTGGCTGAATCCTTGGAGGATTCAGCCTCCGGTTGCCCCAGGAAATGCTCCAGGAGTATGCCTGAGCTGCTTTTTCCATGTTTTTTTTTTTTATAGTAGGATTTCCTGGTATCAAATTTAGAGTCCATGTTGTAAATATGCAGTGCAGGGAACAGTTTTTTATTCTCAACGTGCCTCTTGCGGCATCTCAAACTGCTCTGAGATGCCGCAACAGGCATGTGTGTGCTAGTCTGGACATGCCCAGAGAGTACATCCAAATATGTGGAAAATAAATGACAGCTTATTGCATGATCATTACCTGTTCACAGTGGGAGATGATAGGAATGATGCCAAAGGACAGATTGAGATTAATGGCAAGAGGCTGTAAGGATTTATTGATTAGTTTCTGTAACTGTATTTTAGATGATAAAAACATAAAAAGTTGATTAAGTCTTGGGGTTATATATTTCATGTGGCAGAGTTATGTTTTTCATGTAGCTCAAACAAGTCTTCAACCTATGTGTAAGCACACATGTATACATACCAAAAATTCTGGGTACCCTTAAAATGTGACCCAACATTTCTCAGTAAATGGATTTCTTATCTACAAAGGCACTATTTTCATTGACCAAATAACTGCATGTTGTTTATAAGACTTTTACTTTAATTTTTAGATCAAGTTGTTAGGTCCCCAATATACTTTTTTTAGAAGCTCCTACTAAATTAAACATTGTAGATCAAAACATTGTAGATAGCTCAAAGAAGTCTGCAACAAATTCAGCAGAGGTTTACCTCTAGCTGAGGAGTGGATAGGAAGAGAAATGACAGTTGAAATGGTTAATAGTGATCTGAATCTGAGAAATCTGATTCAGTGTGAAACTTCCTAGGAAATATAATGTAGTTCTCAGCTCAATGGTAACATCATGGCACCCATGTAGCCTAACAACATAATGAACCATTTGAAGAACTAGATACTGGCCAACATGTATATAATTTGGTACATGATACTAAAAGTAGTGTCAAAACCATAATGTATTTGTAAACCACTGTTGAAATCACAATTGTTATACTAGGGATAAATTCAAAGCATACAATCAAGCAGTGAAGGAAGATACATAATACTGTCATTGAAGAAGCTCTCCATATTGTAAAATCATCAGTGGCCTGTCTTGTCTACTCCTGAAAATTCCCAGAATGGTCATTTTAATATTTCCAAAGAAAGATTATTTTACAGATTAACAGAGCTCAGTCTCAAGAATTTCTGTCCCCACCTCTTTATTTCCTCTTATATAATAGTTTACATAATAGCAACAGGATTAAGTGGATTAGATAAAATCTTTTTTGTGGAATAACTTGTTCCTGAGGAGGCAGGAATATTATGTTCCTCAATTATCTATATGTCAGCATTTTCTCTGGTTTTATAATATTATTTCTTAATAACTATCTCATTTAGGTAGTTTTTCTAATTTGTCATCAAGGATTTACTAGTGCTATGAATACAAGATTTTAGAATAGACTCTGAACCTATCTGAACAACTGCAATGAATTTGACAAAGTTGCAGAGGTCTTGTGTAACTTAGAGTGAGATGTGGTTTCCTTATACTGATACCTTTCCACTTTCCTCATGCTACAACACTTCTTATTCATAAAAGGGGTTTGAGAATAGAGGTCCAATTCTGCTCTGACCTAGCTCAGACTGGAAGTTTATTATTGATCTAATAATACAATTAGAGAAGAAGTGGCCATTTTCTGCCATGGGATGACTGATTTTCAACCAGCTAAACATTTTAAATGTGATAAGGAAGGAGGACATGGAACAGTAAAAAATGGATATTTTTTTTATAATGCTGGAAAAGAGGGGATGATATTTTGTAATGAATAAGTGAATATTTTTGATGCTAAAAATAGGGAAGAGAGGATTTACTATAGGATTCTTTTAAATACTTGAAAAATGCGGTTCAGGGAAATGGGGACTATGCACATATAATTGTTTTATTATTTTAAAATATTTACAAAGGGAGCCTAAGGGACCAGCATTTTCTTGAAAAAAATATATAGTTGAAGCACTTTGGGAAGAGTGCAGTGATTTTATTAGGGCATTATAAAACAATGCAAAAGGGAATCTGAGGGAAAGAACTGCATTTTGTTAATATGCAAAAATGCTGTTTAGGAAAAGAGAGAGAAACTTTTGTTTTATTTCCCTTTTTTCCCCTTAATAATAAAATGCTACAGAAATGTTCATAAAGAAAACAGTAATTAAAAAAAAAAAAGAATGTGGAAGATACTGCTACTCAGTGGGTGCATCTACACACGCAATGAAGGCGCATGAATAAACTGGAGCTTATTGCTCCTGAGTTTATTGCTCCTGGGTTCCATGTCTTCATGTGTGCCTGGAACTGCAGTACATTGATCTAGATCAGAATGGTCCTGGCTGGCAGGGGACCCAGGGAGTCAGCCTGCCAGCCTGGAGCTGCTCCCCACAGCTCAGTGTGTTGTGGAGGGGCTGGCTGGAGCACAAGGGTGCTTCAGCATGGGGCTAGCTGGCAGATAGCCTCCACACTGAAGTACCCCTGTGCTCCAGTCAGCCCCTTCAGCATCTATTTACAAATACTATCTTGCAGCAGAGTAAATTAGTTTACTCCAGCCTAATATAGGTGCACGTGTAGACACGCAACATTTACTGCATAGCTAATTAGTCTACTGTGCAGTAAATTGCTCATAAAGACATACCCAGTGAAGTCCTAAATAATCCTTCAGATTGAAAATAATTTTAAAAATTGATTTTTTAAACAAAACCAACAATGAATTTTATAAATATTAGCTAATCTTCAAATAACACCATCATAGAAAAAATCAAGCTGTCTCCAATTTCAAAGATTGAAGGGAGATGTGCTTTAGAGCTTAGACTCAGAGACAATATTAGAATTCAGTTCCTTATAGATGGATCTTCATCTACTGAACACTGCACAGTATTCTGTGGTATCCTATAGAAACACTACTATCAGTTCTCTTGCTTTTGTGAATTATTAAGCAGTGTTATTCGAGTTTGACGGAGGATAAGATCAGTTCTAATTTATTATGGCCCATATTAGCTTGTGTTCCTCCATTTTTTATGTGTAGCTTGAGTTTCTTTCTAGGTGTGGTTTTCAGAGCTTGAGCATCTGCAGATCATACTGACTCCAGGTAGAGGGGTGGATGACTGATTCCTGCAATCCAGGCACTGTGAAGTGGCTACTCTTAGGTTTGTTTCAGCTGCTTCTTGGTGGTTCTGCAAAGCCACTGTATGACATTTTCTAAAAAAGAGCATTAATGCAAGAAGTTTCTCCCACAAACACAAAGCTGGTGTAGTGTTGTTTATGCCACTAACCCTCAGTTGGATAGGAAACATGCCATTGACAGAAGGAAGAGTGGGGTCTTACCTATGCTACAATTCTGCAACACTGCATTATGAGCTGATGAAGCCGAGAGTTCATTTAACACAGACCTCCATCTCTGTGCCATGGTTAGTATCTAGGTAAGGATTCATTTGCACGTATTTCAAGTTCAGCCACTGAAAAGTGAGAAACTCAGATTTAAAAACCAGCTTTGAAAATCTAGGCTTTAATTCATTGCCAGTTTTTTTAAATCAATTTGGGATGAGTAAATTAAAATTGGAGAAGCAGCCTGTGTATCTAACTGTGCTTCAAATTAATTAAAAATCCTGTGGATTAGTAAAGTTCCCAATATACACTGCCCAACTGGATATACACTGTAGTTTGATTAGCCACTCGGTTACTTAATCCAATTATATTCCTATCCCATTTCACTGGTTTAACATTTATGCATGTTTGACTAATAATATTTTAGAACATCTTATAATAGAATACAAGTAAATAGGACTTTGAAATATGTTGCTTCATATCTGGAGAAACAAAGCTATGTTAAGAACAGCATCATAGGTCTGGCTCATTTCCCCAACAATAACATATCTCAAAGAAAGGTACTGCCCCATGAATAGAATGGGTATCAGGTTGTGGAAAATGAGAGCAAAATTTCAGATGTGCACCAAACTTAACTTTTGTAGATTGTTGTTAAAAAAATCTATACAGTAAGTTGAATTATTTGATGTCCCAACAAATTATGTTATCAATATAACAGATAAGTGTAATCACTTTTTCAAATCATAGCTTACAATGGTACCATTCTAGTTTTTAGTGTAGTCTTCAGCCAGAACTTTATTTCATAATTTTCTCTTTGAAGCTAAACATAGGAATAGATAGTTGGTAGCAGAACAGGTTAAAGATTATTAATATAGACTCATTACTAATGCATATCAGTTGGTCACTAGGGCTGTGCGAAACAGCATCATTACAATTTGACTTCCATTTCAACAATTCGACAGAACAGTGTTTCGTTTCAAGTTTCATTTAATTTCAAAAGCACTGTTCTGTTCCATTTTGTTGAAGCTGTTTTGCTGTTTCGCCCATAGGTTATTATGGGGAAACATAAAATGCAGCAGGCAGGCAGATCAGGGGCTCACCTGCACCCTGGGGCTGTGCCTGATTCCTTCCAGAAGTGTGAGCCCTTGATCTGCCTGCCAGATAAGAGAAGTTGGGTGCTGCTGTCTGGGACCAGTGCAGTGAAGATCACTGCTGCTGCTGGTCCCAGGCAGTAGCACCCAGCTCTTCTCATTTGGCAGGCAGATCAGGGGCTCACCCACACCCCCAGGAGGGCTGCAGGGGCTGAGCTGGAGCCCTCTTGGGGGTGTGGGCCCCCAGTCTGCCTGCCAGATAGACCAGCGCTGGGCTCAGCTTGCACCCAGTGCCGGGAAGATTGGTGCTGCCACTTGACCCAGGCGGCAGCACCCAGCTCCTGCCAGCTGGCAAGCAGATTGGGGGCATGCACCCCTGGGAGGACTTTGGCACAGCCCCTGCAGCTCTCCCGGGGGTGCTGGTGGGCTCCCAAACTGCCTGCCAGCTGACAGGAGCTGGGTGCTGCTGCCCGGGGCCAGCAGGGCCAGGGCAGATCAACATGGGTGGGGACCAGGATGGGGGATGGTCCCCACACCAGCTGATCTGCCCTGGGCTCCCACCTGACCAGCTCCGGTAGGTGGCATGGCAGATCAGCTCAGGTGGGAACCCACCACCCCAATCCCAATCCCTGGGTGAGGGAGCATCTCTGCACCAGCTGATCTGCTCTGTGCCCCCACCTCAGTTCTGTGGCTCCGGTAGTGGGTGGGGCAGATCAGCTTGGGCTGGGACCTGTTACCCCAGTCCCCGGGCAGGGGATCATCCTCGCACCAGTTGATCTGCCCCGGGCCCCCACCTAGAGTGGCGTCAGTAGGGGGTGGGGGAGATCAGATGGTACAGGGACCCACTGCCCCGGTCCCCAGGTGGGGGAGTGTCCCCTCACCAGCTTTCGAGTTCCCTTGTTTCATTTTGAAGTTGTTTCAAAGACTTTTATTTTGTTTCAATTTTGCTGTTTCAAGCTCGAAATGTATCAAAACAGCTTAGAAATTAAATGCTGGGTGAAAATTTGCATAGCCTTATTGGTCACAATCATTATTATTTCTGTTTCTTAATTAATTCTGTGTAATATTCTAGCATTGTAGAATTTTTTTTTCAAATTTTGTTTGAAAATGTGTTTGTTTGAAGTTCTCTGTGATGAACTTCTAGATATGGGATACATACTGCAGGAATTATGTCTCTGTTTTAAAGTTGCTGCTATTTGGCTTTCAATATATTTTCTGACAGAGGTGTATTTGGCCAGGAGTTCCCGATTCACTTTGACCACAACCTGCATGACTTTCCATGAGTCTATTATATACCCCTGAGCCTTCTCCTTTCCAACTGAAGAGTCCTGATCTTTATATTTTTTTCTGGTATAGCAGCTGCTCCATACACTTGATCAAGGTTCTGTGAACCTTTTTTAATTCTACTACATCCTTTTGGAGATGTGGAGACCAGAACCATCAACAGTATTCAAGATGTGGGTGACCATGGATTTTTATGGTGGCAGGATGATATTTTCTGTTTTGTTTTCAATTTCTTTCTTAATAAATAGCCAACATTTTATTAGCTTCTTTTTTGGTCAGTGCTGCACACTGAGATGCTGCACACTATCTCACAGTGACTCTAAGGTCTCTTAACTGAGCCATAAAAAGTAGTTTAGAACGCAGCACTGCATATGTATAGATGAGGTTATTTTTCTTCATGTGCATTACTTTGAACTTATTGACACTGAAGCTCATCTGCCATTTATATGCCCACTCACTTATCTTTCTGCAGCTCCTCTCCACTAATTTGGGATTTGACTACCCAGAACATACAATATCATCTGGAAGCCTGGGGATTTCACTGTGTATCCCATTTCCAGGTCACTGATGAAAATATTGAACAAAACTGGGCCCAGTACAGATCCCTACAGGATCCTACTTTTGACCTTCCTTTATCCTGAAAAGCCCTACTCTTTGTTTCCTATATTTTAACCATCTGTCAATCTATGAAAAAAATCTTCTCTCCAATCCCATGGCAACTCATTCTTTTTCAAAAGGCTTTGGTGAGGGTCTTTGTTGAAAGCTTATCAAAAATCCAAATATATTACATCAACTGGATCCCCCTTGTCCGCATGCTTATTAATACTCTCAAAGAACTGTAGCAGATTGGTGAGGCAGGATTTTCCTTGAACAAAAGCTATTCTGACTCTTCCTTGGCAGATCATATTTGTCCATGTGATTGCTTGTTTTATTCTTTATCATATAGATTCTACCACTTTGCCAGGGATAGAAGTGAGACTCATTAGTGTCTCTGGAGACATTTGTTAAGATGGCTGTTATGTTGGGAACCTGGAAGTCCTCTGTCACAAAAGCTGTTTGTAATGATAGGCTATATACTATCACTAGCAGTTCTGGAATTTCATCTTTGAGTTCCTTTAGAACTCAGATGAATGCCATCTGGTCTCAGTGATTTATTGTTTAATTTATCAGATTTTTCTCCAATTTCACTTTAGAGTGATCCAATTGTTGACACCTATGTGCTAGGAAAAATGTTTTGGTACGGGAATTCCCTGAATATCTTCTATAGTAACAACGGATGCAAATAAACCATTTAGCTTCTCTGCCTATGGCCCTATCATCTCTGAGTCCACCTTGATCATCGAATGGTCCCTTCCTCTCCTTTCCCATATGTAACCTCTTCCTGAATAGAAAGATCTAGGTTGTTACTGGCTTTACTCATCTGTGTAGAAGAATGAGGAAGGAGCTGCTTATACTACGACTGGCTGCAGAACAGGTAGGAAAGCAAAGAGCGATGCCAAGTCACAAGCACAACAGGCTGAATATTTTCAAAAGTAGAAAGTTGTGACCAAACATTCAAATTCTTTTTTATTATTATTAAAAAGCATGCTTTTTGTAATCCTAGCCATAATCAATTCTCCAATCTGAGCCAGGGACACAGCAGCTGCAACTTATTCCTTACATAAAGCATATAATAAAAGTATAACATTTCTTCAAAATGGATGTGAATATAAAAATCCCAAAGTCAGAGAAAATAATTTGCCATGAGATTTGTTATCCCTTTCCTAAGTATTCTAAAAATGGTATCCAAAGGGAGAATTAAAATCCATAAAAGAGTATAATGATAAAGTAATCAGCAAACTCATCCCTTAAAAATATCAGAGGGAAATTGAAGTAGAGAAGTATCCAATATTTCTGAAGTTTTAAGGTTCCTTATGTATGAAAGACTGTCCTTCAATCCACACTCTATTGAAGTGCAGTTTTTCTAACTCCAAAGAGTAAACTTTTTGGTATCTCATATGAAATTCTTTAAATCAGCAGTTGGCAACCTTTTTAGGTTCTGGGGAATGACCCAGTTCAGGTCAGAAGCAGACAGGGGAACGGGTGGTAGGACCCAGTCACTGCTGCTTTTCCCCAAAGTGGCATGGGAACATGCCCATCGCTGGTACATTTTCCCATACTAGCAGAGGAAAACAGCTGCTGCCAAAACCTGCTTCTACCAAAGGCTGCCAAAACCCCATCAAGCCAGCTAAAATGACTTCTTAGTTTGCAAATGCCTGCTTTAAATCATTTATTTCTGTTCTAGTTCATACCACTCCAATTGTATTGATGTCTATTTCTCCAGTTGCTTTATTAATAGCAATGTCCAATCTAGACACAAAATAATCAAATCTTGCCTCAAGATCTTGAGTGGCTATAAATATAGTTCCCAATGGATCGTACAGACTCAAGTTTGTTCTTTTTGTTAGGGAAGGCTTATCTGGTAATTGAACTGTCTGTAAATATATTAATTCAGTGTTTAAGTGGCTTAAATGCTGTTCTGAACTGGAATAGATTTGATTGTTTTTTATTGGACCTTTTGCCTTAAAAAAACCCCTAAAAATGGGCAAGTGCTATAGGATAATGTATGATTAACTTGTGGTTTTCTATTAAATTATACATGCTGTGACAGCTTCTATTGTGAATATATCTAAAGAATCCTGTTCTTGTGCTTTTACCTTTCAGTTGGGAATCATCACAACTAATTCAGTAGAATATGTGCTCAACTTACAGTGCAATTAATTGAACTTAATGACATACTAATAAAGAAGGGATAAAGAGGAGTCTAATAAAAAAGATTGGATAGCTTTGCCTTGAACCAACCAAAATATAAGGTAGATGTTCAAAATGAAATGGTTAAGTACAAATCCAAAGTTTTTAACCTATTATGGCCAACGTTTATATATATATAGTGTGTGTATGTAAGCATATATAAATTTGAACCATAATTTATGTGTTTCCTATGTATGCACCTGTAAACATAGACTCAAACATAAAACACAGACAGGTTAAGAATGTAGCCAGATATTACAATAGTGTAAGGTAATATATTTTTTAAAATAGAAAAACATAAAGATGGAAGAAAAACAGGAAAAGGAAATGTCTCAACAACTACTAGATGTTAGATAACACCTCTCACTCTGTGTGCTTCTGATATGATGAGGAGGGAAAGAAAATGAACAGTTCTAGAAGCAAGGTTTACGTCTGATACATACTTCCCTATCCCTGATCGCCAGAGGCATCACAAGCTTTTTCAGTGTCCAGAGCATGGAGGTGGGGGGGAGACGGGGAGAAGGGATTATGCTGTTTGGGGATGGGGGGAGGAGAAGTGCAGGGAGGGGCAGGATGGAGAAATGAATCTTACCTGTATGACTTTACTCATTTGAGTGGCAGCTGCTACTGCTACTGCTTTAACAGCACAGTTGGGCTGCTTTCAGTGAAGGACAGGCAGTGGCACAGGCTCCATGGGTACACTTCCTATTGCCCCATTCACTTCTCCCACCCTCAGGGGCAGGGCTACGTCCCCCATAGCAAAGCTGCCCATGAGGCATCATTCTAGCCCCTGCCTAGCTATGCCTGCCTGGCTTCCTATGGCTAGGCTGCATAGGGCTTTGCATGCTATGGAAAGATTCCTAATGCCCCCAGGTGGGAGAAGGCCATACTGACACTTGCTCTAAGTCTGCACCTGGGTCTGGTGCCCTGCTCATGCTGCTCTAGTTGTGCTACTACTGCTCACATATCAGCAGCCATTAAGAGGACTGATCTGAGGGCCTCAGCGATGAAAGCAACAGTTAGTGGAGAATTTCTAATGTCTTTCAGAAGTGGACTCCAAAACCTAGTTCTAGGCCAGTTGGAGGTCAGGCTGATCCAGAGTTTTAGACTGCGAAATGTGACATCTCAATGTTCCATTGTAAGATGAAGAAACAGATTATTCTAAAACATCTACATGAACTGGAAGGGGAGAAAGCAGAAGAAATCCAATGTCGAAACGAGCTCTTCAAATTCAGTATTTTCCCTAAATAGTGAAAAACAGTATCTTTTGAAATGACAGCTTTTAAATGTTAAAATTCTTGTTCTCAGGTTGTATAACTCATTGACACAGAGCCACTGGTTCTATTTGTCACAGATCTTTTTGCTACGGATATGTATGTCTCTAGACACTGTACCTAATAAGAATAAACAATGGCACCATGGGTGGTTTTCAGTGAATTTGACTTGGAAAACTGCTTTCATATTCTGAAGTTGAATGCATGTTGAACACATTTCAGAATATCTTGTTTTTATGTAGCTGTGAAACTGCTCAGAGTTTTTTCATATGCCCATTTTTATTATTGTTCAAATTTAAATAAAATATTCATAAATCTACTGTCTATTATTTAAAGCAGTTCTAATACTCTTAAACAAGATTAACTGGAATTTGGAAGTTTAAATTGTTACTTCATTGGCAGAGGGCATAAGCATTTTATTTCAAAGAGTAATTATTCCATGTACGAGGAATATCTAAACTATGCAAATACAATATGTATACCTTGGGAACATAAGAATTTTCATAGTATATCAGACCTGAGACACATCTATTCTGATATCCTGTCTTAAATACTTCAGATTCTTTAGAAGAAGATATAATAATGCACTTAATCCCTAATAATTAGATTTGTTTAAATCCGGACACGTAGTGTCATATCCCTTCCAAAATTTATGTTAGCTTTAACTTTCATAATTCTGGATACTCTCATTATCTATCATAAAATGTCCAGTCCTTTTATGAATCTTGCTTAATTATTTGCCTCAATGATTCTTTGTAGGGAGAAAAACAGATCCTGTTATCAGTTTTTAATTTGCCACCTTTTAATTTAATCCAATGTTCCCTTGTTCTTGTGTTCTGAGACAGGGAGAACAGGAACCATTGATCTATCTTTTCTATACCATTTAATATTTTATTACATCTCTTATGCCTTGTGCCATAAATTCTTCATACAAGAGGCCTAATTCTGAAAGTGTACAGAATCAAAACCAGTGCAGCCTGGAAATGTGTCTATTATTAATCTTGTTAATTAAGGACAAAAAGCAGAGATGAAAGATCAGTGCCTTTCCAGCTTTGATGTGAACTAGTAGGAATCTAATTGGCTGTTAGTCAGTATTTCTAAATCTCCACTTTGAACTTGACAATAAAATTGGACTCTTTATTAGATTCCTGTATGAATCAGTACTGTTGAATCAGCCTGCTTTCATTTTTTTCACTATATACATAGGGGTCTACCCAACTTGAGGAGGCGGCCAGCCAATTTCACAGGCAGTTTGCAGGGCCAACCACCATTTTAATGGGCTTACCATGATGGCTCTCCACCCCCATGCCCATGAGTGGCCCTGCCCCAGCCCCCACTGCTGATTGGCTGAGAGGGCTGGCTCTCATGCAGCTCCACCCATCACCACTGACTGAAGACGAGTGGGACAGCACAACAGACAACCCTCTCAGTCAGTTAGTAGCGGTCATCTGGCCTTTGTACTAGGAGCCTGCTTTGTGACTGCTGGCTCCCACTTGGCAGTCAGCATTTAATTTTTTAGTAAGTTTACTGGGTGGGGGGGTTGCTTTTTCCCCCACCGTGTATTCCTCAGAGATCACCCAATTTCATGATTTCTGTGAAATCTGTGCAATCACGATATGAGTAGGTCCCTACTTATAAACCTTTAATACAGTGGGCAAATGTTGGTAGGGTTCTGGTAACTGTGAGCAGAACACTGGTTTTAAAATATTAAAATCATAATGTTGCAAGTGACCTCAAGGGTCATCTAGTTCAACCTCCTGTATAAGTAGTGTATGATGTTCTATTACTGTAGTATTCCAGACAAATATTTAAGGAGCCTCTTCTTGAAAACTGCCAATGAAGAAGATTCCACAACTTCTATTTGCAACTTTTACAACTGTTCTCCTATTTACATAGTCAGGTTTTTTTTTTCCTGAGATGTAATCAATCTGATTTGTTTCAGTTTAAACTCATTTCCTCATATCCTACCCTTTGTGTCATTGGAGAACAATTGCCTTCCTCTTCTTTCTGGTAGCTTTTCAAATATTTGGAAATTGTTATCATATCTCTCTTTATTCTGCATTTCTCCAGATTAAACAGAGTCCAGACTAATGCTTATTTCTCTCAGCCTTTCTGTGTGTCTTAGAGTCTTGTTACACATGAATTTTAGGCCGCCCCTGGAGCTCTTAACCCCTGGATTGTTCACACGTTAACACCTGAAACTAGTTTTAAGCATACTTTAAGTGGCTTAAAATTATACTATTCCAAAGGCTTTGTCATATGGTAGTTTTGGGCAATTTCTAGAACCCTTAACTTCTGGATTATCTTCACATTAATACCTGAAACTGGTTTTAAGCATTTATCTAATGACTCAGAGTTACACTACTCTAGGGCAGGGTTATCTTTGAACTGTGCTACCCAGCTAGTGTTACACTAAGGTTTAGGCAGACAAGGTTCCTTGGGTGAATTTGATATCTTTTATTAGACCAACCCAAACGGTTGGAGAATGGTTATTAAGCAAGCTTTCGGGTTCAAAAACCCTTCGTCAGGCTAAGGAAGCTTCAGCAGTTGGTGTGTGCTCTTCCTGGATGGAATGAAAAGGTTTAGCCACTCTAGGATTTATTTTAGTGCAGGGGTGGGCAAAATATGGCCTATGGGCCAGATCTGGCCCTCTAGGTCATTCTATTCAGCCTGTGGGGCCCCTACAAATTTAGAAAATTAATTATTATTTGCCTCTGGCTGCCTGTCAAAGATGACAAGGCCCCACTGGCAATAGGACCCAGGGGTAGCCAGCAGCAGGACCCAGCAGCTGAAGCAGCAAGCACTCCCAGCCCCCAACCAGAAGCCTCTGCCTGGGACCATGAGGCTGTTCTCCTATCCTACCTCCACCTGAGAGGAAAACTCAGATAAGAACATGGGGGTGGGGAAGGAACACGGGTGATCGCCCTAGTCCTTAGGCCTGGGCCAGGCCACACCAGCTCTTGCTGAGTCCTGCAGTTCAGTGATACAGCCAGGAACCACGTGGTGCCAGAACAGCTGGCAGGTGGGCAGAGGTCTGGGGAGAAGTGGTGGCACCAGGCAGGGAAGTGGGAAAATGGAGGCAGCAGGTGGGAGGAGTGTGTGGCAATGAGGACACAGGTGGGTGTGAGTTCAGTGACAGCTGGAAAGGAGCACGTAGCCCACACCGGTGTCCCAGGTCCAGGGCTGGCAGGCACCCAGAGTGGTGTGGCAGGAGCGCAGGGTGTGGGCTGGCAGGGGCTTTATGGATCTGGGCCTGCTCCTCCCTCTCCCTCTCTTCATTTCTTTTTAAATTCTTCTTCTTTTTTTAAAATTTTTTTTTACTTCTTTTTATTTTATCCTTCAATGACTGACTTCCTTTGTTCCACTAACCTTCACCTAGCCCCATTTTTCCACCCCCTTTTTCATTACCTACCCCCTTTCTGCTAACTTTCCCTTTCCCAATGTCATGTTTCCACCAGCCCCCCCTACCCAACTCACTTCTCACACCCTTCCCCCCTCACCTGGAGTAGGATAGAAGCCTGTCCTGGCTCACCAGCTCTGTAGTGGCAACTAACAGCTGTAGCTCTTTGTCAGGCCCCTACTTGCCAGGCCTCTAGGCTAGGGGCAGAAATTACAAATAAACTGGTTTAAGTCATCAGAAACTGATTTAAACCTATAACAGAACAGCAGTTCAGTTCCCATAAAAGTTTAAAATGGTAGAAACTGGTTTAAGATAAACTTGGTTGAATGTAGTATCAGACTTAACTGATTTGGGTCAAACCAGTTTATGAAACTTCTTTCCCAGACCCCTTCCTGGTTCAAGTTAAATCACAGTCCCCAAGAACACTTTACACCTGGGTTGGGCTGTGCCACCTGCTGTAACAGGGAAGGGTTGGGGTGAGGGGGAAGACAGGGACTGCCCCCCTGATGAACCCCAGTTGGGGTCTAGGGCTGGGGAGGGGGGTTAAACCCCCCTTCTCTTTAGTACAGAGCTGCCCTGCCCTGCCCTGCTAAAGTTACTGAAAATTACTGCTGGCTGTGACTAGGAACTACAAATCCCAGAGGTACCTGAAAGAAGAAAGAGGAAGTGATGAGCAATCCTGCAGAGTCCTGTTTCTGTGATGCTGGATTGTAAATCCCAGAGACTTTGGGTACAGCAGGAAGTGCCAGAGAGCTGTATTGTAATGCCCCCTGGCGCCTGGCCTGAGCCATTGCAGGCATATGCCTGCATTTTCTGAGTCAAAGGTAAGTTTGTGTCCAATTGTTTCTCAGTTTAATCTTTGCAGCTTAGACTAACCTGCAGAGACTGGATCGATTCAACCTCAGGCTTTTTGATGGTCTGTACTTAGCCCTAGTGACAAGTCACAACTGTGCAGGTGGAGGACAGAGAAAGTTTTTTGCCGTAAGGTGTGAACTGCTGCAACTCAAGCTAGCACCAACACCAATCAACATTTGGGCAGCTCAAAATGCAACATTTAACAAGGCCCATGTGCTCCAAAATGTTTATCTTTGTATTTTGACTTTGGATATATGATACAATATGTTTACATCTTTCCTAAAACGTAGCTCCTGGAACTAGATGCAGTACTCCAGCTAAAGCCTATAAGCACCATATAAAGTGGTACTATCACTGGCAGCATCATGTAGACAATAGTTCTGCTAATGAAGCCCTGAATTGTATTTGAATTATTTTTGTGACAGTATCACATTGCCAACTCATATTCAGTTTGTGATCCACCATAATCCCCAGATTCTTCTCAGAAGTCCAAGTTTTCCTTTTTTCTTTTCCTCTCTTTTAAAGATGGACACTGTGTAAGCATTTCTGCAGTCTTCTGGGAACTGACCTGTCATCCATGACTGCAAATATTATTTCCAGTGGCTCCAAGATTTATTCTGCTAGAACCTTCAGCACAGTGGGGTCATTTTCATCAGGATCTACTGACTTAAATTCATTCACATTTTTCAAAAGATTTGTTGTACTCTTATCACAATCTGCAGCTCCTTATCTGACTATAGGTGTTTTCTGTGTTTTCATATATGTATGTGCAGGTGCATTTGAAGCATCCCGCAAAGTGATCACATTTTCCCTGGTCTTTCCTTTCTGGTAAACATATTTGTAGAACTCCTTCTTATTGTTTTTAACATTGCTTGCCAATTGTCCCGTTTTTTAACTTTGCTGTGTCTAACTATTCTTGCTATTCCATGTCTTACTTCCTTAGTGATTCACCGTTACTTACATTGCCTGCATGTTTCTTTTTTGATCTTGAGGAAGGTGGGGAGTCTTTGTATAGCCACATAACAAACTCTCCTGCAGTGCTTATCTTTTTTATGGGTCCAATCCTTGAAGGTGACTCAGTATCAATAAACAGCATGAGTGCTACTATAAAAAAATTAATTAGGGCCAGACCTAATTAATTAGGGAGTTACCTTTGCTCATGTTGAATATTGACTTAAATAGGATTAACCACAGAGTCAAGTGTAATTTCACATACTTAAGTGTATCAAAACCCAGCTGTTATAACTTGAATGCTTATTTTCTTCTGATACAGAAAAGTTTTGCATGGGAGTAAGAACTTAGAGTTGCAGCAACTAGAATTTTCAAAGAAGTCTGTCGTTATTTACTAGAATAATTTTTTTCAGGCACAAAATTAGGAAGCTAAAGGTAAAAAAAGAGATCTATGTTGGCTCTGGATTTAGGATCCAGATACCTTGATGGGGGGCGTAGGGGAGGGAGGGGACGGGGACGACGTTCTTCCCTCAGACCAACCACGACCTTTCCATTCAATAATAGGCAAATTTATTGATACACAGTGATAACAAAAAAGAAACAATACAAACAATGAAGCAATTCTATATATATCTACCAAATCCTAGAACTGTCATCAGAGTCCAAGTACATCTGGTCAGGACACAGGCTTCACTCTGAGGCTCTTTCTCTTAGGTGTCAGATATCAGCAGTCTGGAGGTGGGATGCCGAGGCCCACACTGCCCTCCAGTGGGATGTATGAGACGGGCTGCTGGTATGCCCTGTGTCCATGGCAGCCTTGGGGACCCTTCCTGATGGATGAGGATGGGGACCCTTTTCAGAGAGAAGGAGTGGGGAGGGATGAGGAAGGGGGGGACAGCAAGGAGATACAGGGAGGGACCCGGGGTAGGACCCTTTGTTACTCTCAAGTTTCTGCTTTTGTATTCTCCTTCCCTCTCAATGTCTATTGATGACTCTTCATCCATGGCTATCTCTGCTGGGTGCTTGTCTCTCTGTGGTTACACGTCCATGTAGCCTTCTGGGCCTTCTCCTAATTTGGTCTGTTCCCCCCAAACCAGGACTCACTCCCTGCCCCCCCCCTCCCCGGGGCTTTGCAGCTGGTATCACTTTATTATTTCATGTTATGGGCAGTATGATAATCACTTCCTTGGTTCCCAGGCTGTTTTGTAAGCTATGTGTTCTTGTTGTGTTAGACAACCTGTCAGCCTTCAAGGCTGTGATCTCATGTTGTAGCATGCCTCCTCAATTCTTAGGCTGTGTGTGTATCCATTGGCCTTGTTGTGTTAGACAGCTTTTCTTCTTCCAGGGCTGTGAGAGACTGTGTGAGAGAGATCCAAGCTCCTTAGAAATCAGTGAACCCCTGCTGTCTATCTTGAACCATTCTAATGGATATGTCTATACCTATAAGCCAATTCCCAACAAACAGACCTTTAAATGCCATTTCTAAGCCCACAATCTGCATCTGGCAAGGGAAAAAGTGAGAGGGAAAAGGCTGATCACAAGTAGCCAGCATGCATATACAAAGAACAAATCATGTTCAACAAACTTAATCTCTTCCTTTGACCAGTTACTACTTGGGTAGATGAAGTGGATATAATGTATCTGGACTTCAAGGCTTTTGACAAGGTCACACATGACCTTGTCATAAACAAATTGGAGAAACGTGGGCTGGACAAAATCACTCTTAGGTGGATAGACAACAGGCTTCATAGCTGCATGCAAAGGGTAATTATAAATGTTTCCATGTCAGAATGGCAGGAGGCTTTGAGTGGAGTCCCACAGAGGGGTGTCTTGGGCCCAGTGCTGTTCAGTGTCTTAATTAATGATTTGGATGCTGTAATAGAATGCTGCTTGAGGAAGTTTATAGATAATAAAATGGAGGAATTGTGAACAAGTTGTGTGCACACACACCATTCAAAGGACCTTGACAGATTGGAAAACTTGGCTGGAGCAAAGAGGATAAAGTTCAAAGCTGACAAATACAAATTATTACACCTTGAGAAGAATAATCAGCAATACAAATACAAAACGGGTGACAACTGGATAGACAGCAGCACTATGGCTCTACATTTTAAAAGGATATGGAGAAGTTAGAGAAGGTTCAAAGACAGATGACAAAAATGTTAAATGGCTTGGAAGGCAAGCCCTATGAGAAAAGGTTGAAGGAAATAGGCATGTTCAGCTTGTAGAGAACGTGATAACAGTAGACATGATAGCAATTTTCAAATATCTAAAGGGCTGCTATAAAGAAGAGGGAGAACACCTTTTCTCTCTTGTTGCAGAGAGTAGGAGCCAAACCAATGGCTTTAAGTTGTGGCAAAGTAGGTTTAGACTGGATATCAGGAAATACTTCTTCACTATTGGAATAGTGAGGCAGTGGAATAGGCTGCCTGGGGAAACTGTTGACTCTCCATCATTGGAAGGGTTGAAGAAAAGGTTGGATAAGCATTGGTCAGGGATGATGGCGTAGCTATGCCTTATGCTATTCAATGGGTATTTCTCATGCTTCTGGGTTTTGCTAGTTGCCACACTGGGCCAGGAATTAATCCTGCCCCCCTTCGCCCCCCTACTATCGCTACATATCCCAGGGTTTTCTTGCCTGCTCCCCCCTCTCCTCCCATCAGAAGCATTTGGTGTTGGCTGCAACCCAAACTGAGGGTTTTGACTGGGGTGTGTAGTACTCCTGTTGGGACTAACATCCAGAGGTTCCTGGCTAAAGAGTCTTGCCCCTCCACTCAGGGTCAGACCAACTGACACATTTGGGGGAAGGTAGGAATTTTATCTTTTGGTAAAAGACTGCAGGGGTTTTGCCTTCCTCTATAGTGGGGGACACTTTTACTTGAATCTCCTGAGCAGATTTTAACAAACCTTGCAGCAGCAAGGCACTGGCCTTTACTGTCTCCCTGCTTTACCTGTAGCACATTAGGGTACTGTGTTTTGTGGTTGTGTGACAGGGTTGACTGTGTAGCTTTAGTAACAAGCTACACAAGGATCTGTGTAGGGTGGTTTGGACAGGGATGCTCACACTTCAGGCAGGGAGTTGGAGTAGATAACCTCTGAAAGTCCCCTTCCAACCCTTCTTTTATATGATTTGATGATATTTAGGCATTCTCACAACAACTAATGTAAACATCATAGCGATTTCTGGGAAATGACTTGTTAGTTTTCTGAGTAGTATGCACTTCAGTTTTTTCCAGACTACTTCATACACTTCAGCTACAAGTTTTATAGGTATTAGGGGTCTAAACTTGTTTTTAAATAAACCACTAACAATTAAAGCAGATGAAAAGAAGAAGAAAAAAAGCAAACCTTTTGCTCAATAATAAAATTGACTTTTTAAAGCATTTTTTTTTTAGAATGGTTTGAAAGGCAATCTATCTCCACCTGTTTTCCCCCCTTCAAAAAAATTTTTTTTTTGGCTAAACAAATTCAATCTATGTTGATAATGTTTTAATGTTTCAAAGAACATCAAAACATTAATTAAATGTCTGACACTGTTTGAAAAAATGTAATAACATGGGCAATTCTTCATTTTCTTTTGAAAAGGCATTTTTGTATTAAAAGGATTTTCTTTTGAAAAAAGAATCAGCCTTTATAAAACACTGAACCATAACATTCAGTTTAAGAGTTATTTATCCAGTTCAGAACATAAGCATTTTGATTTGTGCTATTAAGACTCTATATTGCAAATGATTGTCCTTGAATATTAAATCAGAAGTTAGCATGAAAACTACTAATTAAAACTGAAAGAAGAGAGCTATTAGAATTTTCCTTACTTTTACAATATTGTAAAAGTGAAGTGTTTTTCCTGTTCTCCATCTTGGTTTGGCTCCTGCAGAGTTTATTGATGCACGCTGTTCCAGGAAAGTCAAAAAAGGCTGCAACATCACTTCAACGCTACCATCTTCTTTTGTAATTTTTTTCAGCTTTTATCTTTTGTGGAGAAATTTCTCCCCATGGCATTACTGTGCAAAACCTCCTCCATCTTGATTCAGATAATGTCTAGCAAGTCTCAGTTCCCTCAGCCTACTTGCTGGAAATGGAACAAGAATTTTTATCCCTGATCCCACATATGCAGCCTTATCAGCTGTCATGATTCTGCTTTGGGGATAGCCATACCTCTTTTGAGATCACAGCAAAGTGTAATGTAGAACATGAAAAACACAAACAAACAAATAAACAAAAAACCTCTCTCACCCTCTAATGTTTTACCTCCTTGATAACAAATACTTGAAAATGAAAAGTAGCAGCAGCTGTCTCCATAAAATAGATATTTTTGTAATAGATTGATATTTGCTGCAGGCCCCATAAAATTAGCATATACAGAAAACCTCAGATAAATTCCTTTTTTGATGTTTTAATCTCCTATATACTGTTGCCTTCATTACATCTTGTGTGATTTTGAAGATATGAACATTTAAAAAATAAAAGGAAATCCAAGTTTGAGTCACCTATCAGCTTTTACTACAGATTAAATTTTCCAAGCTACCATCTGAGAACATGCACCCATCCAGTCATACATATTATGGCTATTTCAGTGACCTAAATACTCAGCAAAAAACTCCATTAGTGGTAAACCACATGCATAAAACAGGATTTAGTAGAGCTTCCCTAAAACATGAGCTCAATTTCTGTACAAATAATCTTCAAAACTATAAACTAAAGAAAAGGCTGAATTGACAGATCACTTTGGTACTTTTTATACCACAGTGGTTTTAAAACCTTTTAAAGAATTTCACTTTCTGAATTTTGGAGAATACTTAGTTCAGTTTAAACTTACATTAGCACAATGCAAAGTATGCAGAGCTACAGTTAGAAAAATGGTTAGGAGTTGTGAAAGTAAAGATTGTAAAAGGAATATAATTTTGTTGAGCACCCTATGTCAAGTTAATGGTATGTTTGACTTGTAAAGGTGATCGTTATGTGGGTTATTTCTCTTCAATTATTCTAAACTAGCATGTTGCCTGTGCATGTATCCCCTGAGCAATGCTAATTAAAATATAGTTTAATTAGCATTGTTGAATAACGTAAGTGTGACAGTGTGCTTGCTGCTGGGCAGGTGGGATTTGCTTCCTCAAGAGAACTTCCAAAAGTCTAAACAATAACCCATGAGTAGACTTGGGCCTGCCTTTGTTCCCTTGATAGCCCCTCAGCCAGTCTTTGTAACATAAAACCCTAATCCCTGGTCCAAACAAAAAAATAACTGAGTAAAGCAAACCTTTAGCCTTTCCCAGGCAGCAGGAGAAGGCCTTTGGTTTTGTCCCTTCCTAGATGCAAACTTCTCTGGATTTCACT
>NW_005842004.1:878657-885481 GCF_000455745.1 Alligator sinensis
TATAAGAATATTCATGCACTAAAATTTTTCTAAATCTACTCCAAATTGTTCATGAATGTAGTAATTTGATGGAGGCAATTAAAGACTTTTGTGTTTGTCTCTCTCTAGTTTTGGTTTTCCTGTGAATATTGACAGAGAAAATATGATAAATGGAAGACTGAACTTGAGAATAAATCCCTATAACTCAAATTCCAGCTCCTATCTAGACTTCAAAGTGGATAATGAAATCTAGTGGAACATAAACATAATGAATCTTTTAATGCACAAATTCAGTGCTTCACACAAACTTGGGTATTTTAAGAACATAGAAGCACGAAGTAGAAATTGTGTAGCCTTTGCTCATTCAGTACCCAGTTCTTTACGATAAAAGAGATTATTGAAGAAGGCTGCTATGTGTCAATACACAGAGAAATTGAACTGAGTTGAAAGACTAATGTATCCAGCCCATTCCTGTCTCTTCCCCCCCCCATGTAGCATTTATCTCTTATTTATGTCACAACTGAGAAAAATGTAGATATTAATGCAGCCTTTCTTTATGTCACACAAGAGTACAGCGGAATTTGTCTTCTGCTACAAGCTTTCAGCAGCTAACTTACATATTGGCTATACACATACAGTGTAAATCCTGTGCTGGTAACACAGTTGGATGACCTGCTGATCTTATAATGACATCCTATCACAGTACAGCTCTCTGATCATAAAGTTGCAAAGGCAATGATTTAAATGAAAATTATCCTGGAATTTTCATAAAGAGAAGTAACAAAGTATGAGTTACATGTACATGCCTTTGATCCCTTTTATATGCAGCTTTTGTTCTTGTATCACTTATGAAATATAGAACCTTTATTTCTTTATTCCATAAAAATTGGAATTTAGTAATTGAAAATAGAAATTTCAAGAATCTGAAAATTATTGTCTTCTCTGTGAGAATATTCAAAAGAAATAAATGTAGGAAGTTACCTACTCAGGATACAATTATTAATTCTTATGCTGAGGTACTTATTTAATTCACATGAATCCCATGACTAAGTTATGAAATAACCTAAACTTAGTATAACTGAAATGTCTGATTAACGGCTAGTTTAAGCACAGGTCTGTACAAAGCCTGATGTTTAAAATGTACTACCCCAGGCAAATTTCTGGGAAGCACTGAGTTTAAGAAACATTATTGCCTCTTTGCTTCATGGAATGGGTAGTAATTTTGGTTTATTTAATGATGCCTCTACCCCTGCACCAGCTACAATTCAGTGGCCAAGCAATGGGGGATAGAAAGGAGGACTCCATTTCCAGAAGAAATAAGCAGGCAAGTGTTTTATGTCTCATACGCAAATGCACAGACCCAATGAGTAGGTGGCCTGTGGAGGAGCTCTTTGCAGAACTGTAAGAATAATTTTATTTTGGTTTTCTTGGCCATATTGGGGAGGGAGGAAGTGGGGCAGGAATCATGTCATGTCAATTTAAGACAGAAACAAAAACATTTCCAATTTTTTTTCATTTTACCTCAAACTAGGGAAGCAAACACCAAAGTCTTTAATCACCTCCATCAAACTACACTCATGAACAAGAGCTGTTCAACTAAGAGTAGCCTTACACATTTTTTAGAGCTTTACTTAAAATCAGAGCTACCCACATTCCATCAAGGAATAAAAGACCTAATTTACTGGGTGTATAATGTGCTAGCATTTTAACTTAATGCTAGGCAATGGATTGAAGTATTGTGATTATGGGATAGCTTGAAATGTTGACCACTGTTCCCTGGATTTGTGTATCAGGGACCTGTAGTGGGAAAACTGAGTTATGCTAAGGCTCTTAGCCATAGTTTAGACCAGGGATGGGCAAAGTCTGGCCTGTGGGCTGGATCCAGTTGGCTGTAGACTCCATTTCCCAGCTGCCCCTGCCCGCATGGCTTGGGCCGGTCTCCATGGAGACCCCAGCTGCACTTGCAAGAGAAAGCTCAGGTTGGGATTGCCATGGAGACCAGCCACAGCTGCACTGGCAGTGCGCATGGCAGAGCAGCTCAGAGGGCTGCTCCAGAGCCACTGGGATCTTGCAATGGGGGTAACTTGCTCCAGAGCCAGGGCAGAACCATGATCTGTAGCCTTCACGCTCCGGCAAGGGACACACAAGCAGAGGATCATGGCTTTGTCCTGGCTCCTTGCAGTGGCAAAATCCTCATCTGAAATGGGCAGAGCTGTTATCCCTGGGTTGCATGCCCCTGCCCAGAGAATGCAGGCTACAGATTGCGGCTCTGCCCTGGCTCCAGAGCAAGCTGCCCCCATCGCAAGTTCCCAGTGTCTCTGGAGCAGCCCCCTGCACTGCTCTGCTGTGCACACTGGCAGCATGGCTGTAGCTGGTCTCCATGGCAGCCTGAGCTTTCCTGCACAAGTGCGTCTGGGGTCTCCATGGAGACTGGCCCAAGCCATGCGGGAAGGGGAAATGGAGTCTTGCTGCCAACTGGATTGGTTATTTTGCCCATCCTTGGTCTAGGCCTTCCCAGAACCAAGCAATAAAATTGTACAAAGTAACTTATAAGGCACTGGAAAAAATGAGTGCTATGATTGGTATAGTTGGAGAACCATGTACAACAGTTTGCTAAATGGAAATGAAACCAAAAACTGAGTAGGATTGGAGTACCTTATCTGAATAGAACCTGAGGATTGGACAATTTGGGATGAGAAAGTTACAGAAGTAGTCAACAAACAAAAGAAAAGCTGTGTGTTCCTGTGGGGAGAGGGGGCACCCATGAACTTTTTCTTGAGTACCTGCAAAGCCAGAAACAAACATCCCACACACTCAGTGGAGGACCCAAGGCTGGTACAACTGAAGGTCTCTGCTGTAACATCTAAAGGAGCCACTTGTCAGGTTGTATTATGGAGAGGAAACCTGTAATATTGATTGGGGGTTACTATTAAAGTTCACTTGATACTAAATTGGATAAGGGGCTGTGTCTATCCTTGGAGGTCTGTGGCAAAAAGAGTCCCATTGGTAACAGGACCTTAGGATCAAAAAGTTTCATTTTTGGTTCATATGACATTTTTAATTACTATATTTCAAGTAGATTTTCAATGTAATAATTTTTAAATGAATATAATCAGTCTTTTCAATTTAATCTTTCTCTTTGCTTTTCCCCCAGTGAAAATATTTACAAATTTTAGTTTTCATATGTAAATACTTTTCTTCAGTCCTATTCTGCATTGTTCTGAAAAATGGGCTATTGGGCCAACCATTTTCTCCCAGCTTCAGTTCTGTGTCCTTTATGCAGGCACGTAATCAAGGTCACGGTCCAGTCCTAAACAAATCTGCAACTTAATTGGCCTGATGAGGGTGTATTGCAGTGTAGAAAGTTTGGTGTCTTGGTAAATTACAAGGTATGAGGAATTCTAGTCTTAGAAGACATAGAAGAGTATGTTATTTTTTCAGAAAAGGATAGCACAGAAAGATGTGCTTATGTCCAGTGCTTCCTAACTTGTACCCATTCGCCTCAGGATACCCAAGTCTAACTTTTTTTTATTCCAAATTTGTTGGCTGGTATGTCTCTGAGAATGACCTTCTAGCCAGGGGCCTGAAACTTTTAAGTATCAGTAGGCAAACTAGTGTACTTCCATTACACTTCCACCTCTATTTGCTGATGTCTTCCAGTTCTGAGAAAGATAGGGAAAAACTTGCCAAAAACAAAGACATAAGCCAAGACATGTTGCACATAGGGAAAAAGGGTTGGGAACTGAGGAAAAGGAACAAAGAAGGAATTAGAAAGAACCTCTTTATTGTAAGGACTATGATTTTTTTCTGTATTTATATACTGCTTTATAGCTTCACTCCTGACCTTGTTAGGTGCTACCACAACACAAATAATAAGTAGTAGAAGAAGAATGAATAATAGATGCAAAGAAGAGAAGGGGAAGAGACTTTTGACTTTTAAGAGACATTTATTCCTGGGAGGGTGATAACTCAGAGCCAGTAAAGAGCATGTACAGGTACGCCCGGATATCTGGGCCTCATGGACAAGGCCTGGGCTCATGGCCTGCAAGGCCTGCCCGTACACTCTAGACTCAACAAAACCACACACACACACACACCCCCACAAAAAAAACACACCACGAACATTCGGACTATTGACATTTTTACAGTTCTGCCAGCGGGGGACACCCATGGAGGCCTCAGGGGTCGCCCCGCATGAACAAAAGTCCAAGGCCTCGGCCCACTTGACGCATCGTCAAGAGTACTGCTTGGGCGTGGAAGGATGAAATCAGGAAGGCCAAAGTGCAATTGGAGTTGCAGCTAGCAAGGGAGGTGAAAGGTAATAAAAAGGGTTTCTATGAGTATATCAGCAACAAGATAAAGATCAGAGAAAGTGTGGATTGCTTACTGGATGTGGGAAACAACCTAATAACAGAGGGTGCAGAAAAGACTGAATTACTTAATGCCTTTTTTACCCTAGTCTTCACAGGTAAGATCAGCTCCCAGACTACTGTACTGGGCAGCACAGTGACAAGCAGCTGACAGTGCTGAAAAAACAGGTTAAGAACTGCTTGAAAAAGCTGGATGTGTACAGATCTATGGGACGGGACAAAATGCACCCAAGGGTGCTGAGGGAGTTGGCTTTTTTGAGTGCGGAGCTGCTGGCATTACCTTAAAAAACTCATGGTGATCAGGAGAGGCCCTGGACAATTGGAAAAGGGCAAATATAGTACCCATATTTAAGAGGGAAGAAGGAGGATCCAGGGAACTCAGACCAGTCACCCTTACCTCATTCTCTGGATCATGGAGCAGGTCCTCAAAAAATCCATTTTTAAGTAGTTGGAGGAGAAGGCGGTGATTAGGGACAGTCAGCATGGAGTCACCAGGGGCAAGTCATGCTTCACCAACCTGATTTCCATCTGTGATGAGATGACTGGCTCTGTGGATGCAGGGAGACCAATGGATGTGATATACCTTGACTTTAGCAAGGCTTTTGATACAGTCTCCCACAACAGTCTCGCAAGCAAGCTACAGAAGTAATGGGTGAATTAACTATAAGGTCAATAGAACACTGGCTGGATCATCGGGTCAAAGGGTAGTAATCAATGGCTTGATGTCTAGTTGGCAGCCGGTATCAAGTGGAGTGGCCCAGGGGTTGGTCCTGGGACCAATTTTGTTCAGTGTCTTCATCAGGGACCTGGAAGAAGGTATAGAGTTCACTCTCAGCAAGTGTGCAGATCACACCAAGCTGGGGGGAGTAGTAGATGCCCTGGAGGGTAGGGCTAGGATTCAGAGAGACCTAGACAAATTGGAGGATTGGGCCAAAAGGAATCTCATGAGTTTCAACGAGGACAAGTGCAAAGTCCTGAACTTAGGATGGAACAATCCCATGCGCTAGTATAGGCTGGGGGCTGACTGGCTGGGCAGCAGCTCTGCAGAAAAGGACCTGGGGGCTACAGTAGACAATAAGCTGAATATAAGCAGTGTGCCCTTGTTGCAAAGAAGGCTAATAGCATCCTGGGCTGCATTGGTAGGTGTGTTGTCAGTAGGTCAAGGGAACTGATTATTCCCTTCCATTCAGCACTGCTGAGGCCACATCTGGAGTACTGTGTTCAGTTTTGGAACCCCCCACCCCACAACCCCCTGCTACAGAAAGGATGTGAAAAACTGGGGAGAATTCAGTAGAGGGCAACACAAATGATTAGTGGGCTGGGCATGTGACTCCTGAGGAGAGACTGAGGGAACTGGGTGTATCTGGAGAAAAGAAGTTTGAGGGTAGTAGCAGCCTTCAGCTGCTGGAAGGTAGGTTACAAAGAGGATGAAGCTAGACTGTTCTCATTGGTGGCTCATGACAGAACAAGGAGTAATGGTCTCAAGTTGCAGCAAGGGAAGTTTTGGTTAGATATAAGGAAAAACTTTCTCACCCAGACAAGCTATCCAGAAAGGTTGTGGAAAGTCCATCTTCGGAGGTTTTAAGATCCAGCTAGACAAATCCTTGGCTGGTATGATATTATAGTTAGGGGGGGTCTTGCTTTGAGCAGTGGGTTGGACTAGATGACCTTCTGAGGTCCCTTCCAACTTTGATTTTGTATGGTTCTATGAAGAAATATATATGTTTGATAAAATAGAATGGAAATACTTGAGGAAAAACTACAGGTGGAGTAAACTTCTGTGAATTTTTATATTTGATTATGACTGTCTTCCCAGTTTATCAATAAAAGGCAAGAAACCACTTGGGCCTTTTGCTCATGGCTTGTTCCTTTTTTGATCAACTTTCATTTGCATATCCCACTGTTTCTTTCTTTACCAACTCCTAAATTTTGTTTTTGTTGATGCTGAAAATGCCTACAAAGTGTATTCAACTGCCTTGAGAATGTTTTCCTACCAGACACTGTCATACTGACATTGTCCATTATATTCTGAGAAGTTGACACAAAATTCCCTAGTGCCTGTTCAATGATATAATTGAATTAATTACTAATAACAAGCCACTCCTGAGACAGGAGAAGAGTAACAAATGTCAAGCCTTTGCCAGGAGACTATAGGATAGCACAAGGAAAAACTGAGTTTGCATTATGCCATTGGCAAATCTGTGGATAAGCAGGATATTTTACATCAACTGTATTTGGTTTGTCTCCATAAATGGGATAAATACTCCTGGGTGAGTGAGCTACAGACATCATATAAAATTCCTGAAGTTGTTAATGAAAAACCATAGCCAACTGCAAAGACACATGAAATTATATATATAAAAAAATTGCAATGATGAAACAGCTCATATACTGCCTTGTGGTTCATTTAATTTTTCTTTCTATTTCCTCCACTTGGCATCCAAATAGAAGATAGTGACCGGGGGGGGGGGGGGG
>NW_005842004.1:885584-893715 GCF_000455745.1 Alligator sinensis
GGGGGGGGAGGGGGGGGAGATTGTTTTTATTAAATGTAAACTAAGCTTCTTATAGAGTCCCATTTTAAAGCCATTGCTTACATTAGTGAGCATTTACCCACTTGAACAGTCTCACTGGAGAGAGTTACTTAATACTTCAGCAGTGAGAATAAAGGCATCATATCCCAGTCCTTTATTACTATATGGTATCAATAGAAGCTAATCAGAAACTTGGTTGAAACTTGGCCATTTCAAGTCAATGGAGTTCTGTTACACTCAGACTTTATGGAACTAGGAATTCAGCTCCTATATCCAGCTTATTCAATATCTGCTAATGAAAATATAAGGGGAAATAGCTGGGATTTTTAAATATGAGAAGCAAAACAGATGCTTCACGAAGTGAGAGGGAAATTATCATGTATGAAGTCCTCCTTATTCTGGAAAACAACAAATGATCAAATTACAACATCAAATGATCAACATCTAGCATCCATTCTGAATACATAGTAGTAAGAAAACAATATGCTGTATAGAAAATTAAAAATGAAATTTATCAATGAACTTAATGTTATAATTCTGGTTTTAGGATCAACTAATAACTGCTTTAACATTATTAGAGAACTATACTTTTAGAATGGACTCTTCATATTTTTATGTTATAAATATGCTAGGAAAATGTCTTTTTCAAAATGTTTTAAATACTCCAATGCAACCCTTTCACTCAAACATAAAACCAAGATTGAAACAGATATCAAAAGCTGGATGATGTGAAGATCTTCAACTTACATTATTCTGTGCATTAGAAAATTATCAAAAAACTAAGCTTTCTAGTCATTGAACCAGCATAACCAGCTGGTTTGAAAGATATTTTATTTGATCAAAAAGCACTGTGGTCATTGATATATGTCCATGGAACAATAAATTGGTTAAATTATTTTTTACTAGATGATTTTCACTAAAGTCTTTGGAGTTTAAGCTTTTATGAATATATCTAATTTTATGGAAGGATCCCCCTCAGGAGGCTGTTGATGACCCTTTTTTGGTCTTCTTCGATGTTAAATGTGCTACAAATAATTTATTTACAGTGGAAAAAGATAAATAGTTAATATGCTGTGAAATACTCACAAAATATGCCATCTCATGAATGTTGTTATCTACAAATGACAAATTCCTTCTTTCTTTGTTTTTAATTCCTCTGTGACTGTGGAAAGCATCTGAGCAATGACAACAGTTCATATTTCATTACACCAGCTCTTACTGTGCAAGTACTGTAGATATTAGCAACCATGTTGAATGCAGCATAAATATTTAAATGATTGTTCATTTTAATCTTGCTTTGATTTACTAATTTGTTTCTTTTTGTGTTAGCTTTTGTAGATGTTCACATTGCAGAATGTCTTCTGTAAAACTCATTCTTTAAATTGGAGTCTGAGATTTGTAATCTGTATCATTTAGATTTGGGTTCTGCAGTCCTTGTTATGGCTGAATAGTTTCATTGTGACTACTCAGCTGTAGAAGTGCCATAAATATGAGTAAGAGTAGCACAATCTACTCATTATTTCTCAATATAAGTTCACAAATAAAGGTATATGTAGAACAATATTTTAAAGTAACCATTATTGAAAATATCCCTTGATAGATAAGAATATTTCAAACTGCTAGCAATAGTCTAAAATCTAAACTTTGGAATATTATTGCTCAGGAGAATATTAAACTTTGTCAAAATCAAGTTCTTACATCATGTTCACTTTAAATCGTTGTGGTATCTCAGCATCTCACACTTTTTATTAAATTGATTTCAAGAAAATCTCTACCTCTCTGGTCTCTTTTTTTCTGTAAAAGTGTTTGAGTGTTTTTAAAGATCTGGTTTTGGGACAGATACGAAGGAAGGGTAGATCAAAAAGCAGTTTAGGAGGTTTTGTGTGTGTGGGGGTGTGTGTGAAGCTGTTGAGGTTGATAGTCTTTCTGATCTCAAGTATTTCGTCTACTTAACAGCCTGATTCCAGTAGGTATTCAACTGAGTAAATCTCTCATCCACACAAATAATGCAGTTCCTACACTCTGCTTACTTAACAGTCATCAATTCAAGTGCAATTGGTTTCTCACCCAGGTGGGAGAGGATATCATTGTATTCCCACAGCCTTCACTTTGCCTTGGGAAGTGTTATAAATGCCAAGGAGGGCACAGAGACAATGCACCTGCTTTAGAGATCAAAAGCAGTAAATGAAAATAAGCCCTTTCCCTTGAGCAATAATGGTCCAAGGAAGTGATGTGACTAGCCCCACTTTTTCTGTCATGCTGTAGACTTCTCTGCAGGTGAGCATATTTACAGCAATGGTGATTTACTTGCTTCTCTGCTTCAGCACAGTCCTCTTTTGTGTCAGACTTTCCCGTTGCGAAAACAAGCAACAGGACAGAATAGTTCCTCTTCTCTGTTGATAACAGGAATTCTCCTTTTACTAGGCACCCCTCCAAGGCCTGCTTACCTACCTTTTCAAATGTGACCCATGACACTGTGTGCCTCCATTTTTTGAATGCCCAACTTTAGAGACTAATAAAGGACCTGATTGGGTTTTTGGCCTTTACTGAAGAACAGGCTCCTTTGAAGTGTTTCTAGGTGGGCATACAAAATAACCTGTCACTTTAGAAAATGTAGACCCAAACCTCTAAATTATCACAGGAAAAGACACAATAACAATCTGTTCCTGCTTGCCCTTGTTTGATCAGCAGACAAATCGGGGGTCCTGTTTCAACCTGTAGAAGTCCTATGGATGGTGAAAATGTAAAGGGTAACTGTTACTCCTTTGTGGTAATAACTGTGGGATAAAACATGGATAACAGGCTAAAAAGAGCTATAATGCTGAAAGTCCTCTATCAAGACGTTGCTGTATTTTTATTTTCTGCTATATAATTCTACATGTCACTTAAAATGACTGTCTTGTGCCTTCAGCTAGAGTCTTGAAAGCTTGAGCTGATTCTTGATATGGTTTTAATACTATCTAGTATGTTTGGAGACTGACGCTTATACTTATTACCCTTATTGTACTACATTAGCTAGGATCACACTCTGAGACTGCTACTTAAAGTGAGTAGTAGCCTAATTGATATCACAGAATCACAGCCCCACTACTTGTAAATAAGCAGATTTGTGATGGCAACATGGTTATGGTGGCACTGCTCCTTCCTTTGCCAAAAATTCAACCCAATCATCTTTAAATAGTTATCCAGACTGGGGAATCAAAGGCGGCAAGATATGCTATCGGTCACACCACTTCCTTGTGTGCCATTGGCTCTAGAAACTAGTGTGCCTCAACTGCCTTAGCTCAACTGATTGTTAGATTTGGTTAGGCCAGGGGTTTCCAACCTTTTTGAATGTGGGGCCGGATCATGAACTTTTTATCACCCAGTGGGCTGGCAAACTACATTCAAAGACCTCACAGGAAGGGTATCACATCAGGAAGTGACGTCACGTGACCTTTGACACCAATGAAGTTGCAGGAAGTGACAATGAAATGGGTCTAACCAGTTCAAAACTCTCCCCCTATAGCATCTACCTCTGTCATTGTTCGGGACAGGATACTGAGTTAGATGGACCATTGGGCTGACCAAGCATGGCACTTTTTATGCTCTTATGTTCTTTGGCTGAGCTTCCAAACTATGGCTGAGATTTGCAAAAAGGGGTAGATAGGCATGTTACAACGTTGTCATAAAAGATTTGGAGCCCTCTAAATCCCATTCATTTTAATGGAAGTTGGCCTTTTGACTCAGGTTTGAAAATCTCAGCCCAAGGTGCCAACCAAATAAGTAAAAATATATTTTGCATTTCTATGCAGTGCATCTATGTGGGGCTCTCCAAGCATTTTACAAACATTAAATAAACCTCAGGATATCCCTGCTTTTCAGAAGAAATGTGGTGGTGAGGACATTCTGGGAACATCTCTCACTCTCTGTGTGAGATCTGCTTCTACTGTCCTTGGCTCACCCCTTCCTGCCTCATTTCCAGTTCAGAGCAGGTAAAGTGTAAGTGAGTAGGAAAGGCTTATTTTTTGGCAGCAGGTTTGAGTGGCTTGAAGCTAGTGAAGATGTACCCACAATTAGTCACTGACCAGAGTGGGAACACAGTTGTCCTCACTTATTAACATGGCTCTAAGGCCTTACACTGTCTCTGCCTACATGTTGTTCTCATGTCCTCTTGCTTTCCTAAATCTCATGAGAGTAGAGGATTCCCATCATGCCTCCTGGACTGTCGTCACCGGATAGCTGTTCTGGTTCTAAGGTTGGGCTTCTGACTCTTTCATGGCCTTTTTTAGGGTGCACACTTAGAACTCTGGCTTTTCCTTCCTGCCCATATTGCTGAATTGTGATTATTCCCATGGGGCATGAATTTAGTTCAGTGGCTATGATTCTGCTTTCTCAAACAGAGGCAATGACTCTCACAAAGTATGACATACTTTAGTAGGATAAAAACATTTTGAAGGCCACACAGAAAGCAATAGGCACTCTTTACTAACATGAGCTTACCAGGTATCAACCACCTGCTACTTGGGTTCCTGGTAGATATAGACATAAGTTCTCCTCCTCCCATCCACACCAGCACATGGGAATCTGGCTTCAGCTGCATGCTGCTCAGGATGGGGCAGACCCGCCCAGGTCAGTACCAGCCAGCAGAGGTGGTAGTGGAGCCGTGCACCGCTTGGGACTGACCAGCGCAGGTCGGGGGAAAGTTCAGCTAAGCCCCTGCTGCTCTGACTGGACTCATCCTGTCCCAAGAGGCACATGGCTACTCCTCTTCTCACACGCACTGCATCAGCAATGTCAAGCTGACGCGGTGTGTGTGGGAACCTTGTCCCTTCCCCAGCCCTTCAGCAGCTATTAGGAAGCTGTTGAGGGTCTGGGGGAGGGACAAGGGGTGGGAATAAAAGTAAACCGTGTTTACCTTCATTTCCCGTCGCAGCACTGCAGGCCACAGAAAATGGCTTGGTGGGCTGCATGGCGGCCCATGGGCCATATGTTGAACAAGTCTGGGTTAGACCTTTGATTTTTTTTGACCAACTGCATAAGGTCCACTCGCATGATCAAGGGGAAGTGCGGCAGGCCCTATGAAGAGAGACTAAAGGGCCTGAACCTATTCAGCCTCCACAAGAGAAGGCTGAGAAGGGATCTGGTGGCCATTTACAAACTCACTAGGGGGGACCAGTGGGAACTGGGGGAGGCTCTGTTCCCCCGGGGTTACTAGGAATAATGGCCACAAATTGTTAGAGAGAAGGTTCAGGCTGGACATCAAGAGACATTACTTTACAGTTAGGGCTGCCAGGCTCTGGAATGGGCTCCCAAGTGAGGTGGTACTCTCTCCTACCTTGGGGGTCTTCAAGAGGAGGCTGGACAAATATTTGGCTGGGGTGGTATGACCTGGCATCCATTCCTGCCTGGGGCAGGGGGGCGGACCTGATGATCTGTTTAGGTCTATTCCAACCCTAAGCACTATGATACTATGAATACGGGAATCTAGCCTCAGAAAAATATTTATCTTTCCTGCCCCACACCAGAACTGTTGAAAAGGCAAGTTATTGTACAGGCATATTATTTCCAAAAAGAAATAAACATGGCACTTGAGATTTTAGAGAATAATAATAATAAATAATACTAACAACAACATCACATCATGTAAAAGTCAGTGACTTTTAATATATGTCCTTGCAACTCCCTTTCCTTTTTCTTCAAATCAATCTCGTAAATTGTTTTGTGGAAGGGTAAACTGAAGAGATAATTAAATGGGCAAAAATAGGACTATAATTACAATATCACCTGCTGCTTATAACATTATAAATTGTTCTGTAAAGTGGCAGGAACATTAAAATTAAAAAATATAAAGAGTTTCTTAACTTATTCCTATCAGTCAACATCAGACTGTAAAAGAAATATATGTTTATCAAGGTTGACAGTAATTATCTAGGAAAAGAAAGGGATAACCTTTAGCATGTCAAGCTGTTTAAACTTTTCAGACTTAAAATATACAATTTCTGAGGTGCTGTCAAGTATAGTTAACTAATAAGAGCTCTGCCTCAATGTGCTGACAGTGTGCTGACAAGCTCCAATTTCTACAAGATCAAGGTGGCTTAGAACCTTGTACCAATTATCTATGTTGGATATATAGTGGTCTCCCATAGCTGTCATGTTTGCAGTGAGAGACAAGAGAGTGAAAAGAGATACCTTAATGAGGTATATAGCACCATGGTCTCCGCTGTTCTGAACTAGTCATGTGTCATACATATCAGGGGAGGAAAAACAAGCAACTTTTAAATTAATATTGGAGAGCTTGGGTTGGATTAAAAAAACAAACAAACAAAAAACTCCCTACAAATTTGAAATGTATATGTATGGGTTCTTTTATGGGGTTTTTTTTTGTTTTTGCCAGATGGACAGGTAGAAAAGGTCATAGGGTTTCTTGATGCAACAAACTCCATGTCATGAGTATATAAGCATATATTGACATAACATGAATCTTTTTGCATGGCAAATAAAGCAATAAGAACAAGAACTTAACCCAACAAGTTTTCGCTCAGCTGACATGACAAATATAGATGTTATATTTATTGGATAGCCTCAACTGATCAGTTCATAGAAGGGATTATTTACAATATCAAATATAGCAGATCAACTAATTAGAGCTGATCAGATGATAGGATTTGTGCCACAAAAAATGGTGAAAATGAAGAAGAGGCAGGGGCAGGAGGCAGAGGGGGAGTTGTTTCTATTGAAAAAATTAAAAATCCTCAACTTTCAAAGTTAGTTTGAAAAAGGTTTCAGTTTCAGACTGCAATGTTTTTGACAAAAAATGTTTTTCTTGGGAAAAAAGACATTTTAAAAGTAATACTGCTATCTAGTTCTAACCCCAAATATCTCCATCTCTTGAACACCTTTTTGGATTTGAAAAAAATGTATTCCAAAAGCCATTCTTCCAGAAAAAATGGAAGAAACTTTTCAGTGCCATACCTAGGCTAGAGAAATTTAAATTAGGGACAGGTGAACCAGGTTAGGATTCAAAGAACAAACATAAAAACAGAACTGTATTTTTATCCAGACTGGAATTTGAGGCTTAAGGAAAATGAAGTTGAACTTAGAATATGCTTTTACATTCTTAGTTGCAGTCAGAAGTTGAAGTTCTGAACTAATGAGAGAGGTTTCACTTGACTGAAAAAAAAGAAACAAAGTAGAATTTTGTATTGCTTGTGTCACTGCATAAGTCATATAGGAAGTCATTTTTACCTGACAATTTTTTGAAACATAAAAGCATCCCTGATTTCTCTTTCTGCTTCTTTCCTTCCTGTTAGTTTCATTCTTCAAAATGTTCTTGTGCCTTATTCTTCCTTGCTTCTAAATATTTAGAGTTTAGCGGGGAAGGGTTCAATTGATTAATTTAGAGTGGGCATCTGATGAGATGGGAAAAGATCCAGTTTTATCCAATAAGTTCATTGCTAAGGAGCTTACACTGTAATTCAATAATAGCAAGATAAACACTGAATTAGCTTTCTATTAATATGGCTTCACTCAGCTAATTTACAATTAGTTTGAGCCTAAGAATAAAATTGTGTAAAATGTGCAGGGAAAGTCAGTATATTGCATTTAGTGCACTTCTGTATAATCAATATTAAATGATTCATAATTTATTATACAAAGAACTCTTCATTAGTCTATTCACTAAAAATACCTCATAAGATTTTGGAATTAATAGATGAAGAATACACTCTAAAATATCTTAGAAACACTACAAGCAAAGAGCAAGACTTCTGAATTTCTTTAACATGATAGAAACATTTGTCTAAACTGTGACTCAGAATCGCAGAGCCCAGGGTATTTTGTTGAAATGGATCAGTACAAATTTCATGTGTCTTTCATCCTCTGGTGATACCCTCTTTCATATAGTTTCCTACAATAAATATAAACAGTCTGCCATTCTGAACAAAAACTGCTCCATAGCTCTCCTGTGAGGGAAGAGGGGAGGCAGGAATCTGTACACACCACAGTGTTGCTTTCCAGGTATCACATGGAATACCTTCCTCATCAACATTTTAGTGAAAAAAAGATTTCTGTGGAAACACCCTCCCCCCCCCCCCCCCTTCCACAGTGCTGAGCTTAGCGGGGCATATCCAGG
>NW_005842004.1:893725-895506 GCF_000455745.1 Alligator sinensis
CAGAGGGAGTACAGGAGCATGTGACCACATACAGATTGTATGCTTTCATGTTCATTTTTTTGGAGAAAAATACAATATGTAGTAAAGTTTAAATAAAGTTGTAATCATGTCCTCTTATTTAGATGGTGATGGGCCCACAAGGAAGACTTCCCCCAACATACTGC
The DNA here is from genome assembly GCF_000455745.1 of Alligator sinensis. Classification (NCBI taxonomy): domain Eukaryota; kingdom Metazoa; phylum Chordata; order Crocodylia; family Alligatoridae; genus Alligator; species Alligator sinensis. The sequence continues at coordinate 893,890 of NW_005842004.1, forward strand.
CTTATGACATTCAGCATAGTTGTCTTTTTCATTTTTCATAGCAGGTGAAGAAAACAAAAGGGTAGATCTTGAGCTGCTCTAGGCTGGTGCATTTTCATTGATGACAAAGGAGTTATGAGCATTTTAAATCAGTTTAGGCATCAAATGAAAGAAGAATCTCAGGCAACTTCATTCTGATGTCACATACACTGGTTTTACTCCAGTGTAACATCAGCGGTTTACCAGAGGTTCTTATCTTTACACCAATGATCAAAATTAGACTTGTGTCTGAGAACCTCAGATGAAATCTAAATATGGAGGAAATACTTTTCTGGAGGGAAAAAAAAAAACAGGCTTAAATCTTATTTCCCTTTAGGAAGGTAAATAACACTTACATGAGCACTTATGTGGATCTGGATCCTATTCCTCTTGTATAACTTGCCTAGCCTCAAAATGAATTTGTTTTGGTCCTTATGATCTTTTGTGTAATATCTATTCCACCTGGGAAGGTGTAGCTCTGTATAAGTCTCTGAAACATTAGTTGCAAAATAACCCTGATACAGGCATGGGAAGGAGAGCGTAGGAAGGAAAGCAAGGCAGAGTGAGAGTGGCTCAGTGAAACAGGCAGTGTTCTGGGTTCAGGGCACTAGCCAATGGCTCCAAAGATATACCATTGCTGTGTTCCTCCACAAGTAAAACAAAAGACCATATAAAGAGAGAGAGAGAGTGAAACAGAGACAGCAATCAGTTGGACAATGTTTTATTGATATATCTACAGTGTTAAAGCAAGTCTCTAATCATAATAATAAAGTGTACCTTAAATACAGGTTCATGAATTCATGAATACATATTTTGCTGCCCTCCCACAGGGCGATGGCCCCCGCACAAGGGATTGGTCTCCCACACAAGGGCTACGGACCCCCAATAGGGGGTTCAGGGTCCACACAAGGAGTTCAGGCCCCCAACAGAGGATTCAGCCCCCACACAAGGGCTACACCCCCCAACAGGGGGTTCATCCTCCACACAAGGGGTACAGCCCCCCAATGGGGGCCAAATGGCCTCCACAGGGGCTACCACCCCCCCTGCAAGGCCCACATGCCCCACCCCAGCCCCTGATTGCTGCCCCACCTAGCCCCATCCTCCACCAACTGCTGCAGCCCCAATGATGGCTGCCCCACCCAGCTCCACCCCCTGCTCTCCCACACCTCCAATGGCTTCCCCACCCAGCCTAACCCCACAACTTGCACCCCAAGGCACCTATGGCTACCCCCACAACCCCAGGCACCATCAATTTTTTAAAAAAACACAGGAAAAAAACAGGAAAAAAAAAGGCTTTGCTTACCTTAGAAGCAAGGGGCGGTGCTCCCTGGCAAGTAGCCAGGGCCTCCAGGCAGAGCCCCCCCCGCCCGGCAGCACAGGACAGCGGGGGTGGCAAGAGGGCCTGGACTGGGGATGCTGGGGCTGTCCCTCTGCCCAGCCTTGTGCAGGCGGAGCCCCAGTCAGCCAGATGGCAGTTGGAGTTGCTGGTAAGTGCCAGGGTTTCTTGTTTGTTTGTTTTTTAAACTATGGGGGTGGGGCAGGGATCAGGGGGGTTTGGGGAATGGGGCTGGGCAAGGCAGGGGGCGGGGGCCGCGGGGG
>NW_005842004.1:895639-899855 GCF_000455745.1 Alligator sinensis
GGGCTGGTGGAGGTCCCCCCCACAGTCCCTTCCCCCTTCCTCCCGCCCCCCCATCTCCTTACTCACCGGCACCAGAGCCCTAGGTAAGGGGCAACATTACGTCTGGTAATTACATTATCTCTGGCAGCCAGTGCAACTCTATGGAGGACCCAGCCTCTGGTTGCCTCGTGGCATGGTGAGGGACTGTGCCCTGCCCCGCTTTTTTATACTTCACTTTTTTTAGACCCCTGGATACTCAGGGGTCTTATTTTCTCCCCACACTGCAAGTTTGCAGGCGGGGAACTTTTTTTTGTTCCCGCATGCGCCTGTTTCCCCGCCTCAAAGGGGTTTGAAGCGGGGCAAGAGGCACGTGTGGGCTTGTGTGGACGCACCCAAAGGCCAGTTGAAAAGTTCTGGGGTAGCTGAATGCAGTAGGCACTATTATAGTGTCTTACCACTAGGTGGCAGGAAACAGATAACAGCCTGGCTTTTTTGAGCAGACAGTTATTTCCATATTAAGCTGTGGATACACAATACCACCACCAGTGCATTGCTCTGTTTCTGACTTTTTCCGGGGTAATTCTAAGCAAGATTTGACTGAGTTACACCAGTATATGTCATGTGTTCACTCTTAATTTACATGGACGTTAGGAAAAGTTACATTAATGTTACTGGGTTGTGCATCCAGAGCTTAAAGAACCATCTTCTGATAAATCTATTTGAGAACGGAATGAAAGAGCAAGGATCTGCCCCTGCTTCTGTTCATGAGAATGTCAATGGCCTTAGTAGTGCTCAGAGCAAAATTTAATCCTAAAGGATATATTCGTAAAGGACTCTTTGGCAATATGATAGCTAGACCAGGTGGAACTGACAAGCCTGAAGTAGGAGTCTGGGTTCTATGTACAATGCTGTCCTTAGGAAGTGTACAAGCATTCATTCTCCCAAGAGAAACTCTTCCAGGAGCAACTTTACTGGTTTGGAGTTGGCTTATTTTTTCTCCCAGAACTACCATTTTTGGTCTGGAAGAAACAGCATAAATGTTTGTACACTTTTTGTACACTTGGATCAGAAGGTTGATACCAGGAGAATGGCAATTCTGCCCCAGCATGCAGTACCAGCCCTGGAGACTCCAGACCATATTCCTTCTTAGGGCCTTCCAGAAACAGGGTGAGAGTTACATCCATGGACATATATACAAGAAAATAGAGTATTAAAATAGTCTTAGCCTTATCTTGCATTATATATATATATATATATATATATATATATATGCATATAATGCAGCATACATATTATACACGCAAATGTGTATATATAATATGTTTATGTGTGTAGACAGAGAGAGAGAGAGAGAATTATAATGTTTCTATTACAAAAGTGACATGAAGAAGCAGTTAGCTGCATCATTAAGGGAAGCATTCAGAAAAGCACTTTGTCCAGGCTCATTTCCAAATGCCCTTATCCAATGCAAAAAGATAATTTAAAAAACAACAGCCACAGATGTAACAATAAAATAAATATAAAAATAGGGACTGCCAAAATTGACAAAGGCTTTATATCTAGTTCAGATGAAAATAGAATGGGTTCAATTACCCTTAGTCAAGGTGCTTTATAAAAATAACATTTATAAAAATACTTTTTTTCACCAACACATAGGATTTTGGTGATGCTATCATTGTGCATCTTATTGAATCAGTTTAATCATTTAAATCACAGTTCAGAGGAGAAGAGAGAAAAGGTGGAAGTATAAAGAAAGGAATATAATTTTCAGATAGAATGTTGAGATATAAAAAGTGTTCTTGATATAAAAAATCCTTCAGTTTAAGTTAGTGTAAAACCTCATTCCAGTTCTAGATCAACAACTCCAAATTACCATTAAAAAACCCAAAAACAACCCCCCCCCCCCCCCCGCCCCAAACCAAAATAACTCCAAACCAAGGAAAAACTATTTCTAAATTTAGGAGAGTTTGAATATAGAAACAACTCCAATGAAATATATCATAATCAAAATACTATAAAATAGTACCATCAAATAGGTTGCAGAATACATTCGTTTCCATTCTATCTCCCTATTTTAGCCATAGATTAAACAATTTCACTTTCAAATAATAAAATCAAATATTTACACTTAGAGGCAAAAAAGGAATGGTGGACTTTGAGAAATACTGTCAATAAAAAAATAAATCATCAAGACATCTATATTTTTGTGTGAAATTAGTCAGATAATAGTAAATTTCCCATAATGCTCTTATTTGTAAAATGGAATGAAACTTTTCACTCCTAACATGTTAATGGATGTCCACTGAACTTCATGTTTTGAAAGGAAAATGTGCAAGGTGATGATTGCTAAATGATTCATCAGCAGAAGCTCTGCTAGGGTCTATCTGTTCAGAGTTTATAGGGTCATTGATAGTAGAGTGTAATATATCTGTGTATGGCAGAAGATAGTACTATTTATAAAGCAGTTCATGCCATTAACCTTATGATTTTACTGCTGTGCTGAAAAAATAAATCCTAAACCCAGGGGAATACACTTTACTACTTAAAAAGGTATGAGGTATTTCACTTTGTGTGTAGTCTCATTATAAACATCAGGTCTATACGACATAAGTCTTGCATACCATCAGGTCAGATTTTTATTACAGCATTTAGAATGACTAGAAATATTCAAGGTATATCATTTTTTTCTTATTAACTCTTCTAAGGGGCTTAAGGTTCACTGTTAATATCTAATTGAACATGCAATGCTCTGGTTAAAAGAGTTCACACAATAAATTAAGGCATGATCAGTATCATCTTGAACAGCAATATGTGTGTCTTGCACTTCCACTCAGGGTCACATTGACATCAGATTTGGAATCAGGAAATAATTTTCCCCCTAAGTCAAATCAGCATGGACTGGGATAAGAGAAAGCTTCCTTTCTCTGTTGTGTTAGGCTTGGTCCCTTTCTTAGTGTCTTCTGAGCACACATTAACTACCTGCTTCCCCACTCTTACAGCAGTGGGCATTTTTATCACTTTTGCTGCCCTAGCTTTTACCTACAGCATTTTATACTGTTTTGGTGTTTCCACTATTGTTCCTTGTAGTTGCAGGTGAGGGTTTGAAGGAATGATTTGATTGAGATGAGCGCATGTGAGTGCATGGGACTGGGCCGATGACCCAGGAATCCCCTTCCAGTTTTAAGTTCTTATCATAGGAATAGGAAGAAATGGATAATAGTAGAATCTGTCCCCAGCCTTGTTCCTAACAGTGTTTTACACATTGCATGGATGGTGACTGTGAGATATGTGACTATGCTGAATCTGCTGAATCTGCTGAACTTTAGATTTGTGAATCTAACTTTATTTTCTGTTGAATTTGCTAATGCCAATGCATGTGTAGTTTTGCTTGATGTTCAATGTATTCTGTGCCTGTCAGCCTGGCACACTCTTTCCTACTGCACTTGTGGCTGGATTCATTTATTTAGGAAGAGCCTAGGACAAACATAATAGTGCCCCTAATGTATTCATGCTAAGGATATAATAAATAACTGCCATTTGCTCTCTTATCCCACCCACCAGTTATAATTTTATTGAATTGGTAGGCTCCAGCTTCTTGTTTTTAAAACTTTCTTGCTTTCTTTTTTTTTTTTTTTTTTTTGACTTTTAAGAGGCATTTATTCCAGGGAGGGTGACAACTCGGGGCCAGTAAAGAGTATGTACAGGTTGGCCCGAATACCTGGGCCTCACGGACAAGGCCTGGGCTCATGGCCTACAAGGCCTGCCCGTACACTCTAGATTAAAAACCATAGCGAGTCAAAGGACTATTTACATATTTACATTTCTGCCAGCGGGGACACCCACGGGGGGCCTCAGGGCCCGACCCGCGTGAAGCAAAGTCCAAGGCCTCGGCCTGCTGGACGCATCGCCGCAGCTTGAGCAGCCGGGGGTGTTACAGGGCGAGGAGCAGGCGCCTCGCCTTGACTCGGCAGAACGCCCCCTCGAGGGCCCAGCGTTCCTCGAAGGTGGGCACCGTCTGCTGCAAGACCGCGTGCTCAAACTCAAGTGAGAGGCGGGCCCACACCAGCAGGCGGAAGAGCTGCAGGGCGTCGACCATCCCGGTCCCGGCGAGCTGGTTTCGCCGGCTTTTCAGGGTGGCTATCTTGGCCTGGCCCAGCAGGAAGGTGGCCAGGCTGACCGTGGCCCGCTCGGCCGCCCGGTACAGAAAGGAGTGGACGTAGACGTCCTCAGAGAAGTC
>NW_005842004.1:899937-900790 GCF_000455745.1 Alligator sinensis
ATGCACAAAGGTGCGTCACCTGGACCCAGTCTCACCGCGTCTTTCTTTTTCTTTCTTTCTTTCAAGATGGCCGCCGACAGCTGAAGCCCTTCTAAGCTCCTCCAGCTCAGGTGCCTTCATCTCGTTGCCCTGCACTCCCTGCTCCCCTTTTCCTGTCCCTCCCCAAAAAAACCCTTGCCTCTCCCCACCCTGTCCCTGGGGACCCCCTCCCTGCCCCTTCCCCCCACTTTCTGAGCTTTTTTCCCCTGGGCTCTGGCAGCCTCGTTTGTCTCTGCCCCTCCCCCACCCCGCCTGAGTTCTCCCTTTGCTTTCTGCTGCCTCCTTCCCCCAGGGCCCCTTCCCTTTGTCCCTGCCATCTCCCCGCCTTGGGGCTTGCCCTGAGCCCCTGCGGGGTTGCTCTGCCCCCCCTCAGGCCGATTTTGGCGCATTTTCAGCCCCCTCCCAGTCCCCCGTGTCAGCCTGAGGCTTTTTGTTTTTTGTTTTTGTTTTTTTTTGGTTTTTTTTTTGTGCTTTGCAGCTTAACCCTGTCCTGGCGAGGAATGGCAGCTCCTACGCCCAGCAGCTGGCATGAGGATGCCTCTTGGGACCTCCCACTGACTCATGGCCTGAGGGTTCATACCCCTCTCCATGTGGGGCTCGAGGTTTGCGTGGAGGCTCTAGCTGTGCTCCTGCGATGGCGTACCATCCGCTACGCGGGGCGTGTGAACACGGTCCCGATGATCTATTTGAGCAAGCCCGCCTTGGTTGACAGGGTGTGTGCGGAAGGCCTGGACATTGCGGGCATCCATTACCCTGTCACGCCCCTAGAGACTCAGGCAGTGAGGGGGCTGGTTTCCCACGTCCCGCCGCACGT
>NW_005842004.1:908523-908869 GCF_000455745.1 Alligator sinensis
CTGCCCGGGGGTGCTGGCCGAGGACATTTTCCACGCGTTCCTCGACTGCCCCTGGCTGCAGCCTCTCTTTGCCGCCCTGGAAATGCTGCTTCAGGGGCTGGGCCGAGACTTCTCCGAGGACGTCTACGTCCACTCCTTTCCGTACCGGGCTGCCGAGCAGGCCACAGTCAGCCTAGCCAACTTCCTGCTGGGCCAGGCCAAGATGGCCACGCTGAAGAGCCGGCGGAACCGGCTCACCAGCACCGGCATGGTCAACGCCCTGCAACTCTTCCGCCTGCTGGTGCGGGCCCGCCTCTCACTCGAGTTTGAGCATGCTGTCCTCCGGCGGACGGGGCCTGCCTTTGAG
>NW_005842004.1:909106-910063 GCF_000455745.1 Alligator sinensis
GTGTGTGTGTGTTGTTTTGTTTAGTTTAGAGTGTACGGGCAGGCCTTGCAGGCCATGAGCCCAGGCCTTGTCCATGAGGCCCAGAGATTCGGGCGTACCTGTACATGCTCTTTACTGGCTCCGAGTGATCACCCACCCGGGAATAAATGTCTCTTAAAAGTCAAAGTCAAAGTCTTTCTTTCTTTCTTTCTTCTTTCACATTTTTTAAGTTTATAACCAATTACAGTTCTTCATGGTAAGAGCTATTAATTTTAATTTTTAATTATTTTAAAATTCATAAATGGCTCTGGAGTTTCACAAAATATTTTCCCCATAACATAAACCACTGATTTTTCAAGTGAAATGTAATTTGAGGTGGGGGCGTGGGGGGGGGGCGGGGATAGCACACATTTTCCAGTCCTAGTCAACATTTCTACTTTTAAGGAATGAAACTTCAAAAACATTAGGGCTAAGTACAGATAGCCAGAAAGCCTGAGGCAGAATCAATGCGATCTACACAGCTTTCTCTCAGATGCCTAGATTCAACCATTAGCAAACATAATACATGTTCACTCATCAGTTGGCCAAAGCAGGCAGATGCCTGCACTGGCCAAGGCGAGAAGGCAGAGGGTACTTGCATAGTACCTCCTAGCTCTACTGGGCTGCAAATGCCCCATCCCTGACCCCTTGCCAGACCCCTCCCCCCACATTGTGGGATGGTGGGTAGGGAGAATTAGAAAAGTGCCTTAATTCCCCATCCCCATCACCCTCAACTGGGGTCTGCAGAGTGGTGGTGGGAGAAAGTCCCTGAGGTCGAAGCTTTCTCCCCACATGGTTCTGCTGGCTACAAGTGCCCCAGTCTGTATCTTTCACCAGCACCTCAACTGTCAGCCTCAAGGAGGCAGGTGGGGGGGAATGGATCCCCACTCCAGCCTCCAGCTAGGGTCTGCACCGGGCAGGGAAGGAAAAGCCCCCAAG
>NW_005842004.1:910094-913093 GCF_000455745.1 Alligator sinensis
TGCTGCAGGGGGGGACATCAAAAAAACCAAACAAACACCCAAATCAGGTTTAGATGTATAGACAGTTGATTAGGATCTAACTAATATAACTAATAATTGAATCAGAGACATGCTCGGGTGGGATGGGCTTCACATTTCCAACCTAGAAAAGAACACACAAAAGCGTGTGTTCTTTTCTAGGTTGTCTGATCTCTAGCAGGCTTTAAACTAGGCTCATCAGGGGAAGGGGAAGATGAGGGTGGAGGAAGCCTTGGGCCACTAAACCAAGTATCACCCACAAGAACAGCCCAGCCTAGACCGACGACGAGCAGAACAAATACCCAGGTAAACAACAGGGGCCATGGTAGTACTGAGATTAGGTGGCCAGTGCATTCATCTTCAGGAGGCCTCAAATGCCTGTACACTAATGCTCATAGTATGGGGAACAAGCAGGAGGAACTTGCCCTCCTGCTAGCTAACACCAAACCAGACATAGTGGTGCTCACTGAAACGTGGTGGGACCCAATGCACGACTGGGCAGTGAATATCAAAGGCTATAGGCAGTACAGGAGGGATAGGACAGGGAGGAGAGGTGGGGGTGTGGCACTCTACGTCAAGGAGAAATACACATCCTCAACATTCTCTGGGTTAGAATACAAGGAAGTTAAGGGGAAAGGGACTTAACGGTGGGGGTCTACTACAGACCACCGAACCAAGGGGAAGAGCTAGACCGGGAATTCTTAAGTCAGCTCATGCAGGTAGTTAGATCAAAGGACGTGGTCATCATGGGTGACCTGAACTTTCCAGACATCTGCTGGGAAGAGCAGTCAGCCAGGTCTGACTGCTCACATAGGTTCCTAGCCAAGATACAGGACCTGCATCTAACCCAGGAGGTGTACAGCCCCACCAGGGAGATGCCTTATTGGATCTGCTCGTGGCCAACACAGATCAAAGGGGGCAAGAGGGCACAAGAGGGCACAAAAGCCCCCATGGCTCACCAAAAGCATATGGGAACATCTAGCTAAAAAGGAGGCGTACACCCAATGGAAGGGAGGGGCCATCACCAGGGAGGACTATACCTTGGTTGCTCAGGGCTGTAGAGGGGCTGTCAGGAAGGCCAAAATGGAGATGGAACTGGGACTAGCTACCCAGATCAAGGACAACAAGAAGTCCTTTTTTAAATCCATAAGGGGTAAAAAGAAGGTACCGTGTAATGTGGGGCCTCTGCAGGACATGCTAGGAAATCTGGTCATCGCATCAGACAGCAAAGCTAATCTACTTAACAATTTCTTTGCCTCCATTTTTCTGAGGAGAGACCGGGGCACTCCCCCTACCAGGACCTCCGTAGGCCCCAGGGGAGGCGCACCCAGACCTAGGGTCAGTGGAGATCTAGTCAGGGGACTTCTGGAGGGACTGGACATATTTAAATCAGCAGGTCCAGATGATCTCCACCCCAGAGTGCTGAGGGAATTAGCAGAGGTCACTGTGGGACCCCTGGCATGGCTTTATGAGCACTCATGGTGCTCTGGCGAGGTGCCAGAGGATTGAAAAAGGGCCAATGTGATTCCCATTTTCAAAAAAGGGACAAAGGAGGACCCAGGAAACTATAGGCCAGTCAGTCTTACCTCAGTCCTGGGTAAGCTTTTTGAGAGCGTTATCCTGGCGCATGTCCACAAGGGGCCAGCAGGGAAGATAATTCTTAGGGGCAACCAACACTGGTTCATTAGAGGCAGGTCCTGTCAGACCAACCCGGTGGCCTTCTATGACTAGATCACAAAATCCTTAGATGCAGGTGTAGCACTGGATGTAGTCTTTCTGGACTGTAGGAAGGCTTTTGACACTGTCTGTCACCCCATTCTCATTAAAAAAAACTAGGGGACTGTGGTGTTGACACCTGCACAGTCAAATGGGTCACTAGCTGGCTGGAGGGCTGCACCCAGAGAGTGATGGTGGATGGCTCTTATTGGACCTTATTGGGATGTGGGCAGTGGGGTCTCCCAGGGCTCGGTCCTCAGGTCTGCACTGCTCAACATCTTCATCAGCAACTTGGACAAGGGGTTAAAAAGCACCCTGTTCAAATTTGCAGATGACACTAAGATATGGGGAGAAGTGGGCATGCTAGAAGGGAGGAATAGGTTGCAATTGGACCTAGACAGGTTACAGGGGTGGGCGGATGAGAACAGGATGGGTTTCAACGCTGACAAGTGCAATGTACTGCACCTGGGGAGGAAGAACCAGCAGCATACCTACAGGCTGGGGAACTCCCTTCTCATCAGTGCAGAGGCAGAAAAGGATCTTGGAGTCATTATTGATGCCAAAACGTACATGGGGCAACAGTGTGGGGACACGGTAAGGAAGGCCAACTGTACCTCATCATGCATCCACAGATGCATCTCAAGCAGGTCCAAGGAGGTGATCCTCCCCCTCTATGCGACACTGGTCAGGCCACAGTTGGAGTGCTGTGTCCAGTTCTGGGTGCCGCACTTCAGGAGGGATATGGAGAACATGGAGAGGGTCCAGAGGAGGGGCACCCACATAATCAGGAGTCAGCAGGGCAGGCCCTACGAGGAGGTTTAAGGGACCTGAACCTGTTCAGCCTCCACAAGAGAAGGCTGAGTGGGGATCTATTGGCCATTTACAAACTAGTCAGGGGGGACCAACAGGCATTGGGGGAGTCCCTGTTCCCCTCAGCAGTACCAGGAGTGACAAGAAATAATGGTCACAAGCTGGCAGAGGGTAGATTTAAGCTCAATATCAGGAGGCGCTACTTCACTATCAGGACAGTTAAGATCTGGAACCAACCTCCAAGAGAAGTGGTGCTGGCTCCTACCCTGGGGTGTTTACAAGGAGTCTGGATGATCACCTCACCACGTTAATTTAACCCTAGTACGCTTTCCTGCCATGGCAGGTGGTCAGACTTGATGATCTGATTCATAGATTCATAGATTCATAGATGTTAGGTTCGGAAGGGACCTCAATAGATCATCGAGTCTGACCCCCTGCATAGGCAGGAAAGAGGG
>NW_005842004.1:916856-918753 GCF_000455745.1 Alligator sinensis
GACAGGTGTGGGGGCCCCCAATCTCTGCCCCCCCCAGCCCTGCTGGGGATCCCCTGCAGGCCAGGAGGTAGGGGTACATCAGCTCCCCCATGGGATCGGTCTGGGTGGAGGCCTCAGACCAGCCCCGGGTAGCCTTGGCCCCCTGGGCAGAGGCCCTAACAGCACTCCTCGTCAACGCCATTCTAAGATGCTGTTTGTAGATCTGAGTGGTCCCTTCTGAGTGATCTGCTCAGGTCCCTTCTGACCTTACCAACTATGAAACTATGAAACTATGAATCATAGAAAATTAGGGCTCAAAGGGACCTCAGTAGGTCATCTAATCCAACCCCCTGCTCAAAACAGGACCATCTCCAACTAGATCATCCCAGCCAAAGCTTTGTCTAGCTGGGTCTTAAAGACTTCCAAGGATGGAGATTCCAGCACCTCTCTGGGTAACCTGTTCTAGTGTTTTACTAGGCTCCTAGTGAGAAAATTATTCCTAATATCTAACTTAAATTTCCCTTCAGAGGCTTCCTGAGTAGGGTATGGGGCCTGGGGCAAATCAACCCATGTGAGGCCCCACCCCCACTCCCACTCTGATCCCATGGGCCCTGGACCTGAAGAAGCTGCTGCCACCATTGGCAGAGGCTGGGGGGGGGGGGGGAGGGAGGGGGCGGGCCGCCACTCTGCCCAACTCTGCAGTGCCACTGCTGTGCCCAGCTCCACGGGGCCCCCCAAAACATGGGGCCCAGGGAGGTCACCCCAATTTGCCACCCCCTGGGGACAGCCCTCCTTCACTTGCTACAATTTGAGACCATTGCTCCTTGTTCTGTCATACGTTACCACTGAGAACAGTCTAGCTCAGGGGTAGGCAATTATTTTGGGTGCTTACTGAGTTTTGGCAAGCCATCGAGGGCCATATAACAGGCATCCAGGGGCAGATAAATATTAATTTTCTAAATATTTAGTGGCCCTGCGGGCCAAATAGAATGACCTGGCAGGCCACATCTGGCCCGCAGTCTGCATTTTGCCCACCCCTGGTGTAGCTCCATCCTCTTTCGAACCCCACTTCAGGTAGTTGAAGGCTGCTATAAAATCCCCTCTCAGTCTCCTCTCTCTAGACTAAATAAGCCGAGTTCCCTCAGTCTCTTCTCAGAAGTCATGTGCCCCAGCCCCCGAATCATTTTTGTTGTCTTCCTCTGGACTTTCTCCAATTTGTTCACATACTTTCTGTAGTGAGGGACCCAAAACTGAACACAGTACTCCAGATGTGGCCTCACCAGTGCTGAATAGAAGGGAATAATCACTTCCTTTGATCTGCTGGCAACACTCCTACCTATGGAGCCTAGTATGCTCTTAGCCTTCTTTACAACAAGGGCACACTGTTGGCTCATATTCAGATAATTGTTCAATGACTTTGTATATCCCAGGTTCCTTGGTGCGCAACTTGACAGTTTAAAGAGATTAGTTTTTCAGGAACATAAGAACAGAAGAACTGCTATCTTGGGTCAGACCAATAGTCCATCTAGCCTGGGATCCTTTTTCCAACACTACCTGATCCAGCCCTGCAGGTAGAGCAGATGTCTCAGCCCCAATCTAGCTATGGGACATGGCCATGGTCTGGCTTCAGTCTGGCCACCTGGATGTGGCCCAGCCCCAATCTGATCACACAGGCATAGCTTAGCCTTCATCTGGCCATGTAGGAGTTTGGAATTTGGCAGTGGGGGTGGGTGGCTGTGTCAATTGCCCATGCTCCCTGGTGTCAAATTTTGTGACTTGTGGGAGCCCTGTGAGGCAGATGCCGAAGCTCCACTAGGTGGATTTTTCCTGTGGGCTAGAGATTCAGTACCCCTGTTATGGAGGAAGAGCTTTGAGCTGGATATACCTAGAGTGATCTTTTCCTATTCAGTATTCTTTC
>NW_005842004.1:918784-931145 GCF_000455745.1 Alligator sinensis
ATTCCTACCCTCCCTGGCATCCACTTTAGAGAGCCAGTATTTTATCCAAGATTATTCTGTGACTTAGGTGAACAACAATTTCCTGTTCACTTGATCCACACCCTTCATGATTTTATAGATTTCTATCACATTCCCATTCAACCTTCTCCTTCCCAAGGTGAAGACTCCTAGCATTTTTAGTCTCTCTTGGTATGGCAACTGCTCCATGCCTGTGATCATTGTGGTGGTCCCTCTCAGTATCTTTTTTAATTCTACCACTTCCTTTTTGAAATGTGGGTACCAGAACTAAACACAGTACTCTAGATGTGGGTGCACCCTAGATTTGTATAATAACATGACAATGTCTCCATTTTGTTTTTGTTCCCTTCTTAATGGTCACATCTAGACATGCACTTTAATGCACAGTAGCCTGTTTTGCTGTGCATTAAAGCATCATGTAAAAAACTGTGTGATTATGCAAATGAGAAGTAAAATAGGCTACTGTGCATTAAGTATCAGTTAAAATCCATGCATATTCATTAATGTACATTATGGCTGCCTTAATGCACATTTCTTTCATACCTCAGGGTGTTTATACATGTGCTCCAGGAGTGTGTGGGGGGAAGGCCTCTGAGAGCTGCTATAATTAAAGCATTTGGAGTGTCTCATTTATCCTCATCCCTGCACTTCAAAATGGTGTGTGTGGAGGGGGGTGCTTTATGTAAACCTCATCAAACGAGCTTCAGATAAAGTGCCCCCACCACCATTTTGAAGCATAGGGATGCTGATACACAAGCCACAAGAAAATGCTGGAGTGCAGTAATTGTCACTTTCCAACAGACTCAATTACTGAAATCTTTTCTGATGCACTGGAGTTACAGCGCATCAGAGCAGCTTCCGTGCTTCTGTATAGTCACTCTCATATTGGAGGTACTAAATTAGAAAATGTGCCTTAATGCATGTTTAGATGCACCCAATGATGACCAATATTTTATTGGACTTCTTTTAGTTGCCACTGCACACTTAGATGATGTTTTTAGAGAACTACCTACAATGATTCCAAGGTCTTTTTTCTGAGTCATAACAGGTAGATCAGAACCTGGCATTATGTATGTGTAGTTGAAGTTATTTTTGCTCATGTGTATTGCCTGTTACTTGTTGATACTAAGTTTGTCTGTCATTTATTTGCCCAGTCACTCCACTTGGTGTGATCTTTTTGCCACTCCTTACCTTTAGCTTGGAATTTGACTATCTGGAATAATTTGGTATCATCCACAAATGTGGAAATTTCACTGTGCACCCCCATTTCTAAACCATTGATGAAAATGTTAGATAAAACTGGACTCAGCACAGTTCCCCGTGGGACCAAACTTTTGACCTCCCTGCATCCAGAAAAGTGACCATTTAGCTCTACCCTTTACTAGAGGTGCACCAATACTCTTCCTGGTGTGTGGGTGGAGGTGGGGAGTTGAGCCAAGGCTGTGCTAGGGCTGTGATGAAATATGGGATGGTTGCAGCCCCCACTGTAGCCCCCTTCCTGAGCCCAGCCCTGCTGAGAAGAGGCAGGTGCAGCCCCAGCTCCAGCCTGCAGCTGCAGCTGCAGTCCAACTGCTCTGCCCCACGCAGATCTGGGGGCACATGCCCGCCTCCCCCCCATGCTCTGCCGGGATGCAAACAGCAGTGGGAGCCTTCCCCTGATGAGCCGTGCCTCCATCCTGTGCCTGCCCCTGACCTGCCCTGTCCTGCCCTATCCTGCCCCTGTTGGGCAGTGCCTACCCCCTCCCTCACCATGGGGTGCCCCCACATGCCCCTTCCCACTCCCCTCCCCTTCCACCACAACAGATTTACCAGCTGCGCACAGCTGTATTGGAAATTGGATCGTATCGGCTGATATGCCTCCTTAAATATTGGCTATCAATTTTGGCCCCAAAAATCTCTATCAGTGCACCCCTACTCTTTACTTCTTATCTTTTAACCAGTTCTGAGTCCACAAAAGAAACTGCCTTCTAATCCCATTGCAATGCAGTTTTTTTTAAAGCCTTTGGTGCAAGACCTTGTTGAATGCTTTTTGAAAGTCCAAATACTATGTCAACTGGATCCTCCCTGTCCATGTTCTTGTTAACACCCTCAAAGAACTCCAGCAGATTGGTGAGGCAGGATTTCCCTTTACAAAAAACATGTTGACTCCTCTCTTTCCCAGAAGATCATATATATCCATGAGATTGCTGATTTTATTCTGTATTATAGATTCTGCCAACTTGCTAGGGTTGAAAGTGTGACTCACTGGTCTTTAGTTCCCATGATCAACTCTGAATACTTTTGAAAATGGCTATTATGTTGGCAATCTGCCAATCCCCTGTCACAGAGGCTGTTTGTAAACAGAGGTTAAATAGTATGCCAGTAGTCTGGAATTTCATCTTTGAGTTTTTTCAGTATTCTCAGTTGAATATCATTTAAAGATCCAGAAGATTTGTTAAACAGAACCCTTAATTGGGTTTATGAGACAAATCTTGGCTGAGGTTTTTCTAGCATAATTCCAAGCTATGCAAACTGCAATGAATTTTGCTTGTAAACCATTCTTGGGATTACCAGAAGAAAAAGATGCCTGAACCACAGATCCAATAGTGGTGCTGTAGCCAAGGTGATTCAGTGAGTATTCAAGAAGCAAAGATTTATTTGGTAATATATTTCATTGCAGCAACAGCATACTTGGGAGAGAGATTAGATACAAAGTGCCCTTTACTAGGTCTAGGTATTTGAGGCCTTTACCAAGAATCATCTCAAAAGTAAAACGTGGGGTGGGGGTAGGAGAAGAGCTTGCATTTTTTGGGTGAGTTCAAAACCTCAGAAATACTTCCTGGCTGCGTCCAGATGAGTGTGGATGTGCCTCTTGCTCTGCCCCAAACCCCTTTGAGGCAGGGCAAGAGGCATGTGCAGGAATGAAAAAGTGTTCCCTGCACTGCAAGTTTGCAGTGTGGGGAGAAAATTAGACTCCTGGATATCCAGGGGTCTAAAAAAATCTAAGTTTAAAAAAGCAGAGCAGGGAACTGGAGGCTGGGTCCTCCATGGAGATTCTCTGGCTGTCACAGCATATCTATGGTTGGCTTCTTGCCCCGTGCTGAAACATGCATCCAGCCAGGCCGTGTGTTTCAGCACCAGGGCTCCTGTGCTGGTGAGTAAGGGGTCAGGTGTGCTGGAGGAGGGGACCATAGGGAGGACCCCAGCCAGCCCTGCCCACTCTCCCAGCCCCCTGACCCCTGCCTTGGCTGGCACCGGCCCCCCCGAGGCCCCAGCCCCCTGCCTTGCCCAGCCCCATTCCCCAAACCCCCCTGATCCCTGCCCCACCCCCATAGTTTAAAAAACAAACAAACAAGAAACCCTGGCACTCACCAGCAACTCCAACTGCCATCTGGCTGACTGGGGCTCCGCCTGCACAAGGCTGGGCAGAGGGACAGCCCCAGCATCCCCAGTCCAGGCCCTCTTGCCACCCCCGCTGTCCTGTGCTGCCGGGCGGGGGGGGCTCTGCCTGGAGGCCCTGGCTAGGTGCCAGGGAGCACCGCCCCTTGCTTCTAAGGTAAGCAAAGCCTTTTTTTTTCCTGTTTTTTTCCTGTGTTTTTTTAAAAAATTGATGGTGCCTGGGGTTGTGGGGGTAGCCATAGGTGCCTTGGGGTGCAAGTTGTGGGGTTAGGCTGGGTGGGGAAGCCATTGGAGGTGTGGGAGAGCAGGGGGTGGAGCTGGGTGGGGCAGCCATCATTGGGGCTGCAGCAGTTGGTGGAGGATGGGGCTAGGTGGGGCAGCAATCAGGGGCTGGGGTGGGGCATGCGGGCCTTGCAGGGGGGGAGCCCCTGTGGGGGCCATTTGGCCCCTGTTGGGGGGCTGTACCCCTTGTGTGGGGCCGTAGCCCTGTTGGGGGGGGTAGCCTTTGTGAGGGGACTAAATCCCCTGTTGGGTGGCCAATCCCCCTGTTGGGGGGCCATACCCCTTGCATGGGGGCTGAACTCCTTGTTGGGGTGCTGAAAAGCCTGTGGGGGGGTGAACCCCTTGTGTGGGGGCTGAATCCTCATGGTGGGGGCTGTAACCCCTGTGTTGGGACCACCGTAGCCCTGTTGGGGGGGGTAGCCTTTGTGAGGGGACTAAATCCCCTGTTGGGTGGCCAATCCCCCTGTTGGGGGGCCATACCCCTTGCATGGGGGCTGAACTCCTTGTTGGGGTGCTGAAAAGCCTGTGGGGGGGTGAACCCCTTGTGTGGGGGCTGAATCCTCATGGTGGGGGCTGTAACCCCTGTGTTGGGACCATCGCCCCTGTGGGAGGGCAGCAAAATATATATTCATGAATTCATGAAACGTATTTAGAGTTCAATTTATTATTATGATAAGAGACAAGCTTTAACACTGTAGATATATCAATAAAACATTGTCCAACTGATCACTGTCTCTGTCTCACTCTCTCTCTCTTCCTAGTGGACTTTTGTTTTACTTGTGGAGGAACATGGATTTGGGGGTATTTTACAGAATGACTTTGGGATAGTTTTTATCACGGATTTTTCAGTTTTCCAATAGGGAACACCAGAATTCCTGCTAGGGAGGCCAGTGGCGGGACCCTGCCTGCTCAGAACTGGCACTTAGGACCCAGCTGGCTGTGGCTGACTTCCTGGCCAAATGGGGTCAGGAGGACATACTTTGACAGTTCAAAGCAGGCCACCACACTCAGAACATCTTCTGGGTGGTAGCTGCCCAGAGCACACATGTTAGTAGTGCTGCACAGGGGCCAACCCTGCAACCACATCCCACTGGCAGCTTGCCCAGAGGGGGAGATGCCTCTACTGGCCGTACAATCCCCATACAGGTCTGGCAGGTGCGCAGCAGGTTACAGTCAAGCAGCAGCCCCCATGCCAGGCAGCTGCAGTGGGTAGAGGGTGCAGGGAACTCTCAGGGCTGCTTCAGCAGTCCAGCTCGTGCAACGGGTAGTATCCCCAGGTACCAATTGGCCAGGTCTCAGAAGCTCCTAAGAGTTAGTAGCCCTGAGTTACTTGTCAGGGTGGTTTTTATACTGCACGGGCCAGAACAGGACAGCTTTTTATACTACTGGGGACAGCACAGGTGCTGTCCCCGGGCTCTAGCTCCCCCTGGCTGAAGATCCGGGAGGAGCCAGACAGGGTTATTTTGCCCCTATGGCACAATTTGCTCCACAACAAAGTGCATGTCCAAGCATGTGCGCTCAGGTAAAAAGTTCCAGCTCAAATCTGCACTGCTTCTATTTGAGCAGCTGCAAGTGCACATGCTTGCATGCGTGGATGTGTCCCCTATGGCATCCCTACTGTTTATAACTACTTCCGTTACAGGGCTTTTAAGTGTCCTACACTTTTCTGTCTTCCTTCATGCTTTATAGTTTTTCTCTCTTCATTCTTGCTTTGCCTTGCCTGCTTATTCTTCTCATTTATTGAAAAAAAAAAACCTCTAGTGGTGTGTGACTAGAGGCAAAACTCCTTGATAGAGACTGACAAATTTCAGCTATAGGCACTGACTCTCTAAATTAAAAAAGCAGGGAAAATGTAAGAGCAGCAATGTAGACCGTTTAAAATGGGGCAAGCTATTCAGTTTTGAGTAAGCTAATGCTTATAGATTCATAGATTCATAGATGTTAGGGTCGGAAGGGACCTCAATAGATCATCGAGTCTGACCCCCTGCATAGGCAGGGAAGAGTGCTGGGTTTAGATGACCCCAGCTAGATGCCTATCTAACCTCCTCTTGAAGACCCCCAGGGTAGGGGAGAGCAGTTAGTTTAGTTAGAAAGACTTGCTTGAGTCACACCATATAAAAAACAAGCTTCTGACCAGGTTGAAATTCTCTTCTGCAAGACTTGACTGTCTCACTAGCACTGTGTCAAGAGAAGAGAAATTGGGTCAGGAAAGGAAAGCAGAATAACTTAAAATGGGCAATATTTTCATATTGAAAAGAAAGTCCCAAGTCCCTGATTGCTATCCAAACAATTTTAAAGAAGTCCTGCTATAGCATATTGGGGGACTATTGAAATGAATATTCTATTCCATAAAAAGAAGAAAAGAATAAAGGCAAAACAAATATTGGTCTAGTAAAGATTATTATCTGATTTATTGAAAATGACATGCTTACAGCTGAGCATGAGGTATATTTTCCATTTTAAGAGTTAGTGCATGATTTTGGATGTCTTCCTCTTCTTAAATGAAACAAAAGCAAATGCAAATTGTGTTTTAATAAAATAAAGCCACTGTGTTTCATTTTTCTTTTATTTTTTGTTTAAAATCATGTAAAAGCAATGAATTTCTTTTTTCAAAATTAAATTAAAAAACAGAGCACTACATCACAAAATCTCAGACCAGAGCACTACATTTGCTTTTAGTAGCAAATGAAAATTGAAATGTATTATTTCAATATGTTTTCTCTTGTTAATTTTTCTGAACAAATTATTTTTGCATTTTGGTTTATATGCAAATGGAATTTTGTTGTTGCTGTTGTATATGATTTTTATTTTTGAAGTTCTGATCTAGCTTTTATCTAATATCTTTCTGCATACCTATAGGATTGCTGCTATGGATATATGAGAAATCAAAACAAAGAAAATCAGTCACTGATCACTTGTGGGTGTCTTAATTAACTTATAGCAGAGCTAATAAGCATACCTGCCAGAATTTAGCAATAATAATGGTGCAAGGGAAGCTAATGTGTTAATACCTTTTCAGCAAACATTATTCTACACAGAGGAATGAGTGGATGTTGACTGATCAAATATACACATGCTATTATGGGATCTAATGCCCTACATTTCTTTTTCTATAGCAAGTTTGCAACAGCATCAGACATAATAGATGAAAATAGAATTCTGATTGACGGGAAAGGCTGCAACTGAAGTCATCACAGCTCAGAGAACTGAAAGGCCAATCATGTTCTTTAATACAGAACAACTCTGCTCATTATCACAGTTGTGAAGGGGTTGACAAACCTCTGAAGAAAAGTTCTCCTGGCAAAACTGCTTCATTTAATTCCAAACCATATCTTGGATTCACTTTGTAATACTGTCAGTACCTCTCCTGCCTTCAGAGAATTGGGTACTGAATAGCTGAGCTATAGTAATTAAACTCACTGAATGATATAGGCAGTTTGACTAACCTGAAACACAATGCACAGTTAAAGGAAAACTAGAAACCAATCAATCAGGGGTAGATTTCATTTTTTAAGCACTTCCCAAATCAAGGTAATAGGTAAACAGATCCATGTTGTGCTCTAGGTGTTAAATGGTGTGGACACTCAGTATCTGACGGGAAATAAATTCACAATTGTTGTGGGACAAGATGCAAATATATGTAACGCTCAAACTGTTCCTAAATGTTGCTAATTGGGAATGGTTCAAAACTGGGTGAAGTGCTGTGGCTTAAACAGTGAAGGGAGCGGATGCAGATATAGCAGACACCCATCCTAGCATGCTTCACATTGGATGCATGGGCAAGGAGTGCTTAAACCCATACGTTGGGGCACCAGGAAATGCGTGACCTGTATCTTGGGAAGTTTTAACTGTTGTGCTTTTCTTTCTCCTAAATATAAGTTGAATAAACTTCAATAGCCTGGAAGTCTTCAGTGTGCTTGCAAGATGTACACAGAGGTGGAGGAGTGCTTGGACCCATGTTTTTGGGTTCCCAGATATTGTGGGGGAGAAATGTTGAGGACTTTGGGTCAAGTAGAATGTGAGAACAAAGATGGCAGTTAAAATGCAGTGCAGGGGATTTTTCTGCAGCCTAATAGGGCCCCACATATAGACGTGAGAGGTTTACTGCAGAGCTAATTAGTCTACTCCGCAGCAAATATCTTGATGTCTATATGTGCAGGGCTATTAGGTTGGAGTAAACTAATAAACTCCCCAGTGCGGTAGTACTTGTAAATACAAGTACTACTCTGCTGTGATGTGTTTTACTCCACAGCAGTGCACGTGTAGACACTGACCCAACTGGCTGTGGCATAAGGGTGCTTCACTGAGGGGGACTACCAGCTGGCTAGAAATATATTTAAATAGTCTCATGAAATAAAATTACATCTTCCCCCTTCTTCAGTATGGTCATATACCATATTAAAAAGGGAAACCATAATTAGGGGTTTACCCAACTCAAGGCAAGGGCTGGCCAATTTTGCAGGCAGATGTTGGGCTCTGCAGCCACTTTCATGCCCTCTCCCATCTATGATGGACCAAGGAGACCCGATGGCCTTGCCCCTGGCACTGATTGATGGAAAGGACTGTCCATCATATGGCCCTGCCCCTCAATGATGATTGGCTGAGAGTACTGTCCATCATCGGGCCCTGCCCCATACCTCTGATTGCTGGAGAGGGATGGAGCTGCATGACAGGCAGTCTGGTCAGCCATCAACAGTAAGGGGATAGCAGCCATCTTGCCTGCTTATTTTCATGCCAATAGCCTGGGGCAGCCAAAATACTGCCCATGGGTCAGATCCAGCCCTCCAGGCAACAAATTGTGCCCCACACAGCCCTTCTGCCCATGATGGTGGGAGTGAGATACCCACTGTACAGACCCCCCCCTCCCCAACATACCCTATGGCACCTCACTCCCACCCTTGTGGGTGGAAGGGCCCTGCCCAACCAGCAGCAGCTTCTGGGTGGAGCTGCTGCTGTCACTGCTGCAAGCTTCCCTGCATCCTGCTCACTCCAGGCAGCAGGTAGGGAAATGTGTGTGTGTATGTGGGGGGAGGGGTCTGTAGCTGGGCAGGAGAGCAGAGTGTGGAGCTGGTGCTGGTGGCAGCATAGAGCTTGGCTGGGCAGTGTGTAAATGTGAGTGTGAGGGAGGTTTGGGGGGTGGTGGTGGCAGCAGCAGCAGCAACAGCAGGTAGGGCGGCTCCAGGAGTGGTGCTGGTACTTAGCTCTGGCCAGCGCTGCACATCACAGTGATGGGTGTGGCCCCTGCCAGGCAGTCTCTGTTGTTGGTGTTCCCCAAACCATGTGGCAACAGGAGGGAAGCCCCAGGTGCTGAAGCCAGCTGCCTTCTCTGCTGCAGCCAGCTTCAGTATGTGGGGCTTCCCTCCCATGCCACACTAGTGCAGGGAGTGCCACTGATACAGATAGCCTGGCAGGGGCTGCGCTCCTTACTGTGATGTGAAGCACTGGCCAGAGCCAGGCACCAGCACCACACCCAGAGTACCCCTTCTTGCTGCTGTGCCATGGGGGGAGTGTGGAGCAGGTGTCCCTACACCCCTCCCAGCCTCTCTCACACCCCACAAATGCCACACACCCACATCCTGGCCCCACAAACTCCCATATATACACAACGCCCAACATACCCTCTGGCTCCCATACACACAGCCACACACACACACACACACACTCACCATAAACACACAATATAAAACACTAAGAATTGATTTTGAGTTATTATTTGAGTTATCACCTCTATATACACTATACAAACATAAATCATGACAAAATATTTCTGTAATAAAATTAAAATATATGATAGTAGGTGTTTGACTTTTAGTGTATGATTTGTTTTTTTCTGGTTCTAAGATGGCAACCCCCTCCTCCCAGAAGGAGTATTTCTGGGGGGCAAGGGAAGGGATGTCTGGTGGCAAAGGATGGGATTAGGGACAGGACTTCTGGTCCCAAGATGGGAACCAGTGGGCGCAGCACCTGTCACTAAACCTCGTTAAGTGGCCTTCAGTCAAAATAATTGCCTGTCTCTGCAGTAGTCCCACTCATACCAGGCTATGCTGCCAGGAGAGCTGCTGGCTTCCACTGAGGAGTCATCACTTTATTTTTAGTAAGGGTTGTTTTTTTTGTGGATTTATAGGAGATTGCTCAATTTTGTGATTCTCATGAAATCATGATTTGAATAGATCCCTAACCATAACTGAACTTTTCTGTTGTTTAAAAGGCATTGTTTTACAGCTTGATACAAAGCCCTTTGTTGTCAGTGGTCAGGCAAGCTCTTACATCTGGCAATCTGGTTTGAAAACCTGAGGATGTCTTCTAAAAATATTTAGGGTGAAGTCTTAGCTTCTTAGGAGCCAGTGGGAATTTACCCAAAAGTTTTTATTCCATCCTAGTGTAGAATACTTTGCATCATATTCATATTGCACACTATATAACTGGCAAAGTGTAAGGAAGATCTGGCAAAGAAAAGTGACCAGGCTGAACTACTATATGTATCTGTTTTATTCTGAGACTTTTTATTTTTAAAATTGAGCATGCTAAATCTGCTGACAATAGTTATTTTAACTGTATATAGATATACATATATATGTGTGTGTGTGCAACTGTATTATAAGGGGTGCTGTCAATTAACATATAGGTCAGTTTTGACTTTAACCTTCATTTAAATTCCTCTTGCGCACTATTTTCTAAGTTCTTTTTATAGATGAATTTCATCATTGTTTTTTTCTAGGGCTAACAAACAATTTAAAAATCACAATTAATTGCAAGATTAAAAAAATAGTCACAATTAATTGCAATTTTAATCACACAGTTAAACAATAGTCAGCACCTCCCCACCCAAGAGCCTGGAGTCAGCACACCCTGCGGCTCTTCCCCACCACCACCAATAGTGCACAGCTCCATCCCTGCTCCTGGCCCACTCTGTGCCTGCTCCAGAGTTGCCTTGGCCAGTGTGGGCCAGATGGAATCCATAGGTGTGTCCAAACATGCAAGTTTGTGCACTTGCAGCAGCTCAAATAGAAGTGGTGCAGATTTGAGCCGGGGCTTTTTGCTTCAGCACACATGCTCGGATATGCACTTTGTTGTGGAGCAAATTGTGCCACTAGGGGAAAAATAACCCTGCCTGCCTCCTCCCGGATCTTCAGCCAGGGGGAGCTAGAGTCCGGGGACAGCACCTGTGCTCTCCCCAGCAGTATAAAAAGCCACCCTGGTAAGTAGCTCAGGGCTACTAGCTCTCAGGACCTTCTGGGGCCCAGACAATTGGTACCTGAGGATACTACCCCTTGCACGAGCTGGACTGCTGAAGCAGCCCTGGGAATTCCTTGCACCCTCTACCCACTGCAGCAGTCTGGCAGTGGGGGCTGCTGCCTGGCTGTGACCTGCTATGCTCCCGGCAGACCCGGAAGGGGACTGAACACCCTCTGGGCAAGCTGCCAGTGGACTGCGGTTGCAGGGTTGGCCTTTGTGCAGCACTACTGCCATTTGTGTCCCCTGCCTGGCCATCTGGGCAGCTATCTCCCAGAAGATGTTCTGGGTGTGGTGGCCTGCTTTGAACTGTCAAAGCATGTCATCTTGGCCCCATTTGGCCAGGAGGTCAGCCACAGCCAGATGGGTCTAAGGTGCCAGTTCTGAGCAGGCAGGGTCCCACCACTGGCCTCCCTATCAGGAATTCTGGTGTTGCCTATTGGAAAACTGAAAAATCCCTGATAAAAAAAAAAATTCAAAATCACTCTCTAAAATACCCCAAATCCATGTTCCTCCACAAGTAAAACAAAAGACCACTAGGAAGAGAGAGAGTGTGAGACAGAGACAATTATAAGTTGGACAATGTTTTATTGATATATCTATAGTGTTAAAGTAAGTCTCTTAATAATGAAGTGAACTCTAAATACAGTTTTCATGAATTCTTGAATACATATTTTGCTGCCCTCCCACAGGGCTATGGCCCCCACACAAGGGGTTGGTCCCCCACATAAGGGTTATGGCCACCAACACAGTGTTCATCTCCTACACAAGGGGTTCAGGCCCCATACAAGGGCTACACCCCCCCAACAGGGGTTTCAGGCCCTGAGCAGGGGGTTTGTCCCCCACACAAAGGGTTTGCCCCCCCAAAAGGGGTTCAGACCCCCAACAGGGGTTCAGCACTCTCACAAGGGGTGCAGTCCCCCAACAGGGGGTTCAGCACCCACAAGGGGTCCAGTCCCCCAACATGGTGTTCATCCCAGACACAAGGGGTATGACCCCTCAAACAAGGCCAAATGGCCCCACAGGGGCTACCACCACCCCTGCAAGGCCCACATGCCCCACCCCAGACCCCTGATTGCTGCCCCACCTGGCCCCATCCCCCACCAGCTGCTGCAGCCCCCTCAATGGCTGACCCACCCAAGAAAAAGAATAGGAAAAAAATGGGAAAAAAGCCTCTGTTTACCTTAGAAGCAGGGATGGGGGGGCGGGGCTGGCTCCAGGGCCTCCTGGCAGAGCCCCCAGGCAGCACAGGACAGCAGAGGGACAGGAGGGCTCAGGCTGGAGCAGCTGGGGCTGTCACTCTGCCCTGCACTGTGCAAGCAGGGGCCCAGTGACCTGCTGAAACTGCTAGTTAATACCGGAAGGGGTTGTTTGTTTGTTTGTTTGTTTTCCCAATACTGTTGGGACAGGGCTCAGGGGGCTCAGGGTGCTGGGGCAGATGGAGGTGGGT
>NW_005842004.1:931427-941984 GCF_000455745.1 Alligator sinensis
GGGGTTGGGGGAGTGGGCGGGGCCATCGGGGGTCCCCCGCCACAGTCCCTTCCCCCTCCTCCAGCCCCCCGACCCCTTATTCACCGGCACTGGAGCCCTGGTGCTGAATCGCGGGGCCTGGCTGGCCGTGTGTTTCAGCACCGGGGCCAGGGGTAACCGTACAGATGCTCTGGCAGCCAGAGCATCTCTGTGGAGGACCCAGCCTCTGGTTGCTTCAGGGCATGGTTGGGGACCTGAAAGGGTTTTGAGGCAGGGCAAGAGGCACGTGCGCGCTCGTGCACGTGGCCCATGAGAACAGCCCTGATCCTTCGCGGGGCCTGGCTGGCCGTGTGTTTCAGCACCGGGGCCAGGGGTAACCGTACAGATGCTCTGGCAGCCAGAGCATCTCTGTGGAGGACCCAGCCTCTGGTTGCTTCAGGGCATGGTTGGGGACCTGAAAGGGTTTTGAGGCAGGGCAAGAGGCACGTGCGCGCTCGTGCACGTGGCCCATGAGAACAGCCCTGATCCTGGCCTGCACCACTCCTGCTCCAGACCCACTGCCTGTGCTGAACAGCTACAGCAGCCAAGCAGAAGCTGCTGCCTGGTGTAGAGGAAAAGCAGCCCTTCCCTTTCACTGCTGCCAGGCCCTTCTTGCTGCAGCTGCTTTGAGTCTGAGGCCAGACTGCCCTGCAGCTCCTCTGCACTGCCATCACAGCCCTGCTGGGTGGCCTGGAGGCAGCAGTGCTAGCAGCAGAAAAGAGCTACAGGGCAGCCTGGGCATTGGCTCTGGGCAGCTGCAGCAAGAAAGGCCTGGCACCGGTGAGAGGGAGGGGCTGCTTTTACCCAGCACTGAGTAGCAGCTTCTGCCTGGCTGCTGCCACTGCTCAGCATGGGCGGGTGAGCCTGAAGCAGGCACAGGGCTAGCTGGGGTCAGGGATGTGCACGCAGGGTCTGGCTGGTCCAGGGCTTTCAGGATTCTCCATGCTGTTTTTGAAATGTGGCACCCAGAACTAGACACAGTATCCCAGCTGGGGTCTCACCTATGCCAAGTAGAGGGGAAGTATTATTTCCTTAGCCCTGCTTGCGAAGCATTGGCTAATCCATCCCAGTATGCTATTAGCTCTGTTGACTACAGAGAGACACTTGTGGCTCATTTTCATCTGATGATCACTATAACTCCAAGGTCCCTTTCAGCCATTGTGATGGCCAGGACATCTCCTCCTAACCTATATTCATGTACCTGGTTACCACATCTCTGCTATTTGGTTTTAAAAACAAAAACAAAGTAACCCCACACTATAGAAATGTAAAAATTAGAAATATTTTTTCAGTAACTTCTTTCAAAAAACATTAAGTATTTATAAAGAAATTTCACCACAATAAATCCAGATCAGCAGATGATAGAGGTCCTTTTTGTAGAAGTTAGCCATGAGTATAACTAAGAAATTAAAAATATATCCACTGAGGTACTAGTATCAGCTCAGTATAGTACGCAAGTGCTTCCTATTATTCAGATTGCCCAGTGTGATAATGTAGGTATTCCCGGAGGCCAAACTTCATTTTGTGCTCTTTCACTTTAGAGCTACTAGAAGGAACACTAGTTAACTGCTCCATTCAAGCTGACTTCTTAAGTAATACTGAGAAAGGTAAATGAAAAAAGAAATACTGGATTGTTTACAAACTCAATCCTTCACGGCTTTCAGGAGCATTTATTCCATGGGATAAAAGTACAAGTAACAAAAAAATTGTGATGGTTAAAGAGATTTTCCTTCAATAATATTTTATGATGTAAAAACAGAAACAAATGCCTAAATGTGAAATTTGAGGGGATTGGGCTGTCACACATAAAACACGTATTCTGTATGTCTGTTCTGTGAAAGAAAAAAAGACACAAACTTTATAAGCAAAGGATTGCAGGTTTTTTTAATACATTATTCATTTTCTGCTTACCGAGATCTGCAGAAGTCTTTCTTTTGCTGCCATTTCACACACGAAGACAGACTCACAATTTCTCATTTCACATCCAGCCTGTAACTTCTCAGGTCATATACTTTCCTGATTTTCCGTACCATATTTCCTTCTGGGCAGAACATCACTTTCTTATCTTGCCCAACAAAAAACATATGTTGCAGTCACACATCAGAGAGTATAAAATAGCATACCTTCTTTGGTGGCATCTCTACCTCATTGTTTCCAGCAGGTGGAGTGGCTTCAAACTTCTAAGAATGGAACAAGAGGCTATTTCCATTCCAGTTGAGGCATCTATATGCCTTGTTTCCCCAGGCAATGTGTAAAACCAGAAAACAACTTTAATAATTAACTTTGTTCAAGCAATTGTAATTTCCAGCTTGGACAGTTCCTGATGAATAATGATAAAGTCAGTTAAGGCCTCAGGTGAGTTAAGTGCCTAAACCCCAACAGTTAGCTTTGAATCCTTGTTAAAACACAAGGCTATTAAGACACCTTTAAATACTGTAACACTGACAGTTCAAAGTGATACATGAGTAAAATGTCTAACCTACTGTGTTTGTTAGTTTTTTTATGTAGTGTTTTTCATTCTGAAACCGGTTGCTATTTCTCTAGAATTATGAGATATACTGCATTAAATTCCCTGAACACTTCTGGTGGAAAAAGCTAGATAAGAAGTTAAGTATTTCCATTATTAGTCAAAATAGCTAAACACAGTATCTGAGGAGGGCTGTTTTCTAGAATCAAACAACAGAGATTGATGATTTTGTCTACATTTTAAAATGATCCTCTAGAATTTAATTGGAGATTATCCTTGCTAGAGAATTTGATAAGATAGTCATGAACAAGTGAGTAAAGAGCTAGAGAAAGGAGATTGCTGTTTATTCAGTTCTATAGGTAAGTATAATGTTTCTATGGGATCCTACAGAACTCTTTCCTTTTTGTTAAATTCTATAGAAATTCTTTATAGGGGGATACTTGGACTATAATCTTGATCAAAGACTTGTCATCCCTTCAATCAGTCTTTTTCTTGTTGTGGGTTATAAGGATGTTGGTATTAGTAGCCCTGGGCTATAGTTTAACAGCTATGTTCTTTAAAGTGTTAGTGGTTAGGGGTTCTGAGGTTTATAGAATCACTGTGAAACAATTGTTTTTACCCATTTTATTGCCACATTTGGGAACATATTAGCAGACCATTGTAGCTCTGATTAAGCAAAGCACTTCAGCATAGCTTTAAACCTGAAGGTAGTCTCTTTGGTGAAGTGCAGACAGTCAAAAAGACCAAGGCTAAATCAATTCAGTCTTTGCAGGTTAGTTTAAATTGCAGAAATTAAACTGAGAAGCAAGTGTACAGACATTAGCTTTTCATTCAGGAAATGCAGCCACATGCCTGCAGTGGCTCAGGCCAGAAGCCGGGGAGTACTAAAGCATGCATCCCATCCTGCCAACCACTGCCAAAGGGAAAGGAATGAAGCTCCAAGGCTATTTCCCGCCACCCTGTTTGAGCAGAGGCGGTATGGCCAAGCCCCAGCTCTGGGCTAGCACTTGTAGGGTGGGGGGTTTAAATCCCCTCCCTGGCCACTGCCTGGGCAGGGGGGAAACAACTGCAAGGTTTCTGCCCCTCTCACCCCTGATCCTTGCTTGGGGGGAAGGGGGGAAGGCAGCCCCTACCAGGTTAAGGAGGGGGTGAGGAAAAAGGTAGTGGCATTGAATTCATGAAAGTTTGAACAAGAATAGTTCTTTCTCTGAAGTGAGCATGTACTGAACACAGCAATTTGCAACCTTGAGCATACAACAAAGAACAACCAAAAATCTTTGCCTAAGCTAAGATCCAGCCCAGTAAAAGACAATGAGAGCACACATGACTTAGTATGAATTAAAATGGAATGTAATAAACCAAAAAGGCAAGAGAAACCCTTGTATAAATCTTATGTAATCCTGAGGGTAAAGTGTCTCCTTAAAGCCAGGTATTTAGAAAGCCCTTCTTGGGGAATCAGCACATGGTCTTAGGTGTTGGACTGGAGATCCCACAGGTTTCATCTCTACTCAGGGTTTTACAGGTGCATTTGCATCCCCTTATCCACCTTGGGTGATTTGATTCTAGTATGCTTGTCACCTAGAGCACCTTTGGCAGGACTCTCATGCATTCAGTGTTTTTTGTCTCTGCTTAGGTATTCCAGTCTCTCACCTTTTACAGGTTCTGCTTTATAACTGATGGACAACTGACAACTGATGCCCAGGAAAAAGCCAACCTATTAAATGGGTACTTTGCATCGGTCTTTCATCAGTCTCATGGGATGCCCATGCCCTCTGCGGGACAAAGGGGTCTGGGTGAGGGAGATCCCTTGCCCTCCATCAATGCAGACCTTGTAAAGGAACACCTTGAGAGGTTGGATACCTTCAAGTCAGCTGGCCCTGACAATCTACACTCCAGGGTACTCAAGGAGCTGGTGAGCATCATAGCCCAGCCTCTGGCACAGATCTTTGAAAACTCTTGGCGCTCTGGTGTAGTGCCCGAAGACTGGAAGAAGGCCAATGTGGTGCCTATCTTCAAGAAAGGGAGGAAAGTGGATCCAGCAAACTATAGGCCCATCAGCCTGACTTTTATCCTGGGGAAGATCTTAGAAAAGTTTATTAAAGAGGCCATCCTTAATGGACTGGCTGACGCCAACATCCTGAGGGATAGCCAGCATGGGTTTGTAGTGGGTAGGTCTTGCTTGACCAATCTCATTTCCTTTTATGACCAGGTGACCTATCACCTGGGCAAGGGAGAAGAGATTGATGTCATATATCTTGACTTAAAAAAGCCTTCAATCTGGTATCCCATGATCACCTTTTGGCGAAACTGGCCAATTGTGGCCTTGGGTCCACCACGATCTGCTGGCTAGGAAATTGGCTCCATGTTCGGACCCAGAGGGTGGTAATTGATGGAAGTCAATCATCATGGTGCCCTGTGACCAGTGGGGTCCCCCAAGGCTCTGTCCCTGGACCCATATTGTTCAACATCTTCATTAATGATGTAGACATTGGAGTTAGAAGCGGACTGGCCAAGTTCACCGATGACACCAAACTTTGGGGCAAAGCATCCATACCTGAAGACAGGAGGGTGATCCAGGCTGACCTGGACAGGCTCAGCAAATGGGCGGACAAGAACCCGATGGTGTTTAACACTGAAAAACGCAAGGTTCTCCACCTTGGGAGGAAAAACCTGCAGCATCCTTATAGGATCGGCAGTGCTACCTGGCTAGTACTATGGAAGAAAGAGACTTGGGAGTCATCACTGACCACAAGATGAACATGAGCCTGCAGTGCGATGCTGCGGCTAGTAAAGCAAGCAAAATGCTGGCTTGCATCCATAGATGCTTCTCAAGCAAATCCCGGGATGTCATTCTCTCCTTGTACTTGGCCTTGATGAGGCCACAGATGGAGTACTGCATCCAGTTTTGGGTCCCACAATTCAAAAAGGATGTGGAGAAGCTTGACAGAGCATAGAGGAGAGCCACACACATGATCAGAGGTCAGGAAAACAGACATTACGATGACAGGCTGAGAGCTATGGGGCTCTTTAGCCTGGAAAAGCGCAGGCTCAGGGGTGATCTGATGGCCACAGATCACCTCTGTGATCAGGGGTGACCACCAGTTTATCAGGGGTGACCACCAGTATCTGGGGGAACATTTGTTCACCAGAGTGCCCCAAGGGATGACGAGGTCGAATGGTTATAAACTACTGCAAGACCATTTCAGGCTGGACATAAGGAAGAATTTCTTTACTGTCCGAGCCCCCAAGGTCTGGAACAGCCTGCCATCGGAGGTGGTTCAAGTGCCTACATTGAACACCTTCAAGAGTAAATTGGATGCCTATCTTGCTGGGATCCTATGACCCCAGCTGACTTCCTGCCCTTTGGGTGGGGGGCTGGACTCGATAATCTTCCAAGGTCCCTTCCAGCCCTAATGTCTATGAAATCTATGAAACATAACTGTAGTTCTCTGCTTTCTTTGGTTACAACAGCCCAAGCCATCTGGGACCCTCTCTTGTTCCCTTAGCTACATCTCCAGCACATACAGTTGATGATTGTGCCAGATCTTTGCCAACACCTCCCACCAATCAGTCTGGTTCTGCAGGGCTTGGCCCTGTGCTCACAGATAGCAGGGGACCAGTCCCTCAAACCCCAGTTTTCCAGCCTCTTCTCCCTCCCCCATAGCCTGGGGGAGCTGAGGGGAATTACATACCCTCCTCTTTTTATCTACTTTTTACCTTAGTCTTTGCCAGAGGTGGGAGGGGGTCAAGTCTGCTAGTCTCCTGTCAGCTCCCTGTCTACTGGCAATCCCTCTCAGGCTGTTTCCCCAATCTGCCACCCCTTGCCACCCACCCCCTCCACCCCAGCATCAAGCAGGGAGTAGCTTGGCAGGGGCTTCCCCCCCTCTACCCCCCCAGCAGACCTGCCTGTGGTCCCCAGCTGGGTTTTCCACCTTTGCCCCATTGTGAGTGAGCCCTCACTGCTCTAGTGAGACTGTGGATGAAGAGAGAAGAGGGGTGGGGCCAACCCTGCTCTCTGGAGCAGACAGCCCAGCCCAGCCCAGCCCAGGGCTGCAAAGCAGCCTGGGATGCTGAGACACTGTGATTTAACTTGAACCAGGAAGGGGTCTGGGACAGAAATTTCATAAACTGGTTTGACCTAAATCAGTTAAGTCTGATACTACATTCAACAAGGGTTATCTCAAACCAATTTCAGCCATTTTGAAATTGGTTTATGTGCACTTAGCCTCTGTTCTGTTTCAGGTTTGAAACAGTTTCTGATGACTTAAACTGGTTTATGTGTAACTTCTGTCCCTAGCCTTTGACTTCAGTGAGATTGAAATGTACAGTTAAGTACTGAATCAGAGTCTACATGTTTAGGTTCTATTTGTTTTTAAAATGGTTCAGTGTTTTAAAGGCAAAAAATCCAAAACAAACCTAGCTCTTAAAAGGATACATTATAGGAATGTGCATTTTAATGGGGTAAGTAAAAATTATGTATGCACATATGCTATACCTGTACGTGCCTTTGAAATGCAAAGTATTGTTGTTATGAATTTAAAAATATGAATATTGATGCTAAAGTGAAATTTATAGGAGAGGGAGTCCTTAGTTATGTACTTCACCAAAGAACTGGCTTACACTATCATTCATTCACAGAGCAGCTCCCACCCATGTCTGTAAAACATTTCTCTCTTTTGATGCTGTCTTAAATAAAGCCAATGCATTTTCTCAGTATTTTATTCTTCCTGTTGACTGAAAACAGCAGAGAGTGACTCAATAAGTTTTGCTTTCTTTTGTAAGCACTCCATTGTTAGACAGTGTGGGGCCCTCCAAAGTAAAATCCATCTGAGGAAACTTCTACAAGGGTCCCTTGTGCACTGGTCTTTGTACGAATCTACTTGGAGAGCAGAGCTTGCTGAAGATCAAAATAAATAGTTTATGTCTGGAATAGATATAAACACTTTATTTATTTTGAAAGAGCTGAGATACTGGACATACAGGCACATGTGTGCTTGTGTTTTGTTTTTAATCAACTACTTTTCACGTCTATCATCACAAAATGCATGACTTTCCTACAATATTTTTAGGTACCAGAACAACTACAGGACCATTTTCAATAACAGGACACATCAAATGTTATTGAAGCATGATACTAGTCGCAGAATAAAGCATGGGCTCAGTAACACATGAGGAGTCTCTTGGATATTTGCTTTTTTGTCTCTACCCTGTATAATGGCAGATGGGAAAAAAGAAGCTTGCAGAGCTGGCAGTAAAATGCACTTTGGGATATACAAATATCACTGAAATAATAGGACTGCTTTTAATAAACTGTAAACATTTCCGTTGACTAGATGGGTTTTCCATTGCTTTATTAATAGAATTACATGGTTCAAAATTTGCATTATGAACACAGCTCAGCAGAAGTTGGAGTTGCATGACATGTCAGCCTCATAATGCTCACGACGTCACCGTGCAGATAATCAGTATTTCATGGGATAAACTGCCAACACATATGGATACAGAAGATGACAATGAACAGGAAAAAGGGGAGAATGTATTTTATGAAGCATTGTACCAGTGAGCCAGTCCCCTCATTATTCTGTCAGCTGAAGAATGCAGTGAGGAAAATATAGTATAGGATTTTCTCTACCACACCAGCTAGGTTGCATTTGGTAGGAACTGTGACTGAGTGGTTGCTCAGGGCCTCAAGAGCGAGAAAGAAAATGTTCTTGACTAAGTTCCTGCCCATAATAAGCTCTGGGAGATCAGGCACTGCTGTGGGAGACTTCTGTCCTGATTAGAATATTCTTGGGTTTAAATACTATGTGGTCTCATCCTATTCAGTCAGAAAATCCTGATAGTACAACATACATTAGTGAGCAGTCCGTGTCTGTGGGGTTTTGATAGAACATTAAGATACCCTATTGTAGCCTTAATTGAAATACAGTCTACTGAATAAAATCCACATCATAACGTTCAACTAACAAACAGGTTGACTGTTTTTAAAAAAGCTCTTTCATATTTACTTCATTCCAATGTATTACAAGCAAATACCAAAAAAAAAAAATCAACAGAGAAGTTCAGTGACAAGCAATATGCCCTCTTTCACTCACATCACACCAAAGTCTCCTGTTAAAGCACTAATTGTGCTATTGAATCATTATTTTTATTGAACTGTAACTGAGATAAACCATTACATGAAAGAGAAACTTCTGCTGATAGTGCAATTACTATATTTATAGTAATGGCTGCTTTGGAAAAACAAACATTTGTTTTTGAAGTAGTCTTCTGTATTTGCCCAGCTAACCTCACTGGTTTCTTATTATTTAATCAATACCTGTTTTGGATGTAATATTTGATTCCTAGTTTCTGAAATATTTTTGTGCCTATATCAAGATAGGTTGTTTTATGTCAAATTCTATCAAAATTAAAACAGTGGAAAAAACATCTGCCTTGCTTATTGGATGGAACAAAGCAAGAAATTCACAATAATTTGTATAAATGATACAGCCTCACTCCTGCTCCAATTTAAGGCACCTAAGTGCTACATATTCCTCCATGGGCAGGTGTTTAAGTGGGACTTTCTTCTTTACACAGAGTAAATCCTACCAGCACGTGCATGATTATATTTGTCCTTCTGAGTATGTTCAGAAGGGGTCCATAAATGCAATATATGCTCTGTTGCAATTATACTCTGCCTAGCAATGTGCATAATTCTAGGTCTCTGTAACTTTGGTCTGAGGAAAACCACACCTAGGACATGTACAGACGAGTGTGGATGTGTGTTTTGTGGCGCTGCAGACCTGTGGTGCCACACACCACACATGCAGGTATTCCCTGCACTGCTGCCTTGTGGCGGGTGAGGGAGAGTTGACCCTGGGCAATCTCAGGGTAAAATAAACCACGTGAAAAAAATCGAGGTGGTGCACATGGCGGCAGTGTGTGTCACCCAAAACTGGAGCTTGGCTGGAGCCATGCTCTGGCTGCTGGCCAAGCTTTGTGCCATGGCTGCAGCCCTGAGAGGCCCTTAGGACCCCACATAAGACTGCCCCAGCCTCTAGAACCCCACCCGGGGTAACCTGCCACGTGTCAGAGTGTGTGTGGTATGGGCATTCCCTCGGGACAAGTAGAAATGGCACAAGGTTCTCGAGAGGGTCCAGAGGAGGGCCGCTCATATGGTTAATGGTTTGCAGGCCAAGCCCTATGAGGAGAGACTAAGGGACCTGGATCTCTTCAGCCTCCACAAGAGAAGGCTCAGAGGTGATTTTGTGGCTGCCTACAAATTCATTAGGGGGGCACAGCAAGGAACCGGAGATGCTATGCTCACCAGGGCGCCTCTTTGGGTAACAAGGAACAATGGTCATAACTTGACAGAGAGCAAATTTAGGCTGGACATCAGGAAGAACTTCATGGTAAGGGTGGCTAGAATTTGGAATGGGCTTCCAAGGGAGGTGGTTCTCTCCCCTACCTTGGGGGTCTTTAAGAGAAGGCTGGGGTCATCTGACTCCAGCACTTTCCTGCCCAGGGCAGGAGGTCAGACTCAATGATCTGTTGAAGTCTCTTCTGACCCTAGCATCTATGAATCTATAAATTTATAAGGTATGTCACTGCTACTTGTCCCCATGGAAATAAACATCCACGCTCATCTGGATGCATCCTTAGTGACTGATTGATGTAGGAGGAAGAACAGAAGATTAACACTCAAGCTTTATCCCAATAGCTTAGTAAATAGGCACTTAGCCAGGAAGCAGGAGATCCTGGTGCTTGCTGTCCTCCTCCCCTCTAGCCAGAAGGCATTTTAACTTACATTTTCCACTTTTCTAGAAAAGGTCCCTAACCACCATGCCATGGACAAAGTAAGGCTGAGAGCAAACTCTTCTGATGAAGTTGCCACACTAGATATCTAAGAGTGGAAGATATGATGACTCAGAGAGACAGCAGGCCAGAGGCCAACTCTGTGGCTTAGGATAGGAACTGCCTCGGAAAAGAAGCTTCCTAGAGTTTTGGCCGCTGTTTCTATTCCTAATGCAATTTGTTTTTTCCAATCAGTACGGTAAAATGCAAAAGCAGCATTGAGAGCAGATTCCATC
>NW_005842004.1:942015-959350 GCF_000455745.1 Alligator sinensis
TATTGAAAAGGACAAATACAATGGCACAGGTGGTAGTAGGATCTAAAAATCTGTGAGAGTGCTACTATGTACTATATATGGATCTGCACTTAGATCAGTGGTTTTTGACCTTTTTAGACTTGAGGTGTTACACTCAATTTTCGATCTAGGGGTGGCATGAATGGAATGAAATGATCAGTGGTCCCATTCCAGTCCCAAATCCAACTTCATTGAACACATAAACAATACTACTACTCACGCAAAGCACCAACCACTCTGTAAATGTATTCTTACAGAGGCCTTTCTAATGATGCACAATTATTCGGCTAGCCAGGCATTGTCACGCCATTGGGGGTTGCAGTATTGACTGGCATAATCGTCTGGCTTGATGACAACTCCCCAAACTGGAGTCATTTCCTTAGGCTTTTATATCCTTTTACATCCCTCTTCTATATATTTTGTACATGGTCCTGTTATAAATCCTCACCAATTACCTTTTACAGAATCAATCTGTCACTCTCTGTTACCTCCAGCCTGTTTCTTTTTCAAATGACTTCTCCCCTGTTGAGCGATCCTTGGATTTGTTTTGTGAATTGATCCAGCTTGGTTTTGCTATATTTCTCTATTCTATCTTGTTTTCCTACTGTGTACAGCAGGGGTGGGCCTCCAAGCACAGTGGAAGCTCCTACTGGGAGCCCCAACCTGGAACCTGCCAGCAGCATCAGCTGTGGACCCAGGCAGGACCTTCTGGTGCACCAGGTGGGCAGCAGCATCAGCTGCCACACATCCTGCAGGTTCTATGTTGAGGTTTTGAAACCTGCTGGCTGTGCCCAGAGCTGAAGCTGCTGCCCATCTGCTGTGGCAGAAGTCCCCATCTGGGTCCACAGCTGAGCTTTGGGGCTCCTAGTGAACTACAGCTCCAGCTGAGTTCTGGCAGGAGGAAAGGAGGGGGAGAGAGAGGCAGAGACAAGAGAGGTGAGGGAAGGTGAGAGAGAGATGGATGTAGCCTTTGACAGGTCCCCAAAACTTATTAAGTGACCCTCCAGTCAAAATAATTGCCCATCCCTGGTTTACAGCTATCTACTTGTGTTTTGTCTACCATAGTTGTTTATATTAACTTTGTGCCTAGTTGCCTCCGTGAGTATTTTGCTTGCAGTTTTGCTCATGGTGTCCATTCAGAGACAGCAAGATGACATCAGTCATACCAAGACTTTCAGCCTATATATTATCAACACTCCAGGTATAAGGTGAGAGTCCACTCTTTTCAATGCCAAGTGGGATGCATCCACCTGTGGAGGGACGATGTGTGGCAGTTATCAATTCTTACCCTGGCCTTGCCTGTTGCCAGTAATGCCAAGGCAGCTTTTCAAGCCTACAGAGGCATCTCTCACTGGAGTCGAGGAAGCCCTCCATTACTTTTGTTAACCGAGTGGCAGCAAATTAAAAAAAGTATAGAATACACTTCTTACCTCCTTGCAGGGGGGCCTACCAGGGGGAATGGGTGATCATTTAGGTAGGGATGAGCCTGAGCCTGCACACTTATTCTTAGTGTATCTGCTTATCTCCTAACACTTATCTTTGAATACCTCACAGCACCCTTCAAAAGATCCAGCAGCATCCCAGAGTGTCCAAGCACCATAGTTGAGAATCGCTGATGTAGATACTTAAAAGTGGAATAGGCTATGGGCTATAGCATTTAAAATAATTATATAGAGGTGTTTGTACCTAGGCTCAACATTTACCTTATTAAAAACCGCTGTCCTTGGCCTGGCAAGGCTTGATCCCTTAATTAAAGAAGTCAATTAAAACAAATGAATTGCTAATATGCTTGATGTAAATAATGTTTATTCATCCTATCTTGAGCACAGAAGGGTGACAAAGATTGAATTTTAAAATGCATAATATTTCTGGAGTTTTAAAAAGAAAATGATAAAAAAATGGTCCGTCATATGAGAGTACAGCATGCAGCAAAGGGCATTATGATATAATCGGGAATGAAATGACCTTCACTTATCTGCCAGGCATTTGGTGAATATTTTAACAATGAGCTCTTAATCTTTCTATGCTGCTAGAACTTTTTCTAGGCTGCTATCCTT
The DNA here is from genome assembly GCF_000455745.1 of Alligator sinensis. Lineage (NCBI taxonomy): Eukaryota > Metazoa > Chordata > Crocodylia > Alligatoridae > Alligator > Alligator sinensis. The sequence continues at coordinate 944,091 of NW_005842004.1, forward strand.
TTATTTTCCCTTAGTATTTTCTCTAAAATATCAGGTACTTCTGGCATAAAATACATTGAAACAGCTCTTCAGGCAATGTAGAAATTTCCCAACTGATAGAATGAGTAATAGCATCTATACAGATTTGATAACAGAAAGAAAAAGAATTCAGTATTTTATATTATCAATTTATCTGAATATAAGAAATAGGCTGTGGAATAAAAACCCCATGTCAGCTGGAGAATGACAATGGCATCTATACAAGTTAGTTATATAATTTCTGGGGCTGCTTTCTTAAACTAATCAAGCCAATAATGAAACTGAAAGTTATGCTGAATGCATGTCTATAAAGGAGCAGAGATAATGTATGCAATTCTGAGATGGTATCCATTAGGATATTTATTTGGTTTAGTTATTTTTATGTGTCAAATAGTATTTTCTCCAGGAGTGAATTGGAGATATGAAAAGTAAACTAGCTGTATGGTTCACCAAAAAGCCAGCCTCCCCTTAGGTTGTCCTGTCACACTCCACAACCCTGCTTCCATGGCATCTACTTTCGGCTAAGAAAAAGATTGAATTTAATGGCCAGAATTTAAGGGCAGATAAAACTTTAGGAATTCCTGGGAAAATAGCGAATATCCTCACTGACTGGATCAGGAAGGTAATGGTTGTTGTTTCTTTGGTATAGGCTTTTTGGCTCTAATTGAGTAGAGAATATCCTATGATGCGGGAGTTCATATCTGATAAAGAGAGTGAGAGTAAAATATTACATGATGGTCCTTTATATGAATTCACTAATGGTGATAACAGTTGAAATGAAACAACCTTCTCTCTGTCTTGTAGTTGGTGAATATTAGTCATATGCTTCCAGTCTTTCTAGCTAAAACTAACTCTGCTGCTCTGTCTACTTTCTTTCTTAGTACTTTCTAGAGATGGGGTTTCACTTCATACAAATAACAAAAAACATGTAAACACTGTCATTTTTAATATGTAGTTCTCTTCCTATCATTTAACTAAGCATCTGCTAACCTGGGCAGTTAAGAGACAATTCAAATGAGAAATTCTGTTGTCATTACTGGAGGCATGGGCAAAGAAAAGAGAGTAGAACCATGTTGACTGCATTCCACCAAATGGATAGGATATGAATATGGAGAACTGATACAGAGAGCCTGTATAATAGTTCTAGGTATAGTGGTGCTCCACTTCTTCTGATCTGATTATTGGGTGATGGGGGCAAAATGGAGACAGATTCCCATGTAGGACTGGGCACAGCTACTGAAGTGGCCAGTACCATAGGAAAGGTGGTACACTCTAGCATAAGGAGTGGCAAATCAAGTGTGGCTCCAGTCACCTACTGTCACCTGTGGACAGGAAAGGAGTTTGGTACACACCCAGTACATGTGCACATGTACAGCATAAAGATGCTTATCCCCAGCCAGCATTACCTGGTTCCGCCAGTGCAGAGAGCACACAGAAGACTTGGCTCTTACACATGAAACGTAGCACATGACGTGCACACTCAGTAAGCATGTAGCATACAACATACACACAGAAATATGCATAGACACCCACCCAGCACCACAGATATAGGCATAGCACACACAATCCATACAAGCCCCATTACATAATACAGGGATGGCCAACCTGCCAGATGTGTTACAAGTGGCATGGGAAGACCGTGTGTGGTATGTGGCAGAGCAGGGAGGGAACAGGCGGCACAGTGGCAGATACACCAGGGAGCAGAAAACACAACAGTGGATTGAGCAGGCAGCACAGAGCAGGACGCAGAAAGCAGAAGAGCAGATTGGGCAGAAAGCAGAAAGCAGAGCAGCTGGTCAAGCAGGGAAAGGGGATCAGAGTAGTAATTGGGGAGGGTGTGGGGATAAATTGGAGCATGCCTGCCAAAAAGGTTGGCCTCCACTGACATAATACATGTGTAACCCTTCTGCCAGGCACCAGTTGGCAGCAACAAGGGCTAGGTTCAATTCTGGAGTACTAAATATATTTCACCCTGGATCGAATCCCCACCCAGACCACCTGGGAAACATTAAATGACTTACTAGGGTGTCCCACAGAAACAACCCCGCCCCTCTTGCAAGCCATGTAAACACAAACACTCAAATTTATTACAGAAAATAAAAACAAAAGAAAACATTAAGTACAATTTTAAAAGACTATTAACTAAAAAACAAAGTCTATAGGTGGGACCCTCTTGGGGGACGCTTCACCCAGGCAGTCTGGGTCTTGCAGGTCCCCAATAGGGGTTCCAGGACCCCCTATATCTGTCCTTCAGCAATGGGCTGGAGAGGGGGCGCACCCCAATGAGTCCTATGAGCTGCTCCTTGGGTTTGCTGTGTCCAAGCAGAGCTGCTCGAGCGTGTGGGTCCTTCTGCATTGCAAGGGGCTCCATTGCTCCTGGAGATGTGGTACAGTGCCAACCTCCACTTGGGCATGGTGGCTTTGAGGGGTTAACTGCAGTTTTTATCAGCATACACCCCAAAATTCCTAGTCCCAATCCCAGTTCTGCTGGGCAGAAACTGCAAATATATATATATATATATATATATATATATTAAAAAAACTTTGAAGGAGAGGAGAAGTCAGGCCTATCTCACTGGGCCTGAACTGGGTAGCAAAAGCTGGCCAGCCTGTATCACACTGAGGCCTGGATCAACAAGAAATGCCAGGTCTCACCCTGTTTCAAACCATGCCAGGCTTTACCTTGGCCCAAATATGCCAGCCAAACAGATGGCTGAGGTTTAGCCGCACCGCTAGGCTGAAATGCAATAACTGTGAAACAGCAAAAAGGGCCCAGGCCTGGACATCCGGACTCAGCTATACCATTGTGCTGAGACAATACAGTTACAAAAGAGAGGGGCCAGTAACTGCCAGGACCCATTCCTGGGCAGTTTGCTCCAGGGAAATTAACCTACTTAAGAAAAAATGGGAAAGAGGAAGGAAATACGAATCTCAAAGTCCAAGACAGACTTTCTCTCCCTGTATCTTTGGCTTTCCTGGCCCATAGCTTTTGCTTGTCTCTTCAGTGAAGAGCAGGGGAGACCCACCCAGAGGGAGCATGTTTTCTGGCTCACAAGTCAGCTGTGCGCCTCTCAGCAGCCACAGGAGAAAGAGGTAGAAAACTTATGGCTGAATCGTTCTTATATACCTGGTGTGACATCACCCAAGCTGTGTCCAGTTAGGGTGTGCCATGCTTCAGTCTCTCTCTCATTCTATTTGCCTGGTGGATCTTCTGCTTCCTCTGGCCAATGAGGCCAGAAGGTTTTACATACTTTGCCCAGATAGAGGCCATGTGATGGACACATGGGCAGAACAACAAGGGCCATCTTGCCCACCTAAAACACATACACAACCCCACCCCCTTACAGTATACAACCCCATGTGTGTGTGGGTGTTATACATGCATACTTTAACACACCACTCCCCTGTCCCACAGTAATTATATAGGGGGAACAGATCTATCTGCAAGCCCCTGTACTCTTCAGCCATTCACTAATACAACTGCACCTAGGACTCCCTGAACCCAAATTTGTCACATTCAGGCTGTTGCTAGGTTTTGTTTTAATCACTTAGAACTGGACATATTCTTTCCTACAAACGTTCCCACTGTAGAAACAAACTGGATTCATGCTTCTCTGATAGAACTTCATATTAAGAAGTGGCCATTATTAGATTGTCATAAGAGACGCCATTCCTATACCTGACCCTGATTCTTCTACCAAATGTGACAAGTGGGAATGTGTGTTCCCTGAGGATAAGAAGCAGTGGCACACCCACTGCTTCTTGTCCCTGGGGAGTGCCTGTGTCACACGCACTCTGGCATACAGCACGTTACCCTGAGTGGGGAAAGGGAGGCTGTGCTGGCCCGAGAAGCCTTACCTGGGCTCCTGGGGGCCTCCATAAGCTGCAGCTGCAGCGCTCCTGCAGCAGGGAGCCTGGACTGCAGCCATAGCATGGCTCCAGCCAGCCAGTTTCCAGTTTTGGGTGGCATGCAATGCCACCATGTGTGCTGCCCCATTTTTTTAGGTGTCATTTTTTTACCTCTGGGATCAAAACCACACTCTGCGCAGCAAGGTAGCAGTGTGGGGAATGCCTACATGTGTGGCATGTGGTGCCACAGACATATCTGTCCTTGTCTGGACACACCCAAGGACTCTTCCATTAAACACTTAGCACCCCCATATGCATAATCATGGGTGCTTACATAAGTTACATTTTTCGCACAATCAGACCTCTAAAAGTGCTGTACAGCCATGACTTAACACACGTGCATGGTTGCAGAGTGCTTTTAAAATGGCTGATCATGTGAAAAATTAACTTGGTCAAATGAGATATTAGATGGAGATACTCTAAAGCAGAGTGACTTAGAGAACTTGTGTTCCCTCTAAGGTTAATTTTTGGTGCAGGAGTGGGGTGGGGTTGGTACTGGAGCCTGTGAGTATCAACCTAGTCCTGCCCCGGGGTTTGTCAGTGGGGGAGGGAGGCAGAGCAGCAGCACAGAGCTGCAGACTGCTTTGAATGGCCCGAGCTGAGAAGGGGTGGTGGGTGGAATGGAGCTCCAAGTAAGAGCGGGCCCTGAATGTCTGTAGGTACCCCATATGAAAATGAAAAGTAAGCATTGAAGGGAAGCATCTGTATTACAGTGAAATATTTTTTTTAATTTTTATTTTAGTTAATTAATTCATTTTTGTGGAACTTATAGTTTAAGTCCTTGGCCATTGCTAGACATCACTCTCCTGTGGAGGGTGGGGGAGCAGAAAACTTCGGAATATTGGGTGTCCTCAACACCTGAGAGAAATGTACCTAAGTTCAAGTTTGATAGCGAGGAAGGAGAGCTTCCTGGCCAGTATTGATCTAAATTTCTTACAGAAAAAACAGTTATTTTTCACAATAAATCCTAGGAATGGCTTTTCTCCTTGCAGAAATGTGATCCCTGCTGATGGCCCTTGATTTTGCAAAACAAGATCCCATTGTCTACTCTAAAGCCTCCTGAAGCTTTGGTTTCAACATTATGCTATACTTTGCAGAACTGTGGCCTACATGCCAAATAGAAAAGAGAGAACACAATGACTAACAAAAAAACAGGAACTTGATTACAGTTTTCTTTTTAAAATATTTCAAATAATTATTTTAATTTACTTTGTGTGGGTAACATGGAAGAAAGATGTATTTAGCAGGGTTTAATTCAGGAGATGATGATGGGTTGGAGTGCCAGTATTGAGAAGTCAGTTGATAAAAAAAGCACTTCATGGGGAAAAATAAGATACGTGGATGGTGGAGAAGAGGGGGAAGAGAGCGAAAGAAGAAAACAATGGTATGTTGAGGCTGACATTATGAGGAAAATGATAAAGGGCTTGGGACAGAACTGACCAGATTTGCAATTTGGGGAAAAGCATCTCAGGGAGGTGCAAGTTTGAAGGTAAAGGAAAATTCGGATATAGAGTAGATCTAAGATAGTACAAATGAGCTAAAAGGAGATTTACAAACTGTTGTAGGATTGCTTATACTATCTATGTAAAAAATCTCCAGTACTGTTAAGAGAGAACATAGGATGAAATCTAATCTAATCTAATCTAATCTAATCAAAATCACTTTAGAAAGGAACAATTCCATCATAATGTGTAGCATAGAAACAAAATATATTGTGCAGTAATGTGGAACATGGAAGGGAATAACCCATCACAGGGTTCTAGTGACAAGATGCTTAAACTCCAGGTTCATAGTTTATGATGCCTGTGGGACCTCTTGATAGAATTATATCCTTGTTTTACTTGGCTGCATATCTATAGCTCCTATTACATTAAAAGCCCTCCCCATTGTTAGTGCCAAGGCACAGATGGTATGTACAAAAAAAGCTTTATTTTTTTAGCCCATGGAATGATAAATTGATTATGAATTTTTAAACAGGTATGTCTTCAAAAATATAATTACAGAGCTGCTCTGGGAAACAGGGTAATACATTTTCTTTCAGATATATTCTGCCTCTGTGTTAGTTGAAAAATGTTCTGTTTATTTACAGGTCTCAGCAAAACAGCTGGAAAGCTGAACACTGCCACTCAAGAGGCCAACACTTGGTTTTTGAAAGAGACTTAGTTTCTTAGCTAGTGGAAAGTGATGGGAATATGAATAGGTCATGTCCTCCTGATGGTAAAACTATGGTACTGCCAGGACAAGGAGTGGGTACATTTTAGAGAGACATGCAGACAACATGCAGACAAAATAACCCAAACCACTTTGCCAAATTTGATAACATCATCATCATTGTTACATGTGTGTATTCAGGTAGCACCCACAACTTGTACAAGAAAATATACTCCTGAATTACTTGTAACCATAGACAAGGAACAACATGCAAAGGATGAGGGTGGGTGGGTGTAATTATAAGAGATAACATTTTTCTTTTCTTTTATGTGCATTAGAAACACTTTCTAAAATAAATAACTACATCTCAATACAGTTGTTAATCACACTTTCCATTACTTGTTTGCCCAGCTTTGTGTAGGTATTGTGGAAGAAGTTTCTGCCAGGCAAGGAATGTAAAGGCAAGGAAGAGAATGGTTTAAGGATCAGCTCACAGATACTGATCCATAGATAAGGACCAGATAGTAGAAAAGAACAAGCAGGCTGCCAAGTGATGGTGGAGAAGGAGATGGAACTGGCCTGGTAAGGGACAAGAATGGATAGATAGTCAGAACTGTGAAAAACAGATTCCAAATCAAACCATTCTTGAAGTTAATTCACCCATATGCCAAAAAACCCAACAACAATCCCCCCGCCCCCACTTCAGTGTTTGTCAGTTTCATGGTGCTAATTGGAAATGGAATGAAATTGTCCAGGTAACTGGTCTTTTTATGGTTTTGAGAAACAAGAGTTCTATTTCATGAAAAAAAAAAATTGTTTTCAACATTTATTTGTTTTGATGCAAGACAAAACAAATACTTCACAGAAGTTCTCAGAATTGTTCATAAAAAAATTAGACAGAGGAAGAGAGACAAGGAACAAAAAGATAGCCAGAGTAGCCAAAAATGTGGTGGCTAAGGTATTTAATTCAGAATTTTGGCAACCTGAGTTCAATTAATTCCTTTGAAAAAAGGCAAAGTAGTGCCCTAATGAGTAAGTTATTATGAGATTCTGCCATCTCTAAGCTTGGCCAGAAAGTCTATTCCAGACTTGTGCAATCTTCCCAATATTTTTTTTTTTTCAAAACTAATACATTGCCATAATGCATATTGGTTTTGATGACAGCATTTTTCAATGGAAAAGTTTGATTGTTTTTCTTGACCAGCTGCAGTCCTTGTAGTGTTTCTGGTGGGGCCAAACTGGAGTATAAAGCATGAAAAAAAGTGTTTGAGAGACTAATTTGTGGATCCCATGAATGTTGGATACACACTTCATGACTCTTTTCTTCCCATCAAAAAACAAAATAACCTTCCCCCAACATTAATTAGATGCATCATAAAGACCACCAATCAGTGTTTTGCTTTTGTTACACCTGTTTCTTCTATATACTATCTTTTGTGATTGATATACCACAGGTCAGGGACATTGTCCACACGTTCATTTGTAAAATGTTTAGAACATTTTCACAAGGGGAGGTTGTAGCTATGTTGGTCTAAGGACATAGGCAGACAAGGTTCTTTGGGTAAATCTGATATCTTTTATTAGACCAACTAAATAATTGGAAGATGTTTTTCTTTGCAAGCTTTTGGATTTAAAAACCTTTTGTCAGAATGAGGAAGCATCTGCAGTTGGTGTGTGCTCTTCCTGGATGGAATGAATAGTAAAGAAGCTAGAGGCTGGTATGCATGCAAGAAAGCTAGTCAGTGAAGACATAAACTGAGGAGTCAGTGGGTGACTCCATTATATACCTGCTACATTCATCTCCCTCCCCACCCCCAGCCATCTCTCGCTGACTCCTTAGTTTACATCTTCACTGACTGTCTGTCTTGCATGCATACCAGCCTCTGGCTTCTTTACTATTCATTCCATCCAGGAAGAGCACACACCAACTGCAGATGCTTCCTCAGCCTGATAAAGGGTTTTTGAACCCAAAAGCTTGCTAAGAAAAACATTTTCCAACTATTTAGTTGGTCTAATAAAAGATATCAGATTTACCCAAAGAACTTTGTCTGCCTAGAACATTTTTAGACAGGCATTCAGGTTATTATTTATCAAAGCTTCTTAATCTTTTGAAGTTTACCCATCACTTGTCATTTCTTCAAAAACAATCTCAGTTGGGATTCTGGTTTCCTCTACCTCAGAAGTGGCTGGCTTATTTTATTCTTAGATTTGAGTGAAATATTAAATTGCTTTCAAGAGAAGGAAAATGCAATTAGAGAGGGATAAAATAGGGAAGGAGGGGTCAGAGTCTCATTACTCCTTGATCCTATGCTTCTAGTAGGCAGCAAAGGGCCTCTTGACATAAATTAAAGACTGTAGTATTAGACACTACAATGATATCTGGCAGTCAGTAGTCCTTTGAAAGGGACAGATGTTATCTCATAATTGTTTTGTTGTGCTTTTTTATAGCACTACATTAAAATATATATATTTTCAGATGCTTTAAGAAAGACATAGGAAATTATGAATTCCATACAAATTAATTGAAGATGATCAGTGGCAAAACTGTTATTTTCACTTTTAAGACAACAGTAGGTGTTCACTTATGCCAGGACATGTTTGTATCCTAGATAATCTAATAATTTAATAATAAAATACCAGATAAGATATAAAAAAGTTGTCAAGACTTTGTTCTGTAAATGACTAGCAGGAGAAATGTAAGTACCTGGGGGACTTTTCTGGTAGAAAATTAGATATTTAGGGAGTTTTATGTGCTTCCAAATTTAGGGAGGGGTTTTGGGGCTCTACATTTTGTACTTAGGAGCCTAAAATGGTAGTTGTGGCATGTTTCTGGTCATGATAATAAAATTCTGTTTTTTCTTTCCTTTTAAAATTGTGGTAAATTCTAGGCCCCAAACTTATTTGGCCCTTGAACCTAGTCCTATTCATCTGCTTGAGCACCAGTGATGCTTCTATGAATTTCCCTGTGCAGATTGTAGGAGTCTACAAGGCTCTGGTTTTGGACAACAGAGATGAACTGGTTGCAGGCATGAAAATCATTAAAACAATGCTCTTGGACTTCAAACAGGCAGATTTCAACTGACTGACAAAAATGGTAGTTAAGGTTCCAAACATAGATTAAAAAGAAAAAGCAGTTCAAGAGGTCTTATATTTCCTTAAAGCAATACTGTTGGAGACTCATCATGAGGCTATTCCAACAGAGTGGACAGATAAGAACCAATGTGACAATAGCAAGAGCTTCTTAGCCAAAAAGTTAAATGTGTGAAAGGGCAGATGAGTAGACAAAGGAATAGCATAAATATGCAGGGGGAAAAATCAAGAAAATAAAGATGGAAAATGAGTTACAACTAACAAGAAAAGTTAAAGATAACAAGAACGGGCTATACAAATTTGTCAATTAGAAAAGGAAAACCATGGAAACTGTGGGTCCACTGCCTAGTAGGGCTGTGTGAAAGTTTGGCAGCTGTTTCATTTCAGAGGTGTTTTGGCCCATTTTGACACCTGAAACACCAAATCCAAAATGAAATGGAAGGCTCTGAAGCATCTCAGAAATGAAACCAAACCATCCAAAAAGTTTCAGAATGTTTCAGATGTTTTGGAATGTTTCAGAGGAGGGCTTGTGGGGAAACAAAAACTCAGAAGAGGGTGGGGGGATGGGTGGGGAGGACTGCTCTGATATTAACATCTGTAGCTGACCAGTGTCTGCGATCTGTCCCTGAGGTCCCTTCCAATCCCAGTGCTCTGGGGGAGGGATGGAGAAACAGCATATAAGGCTCTGTGTGAACACTGCCTTCTATGAAATCTGTCTCTTGTAGCATGAGCAGCAGAGCACAGTATCTGAAGGGTCTAGGCTGGTAGCACTGTGTAGTCTGTTGCTACCAAGTTGTAGCCAGCCATTAGCCAATCCTTTCCCACTTACTGTTGTCTACCATCCCTATTGTTAATCCCTTTCAAATATTTCTTCTCTAAAAATCCTCTTATTTATTCTTGTTATATTTTTTTCACCCCACACAAAAAGAAAGCTGTGCTTTGCCTGGCAGTGTGTCATTCATCTCTGTGCAGGAAAGAACAACACATATAAATTATACACACACTTTCCAGCACACCAAGCATGAAGAGTGCTGAAAGGCAGGTGCCAGGTCTTCTGGCAGGAGAGAGAGAGGGGACAGAGGGAGAGATGCAAGTTCCCCTCTCCTTCCCACAACTTAGACACACCCTCTTCCATAGCAGGCATGAGGCTTCTGCTGCTAGTGACAGCTAGGAGGTGGGAGCAGTGTTCGCACCTGCCCCACCTCCACTAACATCAGCAATAATAATAACCCCCAGCACCACCAGCATGACAACAACAACCAGCATGACAGTCTCCTTCATCCCAATTTCAGTTCCCAGCCTGAGTCTTCCAGTGCCAGAGGAGGAGCTGGATCTGGAAACAAGGGAGCTGAGTGTCATAGCCGGAGAAGTTCTGGGGAAGGAGGGGGAATCTGAATTTGTGTTCCATACCCCCTCAAAGTTCCCTCAGTGCCAGGTCTCCTTCTCCAGAAAGCACCTCAGAGGAAGTTGAGGTTGTGGAGGCAAGTGGTTCAGCTGAATTAGCTCCTCCTGTTGTCATGCCACTGCCTGCTGAGGAGGGGGATAAGTCAGGATCCCCACCCATACCCCAGAAGTGAGGAGGCAGTGTAGTGTTGGATCATTTTAAGGCGGCAGATAATCCCACATATGCTATCTCCCTGCACTGCTGATCCAAGACCAGCCGGGACAAGGATGAGAAATACTTCAGCACCACAGGGATGCTGATGCATATCAGGAGGCACCACTCCCTTGCCCTTGTTCCTCCTCAGCCTGGAACCAGTGGGAGCATGCAAAGGGAAGTCCCCCTCTCACTCCAAATCCCCTGTCACCACGAAGCAGAGACAGGTTACCCTGGAACAGTGGGGAAAAGGTGGAGGGAAAGGGGGGGGGCGCCTTCCAAAGGCAAGCAAGGTCACTTAGAGCATTGGGGAGATGCCTGCTGTTGGTGGCCAGGGTTCAGGAGGCTCATGGTGCTTGTGGCCCCATCATACCACATGCCTATATGCACCACCTTCAGCAGGTGAGGTATGCAGGGATTACTTGAGGGAGGAGCTGTGCAAAGCAGGTCCGCAGGTGGCCTTACACTTCACCTTGGACATCTGGAGCAGACAGAGTGGAGATCATGCCTACCTCTCCCTCATAAGGCACTGGGGCAATCAGTCAGGCCATTGGTGGATTCTCCTTCAAGCAGAGGTGATGGATGAGTCCCACACAGCAATGGACATCATGAGGGCCATGAACTACATGGTGAAGGGGTGGCTCATTGAGCAGGGAGAGCTAACCCACAAGTTCATGGTCACTGACAACAGGGCCAATATGGTCAAGGCAGTGCATGATGCTAACTTTGTTGGCATTCGCTGTGTGGCACACAAGTTCCACCTTATAGTCAGGGACGCCTTGGAGGGGGACAGGGCTGCCGGTGAGGGTGTTATCACAACGACCCAGCTCATTTCAAAATGCAGGAAGGGGGTAAAGATGCTGTGGGACAAAGAGGCAGAGCTTAGCATCCCGTAGCACAAAATCATGCAGGATGTGGAGACTCATTGGAACTCTACATACCTGATGCACATACCAAAGGCTGTTTGAGCAACAGAAGGCCATTCATGAGATGGCCTTACTCAGGGAGATTGGGATCAGTGGGGCCCTTAACAAAACACAGTGAGATACCATGTCCCAGATCTTGGTGGTCCTCAAGACATTCCTCGAGGCCACCGAGAACCTCAACATTGGTGATGCTCTCTTTAACCAGGTATTCCCTGTAGTGAGGGAGGTTCAGAACCAAATGGAGAGCTTCCAGGGGATCAATGTTCCTGGCTGGGGCAAGCCGCTGTCACCAAAGGTGCAGGCAGTGGTGAAGTGGCTGAAGAAGGGCATCAAGAAATGGCTAGATCTGTTGTGGTCCACTACAGTCCATGTGCTGGTGACCATGTGTGATGCAAGGATGAAAGGGAGCGTGTGAACCAGCAAAACCCTGGATCACTGGACAGAGGTGCTGGTGAATAGTCAGGGAGGCTGAAGGGCAGAGTTGGGATGTGGAAAAGGGGGAACCACTGTCCTGTGTCAACACTCTATCCACCAGCCAGTCTCCTCTACCACAGGCACTGCCACTGTGGGCCAATGGCATGGCTTCCATATTGGGGTCCAGAGACACCAGACCCCAGCATTGGGCAGGTAGTGCTGAGGCTTTGGTGGCTACCTATCTCACCAAGGACATGGAACTGCTGCTCTGTGACCCCTTGGCCTACTGGGCAAGCTGCAGCCAGATGTGGCAGGATCTGGGCACGGTTGCCAGGGAACACCTGTCCTGTCCACCAACCAGTGTTCTGAGCAAGAGGGTGTTCAGCATTGCTGGGGATGTTGACACCTCACCTTACATCCTTGGATCCTGCTTTGGTAAAGCAGCTGGTGTTCCTCAAAATGAACTTCCTGCTGCTGGGGTTCCCCAAGCTCCATGTGCAGACAGAGTGAGTACCATCCTTCTCACTCTGTCCGCACCTATTTCCTTTTTTACATTAAAAAAAATAATTTAATGCTCCACTCTCAGAGCTGGAGGTGGCACTCACTGTATTACCAGCCAGCAGGGGAAGAACATCTCCCTTCTGAGCTCCAGTTCCAGGATGAACTTGCAGGTATGGGCTGGATCTATGGGGAAGGAGGAGGCCCCAGGTCCTGGACATGACCTAAAACTGAACCCTGCCAGGGTCAGGAGGCCCGGTGGGACTGCCAGTGGCATGACAGCTGCCAAGAAATGCCAGGACCACAAACCTCCCTGGTGAAAGGCAGGTATGAGATGCCTTATAAGCTCCAGCCACCACATGCATACAGTCCTGGCTAGGGAATCCCCAGACCTGTAAGATCTTTGAGAGGCCTGAGACTTGCTGGTTTCAGTGAGGCTCCAGGTGAGCTCAGCTTAGCTGCCTGGGATGTCATCTGTGAGGCATGGGCCGCAATGTAGACACGAAGCTGCAGAATGGATGTCACCCCTAGACATCAGGGGCCTAACTGCTTAGCCTAAAAGCTTAGCAAACTTTCAGGTTTAAAACCCTTCATGGTCTGGATCCATTTGGTGTGTTTTGAGCTGTAAGAAGTTTGCTTCTGTTGGTGAGGTTAATGAGGTTTGGTGTTTGTTTGAATTTACAAACTACTTTTCACAGATGAACCTATGAACTTCACTTCATCAACCTCCTAGATAAAGAAACTCATGGAATCAATATAGACATTGGATTTATGACACACTATAACCTGCCCAACATCGGACTCCCCAGGTACTGCTTGGTTTTTACCGGCTACATCCCTCTTTCGCCCCACCCCAGCATGTCCCTCACCCCCTGACACCTCAATTTACATTTTCACTGACTGCCTTTCTTGCTTGCGTTCCATGCCAGACTTTGGCTTCTTTACTATTCCTTCCATCCAGGAAGACCACACACACCAACTGCAGATGCATCCTCAGCCTGACAAAGGGTTTTTAAACCTGAAAGCTTGCTAAGATATATTTTTCCAACTATTTAGTTGGTCTAATAAAAGATATCAGAGGTACCCTTGACTGGTCCTTGCTGTGGCCAGGACCCAAAGTGGGCTCAAAGGGTCAGAGCCCACTGCTAGGAATGCCCAGAGCAAGAGGTTCAGGATTCTGACTGGCCTGATGGTGGGACCAGGGCCTAAGGGGGAGACAAATGTCCCAGAGAGGGGACCACAGCTGGAGGGGGTGAGGAATGCAATGTGTGAGGCATGGGCCACAGTGTAGGGGAGGTACAGAGCTGCAGAATGGATGTCACCCCAAGACACCTAAAGGGGCAGCATCCTGCCTAGGAAACATCTGAATCAGTTTTCCATCAAGGCATGGCAGGAAAAAGAGGGGCTGGTGGTTGGCCCAGAAACAGGTGGGCAGGCAGACATGTAACCAGCACTGGGAAGGCCCTCTGTTACAGGCTACCATCCATGATGGTTTCATCTCGCTGTGCCTACATACACATATGTGACACAAGTTTTGCTTTGAATAGTTTGAGGTGCAGTTTCACAAAAACCCCTGTACCTATCTCCTTGAAACATGGCAAGCTTCATGCCCTCAGAAGGGGCTACCATCCCAGTAAGTTTCTTCTGAATCAGGCAAGAAATGAGAAAGTTATAGGAATTTTAGTGATTTCTCCTTATAGCCTATGGCCAAATCACCGAAACAGTGTCGAAACTCTGAAACAGATTTGGCCAAATCGAAATGGAACAGTGATCTGAAAGACTGAAATGAATCACTTTCCCTCCAAAACAGCCAAATCTGAAACTGAATCAAAGCAGCTGTTTCGCACAGTCCTACTGCCTGTTGCAGCAAATGAGCTGTTAATGGAAGATACCAAGAAAGCGTTGCTGCTCAATACCTACTTTGCTTCAGTTTTCACACAAAAAACACCATGACTACCAAACAACCAGAAAACTAATAGAAACAGGTGAAAGGCTACAGATCATGATCAGGGAAGAGCACACTATAGACCTTTGGGCAAAGTGGAGTTAGTTTAAATCAGCAGGCAATGAGAGAATTCACCTGGGGGTGCTGGAAGGACTAGCTGAAGAAATCTCAAAGCTCCTGGAAATGATATTTGCAGTTCCCAGAGGACTAGAAAAGGCTAATAAGCTTATCTTTAAAAAAAGAAAAGGAAGGCAGACCAGGAGAATAACGGATCTATCATGACTTCAATATCCAGCAAATTAATAGAGCAAATTATAAAATGGTCCATTTGCAAATGAATGGAAGGTGAAGATCACTGGCAGCCAACATGAATTTATCAGGAACAGATCATGTCAAACCAATGGTTTTTTTTTCGACAAGGTATCTGTTTTGATGTATGAGAGAAATGTAGTGGATTTTATATACCTGGACTTTAGAAAGGCTTTTGACACAGTCCCTGCATGCTTTCCTCATAAATAAATTGGAAAAACACAGGCATGATAGAATTAATATTAGTTGGATACATAATTGGTGGAATCACCACAAACAGACTATTAGTGGAACAGTGTAAAACTGGCAGGAGATCTCAGAGGGGGGGTGTTCTAGGTCCAACGCTGGTTAACATTTTTATTAATGGATTGGATCAAATTTGCAGCCCTCACAAAAGCAGGAA
>NW_005842004.1:959381-965575 GCF_000455745.1 Alligator sinensis
TAATTTAGAGGAAAATGAATTCAAAGGGTAGTTTAATAAACTGGAGAACTGGGTTACAGACAGTTATAACATTCAACAGAGAAATGTAAGATGCTATATATGAGGAAGAAAATACAGATATATAAATATAGAATTGAGGATAGCTTACTTAGAAATAACATGGCTGAAAAAGTTTTTAAGGTAATGGGTCACAAGTGGAACACAACAACAACAATGCAATGGTGTCATGAAAGCTAATAATTTTAGGTTGCTTTAATATAAGATGTAGAAGGTGAGAGTAATGCCCTGTATTCAATGCTGGTTAAGATTCATTTGGGGAAATGTGTTCAGTTCTGCACACATCTTTAAAGAAGGATATAGAGAAGCCAGAGAAGATCCAGATTTATTCCAACCCTTTTTAAACTATGGAATACAGAGATAAAAGGGGTTGTAATATAAGCCATATGAAGAAAGATTGAAGGAGGTAAGTATGTTTAGTTTGCAGAAAAGGAGATTAAGTGGTGACATGACCATAGACGGTGGAAGGCTAGGGGTAATGGGGCTTAGCCCTCCCAAAACATGGGGCAGTGGTGGTAGCACAGAGGACAACAGGACAGCCCAAGTGCGGCCTCTGGGTGGCTGTAATGGGTTGGGGAAGAGGAGTGGACAGACACAGGAGGGAAGGGGTGTGTGGGGGTGCAGATTGAGACCCCCATGGTGAGGGAGGGAGTGGGGCAGAGGCAGGGGCTGGGGAGAATGGGGCCCCAGGCTAGGTCATGGGATAGTTGGAACCCTGGGTGATTCATCAAGGGGTATGAAGGGGGCTCCTGCTGCTGTGTGCACCCTGTGGGAGGCATGGGGGGCACATGCCCCCCAGATCTGTGCATGGGACGGAGCAGAGGCAGGCTGCTGCTGTGGGCTGAGGCTCTGTGCCCCATTTCTGTTGCCCTGGGAGCCATGCCCTGACTGCGCTGTGTTCCCTGCCTGCCCAGTGGCAGGAGGCACATGACATTGTGTGGCTCCCAGGGCAACAGCAGTGGTGCACAGAGCCCCAGCCCACAGTGACAGCCCACCTCCACTCTGCCCTGTGCAAAAATCCAGGGGACATGTTCCTCCCATGCCTCCCCCAGGGTGCATGCAGCAGCAGGAGCTCCCCAGCACCCCTGGACATGATGCCTGGGGCTCCGACCATCCCACAACCTGCCCTGGGGTCCCATTCACCCCAGCCCCAGCCCCTGCCTCTGCCTCTGCCCCATTCCCGCCCTCACTGTGGGGGCCTTGATCTGTTCCCCCATACCTTCTCCCCCCCAACACACTTATGTGCTGGATGTTGTCTGTGTAGCAGCACAGTAGAAGTATCTTTTAAGTTTTACTCAGCCCTCTAAAATAAAATTTTCTTCCTCTGCCTATGGACATAAAAGCAAATTTCAAATATTTGAATGGCTGCCATAAAGCAGAGGGAGAAACATTGTTTCCCCTTATCAAAGAGGGCAGGAGAATATGCAGGGAGTTTTCATTACAGAAAAGGAGATTTAGATTAAATTTTAGGGGGAAAACTTTCTAACAGTGAAACAGTGGGACCAGCTGCCAAGGAAAGTTGTGCAATTGGCTTCCTAGGAGACTTTTGAGAAAAAGCTTTTACAGGTACCAGTCTTGGACTGTTTAGGAATAACTGTTGCAGAGAGATGAATTAGATGTCTTTTGAAAGCACTTGCTCTCAATTCTAGATGTGCATAACATAAGAAGCAAATACATCACATCTGTCTGCAGGCTAAATCCAGAAGCCCAAATTTCTTCCTGCTCTCCTGCTGCTCATCCTGAGGAAGAGACCAAGGTTTGCCTTATAAGGGGTAATTCCTTATCCTTGCAAGCCATTCCTTATACTTGACCACACAGGTGTAGCGCAGGAATCTCTGTGAACCTCTAGGTGACTTCCCCTTGCACTGTAAAATAAATTTTCGGTCCCCCTTTTCACAGAATGAGTTAGCTTGGAATATCACTAACCCTGAGATCACTTTATACCACAGGCAATCAGTAAGACAAAACAGCAAAAACATTTATTCTATAGGAGAAAAAAAACCCCTGACCATAAGTTTGAAGGCAAAACAAAGTTCCTTACCCTCTCATCTGACTGTCATCTAATCCTTCAGAGAAAACTGGCAGTATTTTCAGAGCTCAGCCTTCTTTCTGATCCTGCCAGCCCTGACTGCTGGGGGCCTGGACCCTCCAAGCCTGGGATCCAAAGGCTCCTGGCCACCTCACAGACAGCCCTTAAAACATCTCCAAGCCAGACCCCTGCCCCATCAGCATTCTCCCAATTCTTCAGGAGTCTCACAATCTTCCAGAAATTTCTCTTTGTGGAACATCTGGCATTCCTTTGGCCTATGGGCCATTTCTCTCAGATGCCTCCACTATTGTATGGTTGTTTTGCCCATTACAAGCAGAGAATAACTAGGATACCCATAACAATAATGACTCCTATCTGTGATTGGGAGTGCATTTGTCCTTGATCTAATAACACAATTGCCACAGATTTAACGTTTGTCAAGTCTTTCCTTAAATATGCAGCCTTCCATTCTGTGGATTAAACCATGACCACAATTATAAAGCCATGCAGGCAGCATAACATAATCTATCCAATGATAAAAGCAACATCAATGGATACAGCATAACAGTAGATTTCCAATAGGACAACACATGCTATGTCAGTAGAAAAGGCACAAAAAATCTGCATGACACCCCACAAACATCACAGGATTTGGTGGGATTTGTGACAAAATGTGTAAACTAAAATTATTTATCTTTAAATTGGAATAAATTAAGAGATGTTTTTAACCTCTTCCTGTCTCCACTGCCTCCCCGTGCTATTGTGATTTGACAAAAGCAACAATCTCTGCTCATGAACTGATCACCTCCTATTGAATAATATATATGTATATATTCCCAATGATATTTCTAGAGTAAAAATCTTACTCAGCATGAAGCAGTATAACACAATCACCCCAATATAATTTAATTGGGGTTTTGAAACTCATTTAGCAGCAGAAAGACTTTTGGGCATGTAAGCTAGTTGCCTAGCCTGCTGGCCTCTGCAGAAGAATTTTCCTCTCTGAGGTGCCCCTCAGCCAGTCCTCTATCCTAATATTCAGGTGTAGTTATCAGAAAAACTGATCTCTATCCTGTAGCAGAAGCCTATTCATAGACTTTGATGAGATGGACAGTTTATTTACAGTTTATGTTAAGTTTGAATGTGTCCAGTGAGATTCCCATTGTTTAAAATGGCATTTACACAATGCTGTATATGAGCCGATATGAATATATAAGCCATGAGTCAGATCTCCAGCAAATGTAAAATAACAGGTAATATGGAGGCTTACCAGCAGCACCATGTTATGACAGCAATGTCTAATGGTTGGTGTACTGAACTGGGATTCTGTTCCTAGCCAGCTGCATGATCCTGGGCAAGGCATGTCTCCTTTATATATTCAGCTTCCTTAAAGTGAGGATGATGATACAAACTTAAATCAGCTGTTGAGGACAGGGAATAAGTATTATTGTTATGAAATCAGTGTAACCATTCCAGGTTTCACAGCTGAGGATCTGGCCTTGCATGTCTAAATATACTCAAGGGGCTAATGGAAGGGATAAAAGTGGAATTAATGTAATTTACAAATTAATTTCTATCCTTTCTTGGACAATTTGCTATAGGAACAAATAGAAGAAACGTTACAGTTTGCCATCCCAGCAAGGATTAGTATGATGATATTCATTTTCTTTTTGCTATAAATACTTTGAAAAGGACTATCATTTTGAGTAATTTTTCCAGTGTACACGAAATAAAAGGATCATGATTCATAGATATATATTAATATATTTAAGGAAAAGCAATCTTCTTTTTCTTAATTAAACTTAACCAACATGGTCTTTGTTTTAAAATGATAAAGGGATTACAACATTATCTTTTCAGGTTTGCATAACAGATAGTGTTTGAATAAAATGACCTTTTTCTGAACTCAAGTTCTATTTAAGTATGAATAGAGAGAGACACTTTTCAATAACTTAGACATTATTGTGTATTTTCATTTCCTTTTCAGTTCCAAATCAAAAGTTTCCTATGATTACTGAAGATTATATGTTGGCATTTCACTGTTTTTTCAGGACTGAATCTGGGGCTAAGGAAGGGCTGGGATGCTAAGCAGTCAAACAGTGTGGATAGCCAATCTGAAAAAGAAAGGGCCACCCAGCTTTAACAGGGAGTTCTGACCATCTCGTGGTGGAGGAATGGGGGCACTGCCGAAGTACAATGTTCAGGAGTGCTCTTTAGAATTACCCTTTGAAGGGGTCAGTGATGGTGAAAAGGCTATTTGCTTGTTGGTTGCTTGGTTTGTTTTAATCAAACAGTGTGTTTCCTTGAGAGTAGGTAGAGATAAGAAGGATTATGGAGAAATAATTGCTGTTTTTTCTATAAGGAGGTATTGAATGTGGGTTGCGAAGTGAGGTTGGGGAGCAAGGGGGGATGTTAGCTTTTATCAGAGGTGGAGAGAATGGAGGGGAGTGGATTGTTTCTGAATTGATCTTTTTGTAGGAGGAGAGTTGGTTTTGCGATACCTTCTTATTTTAATATTTTATTCTGCTTCTATATATTTTTTCTTTAATTACAAGCTTCCCAGAGCATCGTGGCATCGTGAAAGAGTGGCGGATAAATCTAATAAGAAATAATAAATGTTCAGTGAAAGAGTAAATCTCATGCTTACTTTAATAATATTGAAAGATGCTAGTATGTTCACAGAACATACAAACATACCCAGAACATAAATCCCTCACTGAGAGGTTATGCCCTAACAGCAAGTTCTCATAACGAGTTGTATCATCATATATGATGTACCATTCCACTAATATGAACAGTAGTCATGGAGAAAAATATTACTCAATGTAACAGAGAGTATGAGGACCTTAAATCAGAAAACTGAGCAGTGGATTGGGCAGGCAGCACAGGGCAGGATGCAGAAAATAGTGGAGCAGATTGGGCAGAAAGTAGAAAGCACAGCAGCTGATCAAGCAGGGAAAGGGGATCAGAGTAGTAATTGGGAAGGGTGTGGGGATAAATTGGAGCATGCCTGCCAAAAAGGTTGGCCTCCACTGACATAATACATGTGTAACCCTTCTGCCAGGCACCAGTTGGCAGCAACAAGGGCTAGGTTCAATTTTGGAGTACTAAATATATTTTACCCTGGATTGAGCCCCCACCCAGACCACCTGGGAAACATTAAATGACTTACTAGGGTGTCCCACAAAAACAAAACCCTCTTTGCAAACCATGTAAACAAAAACACTGAAATTTATTACAGAAAATTAAAAAAAAAACCCAAAAGAAACATTAAATATAATTTAAAAACACAATGAACTAGAAAACAAAGTCTATAGGTGAGACCCTCTTGGGGGAGGCTTCACCCAGGCAGTCTGGGACTTGCAGGTCCCCAATGGGGGTTCCAGGATCCACTATACCTGTCCTTCAGTAATGGGCTGGAGCGGGGGCCCACCCTGGTGAGTCCTGTGAGCTGCTCCTTGAGTTTGCTGTGTCCAGGGGGAGCTGCTCGAGAGTGTGGGTCCTTCTGCATTGCAAGGGGCTCCATTGCTCCTGAAGATGTGGTACAGTGCCAACCTCCATTTGGGCATGGTGGCTTTGAGGGGTTAACTGCAGCTTTTGTCAGCAAACTGCACCCCAAAATTCCTAGTCCCAATCCCAGTTCTGCTGGGCAGAAACTGCAACCCGCCCCAAAAAACAACCCTCCCTGCCCACCCAAGTTTGAAGGAGAGGAGAGGTCAGGCCTATCTCACTGGGCCTGAACTAGGTAGCAAAACCCAGGCAGGCCTATATCACACTGAGGCTTGGATCAACAACAAGAAGTAGCAGGTCTTACCTTGGCTCAAACCGTGCCAGGCTTTACCCTGGCCCAAATCTGCCAGCCAAATGTATGGCTGAGGTTCAGCTGCACAGCTAGGCTGAAATGCAAAAGCTATGAAACAGCAAAAAGGGCCCAGGCCTCTAGCTGCAGAACAAAGATTATGAGGGCCTTAAATCAGACTAAGATAACTTTATTTTTCAAGTAACTCCTAATGTCATGGCATCAGTTATTATGAAAATTGTGCCTTGACTGAGCATCCCAAACAAAACAGCAAACACAAACGCCATAATTATTCACGTAACACGCATT
>NW_005842004.1:965606-968156 GCF_000455745.1 Alligator sinensis
CTTGTTCTGGGAAGGCATAAGAGCATAAGAAGTGCCATACTGGGCACGTCTACACGTGTGCCCCACTGTGCAGTACCCACTAGTACTGCATGGTCCCAGTGATGCATGGGTCATTTTTGACCCTACTGCGCAGTAGCAGTGCAAGTAGCTCATTTCTAATGTTCAGTAGTTGTGGCATCCTGGTCAGTGCCTGCTGATGCTACATCGCCATAGTGACAAGCTATATCATTATAGCTCATTGCTATGGTGACATAGCATCTTGTGTAGATGTGCCCACTGGGTCAGATGAATGTCAGTATACTGTCTTTTCAGATGTTGGGACCAGAACTACAGACAGTATTCAAGATGTGGGTATACCATGGATTTGTATAATGGCATGATGATGTTCTCCATTTTGTTTCAGTTCCCTTCCTTATGAAGCCCAACATTTTCTTGGCTTTGGTCACTGCTACACATTAAACTAACACTTTTGAGAACTGTCAAAGAGTTCCAGGGTCTCTCTTCTGGATCATAACAGCTCATTCAGAATCCAACATTGTGTATGCATTGAGGTTATTTGTCCTCAGGTGAATTACCTTGCATTTGTTCACACTGAAGTTCATCTGCCATAGTTTTCCCCAGTCAGTCAGCTTGGTGAGATTTTTCTGCAGCTCCTCTCCATCAGCTTGGGACTTGACTAATCTGGAATAATTTGGTATCATCTGTAAACCTGGAGGTTTTACAGTGCACCCCATTTCCAGGTTACTGACCAAAATCTTGAACAAAAGGCAGAAAGAATGAAAATAGATGTTCCAGGGTCTTGCTTGTCCTGGCACTGACTCACTTCATCTGCATGGACTGGAGGTGGAGTCCCATTGTTTACATCACACTCCTTTCCTTGCTCCAGTCAACAAGCTATAGCCAATTTGTCAGTGGCTGTGAGTGGGCTAACCCTGTAGTTGTTTGGCCCTACAGCAGTGGAAGAGGAAGTGATGCTGAGAACAGGACTCTGTCCCTACTCCGTATGGATAAAGGCTTCAGCCCTGGGTAAGCTGGTGCCAAGTACAGCCCTCTGACACCATTCCAATGCTCCTCTGCTTCCACACTGGTGCAGAAATCAGCCTTTTTTCTTTGCAGCTCAATTATGGATGGCTATTTTTTTCTGAAAAGGTGCATATGGCATACTAATAAATATGGCATATTGTACAATACAAATTCACACTGATCTGTGTTGCAGGTTAATGTTCATTGCAGTTGATTGTAAAAAAAAAATTAGAATCATGCCTGCTTAGTATAATGTAATGGCTGCGTTGAAGAAACATTCTGAGGAGGAATTTGACAATACAGAACAACATACTTGAGACTAAGCAGTTATTGTTAAATGGAAAGAGGTTTGTAATTCTTGTGTTGAAAAAAAGGACTGTATTCTGTCAGTCTAATTGGATAATACTGTCACATGTTTTTGCTGCTCATATTTTACCAGAATAATTATCTTAGCATATAATATTAAATGATTGTATTGCTAATTTGGGATCCTATTCTTCCCTTGATAGCAGAAGATGAGAATTATACATACATGAACATGAGAATTTATCTCTAAACCAAGAGGAGAAAAGTAGTAGAGGTATCCAGATCTACTTGAATGAATAACCACCTCAAGAAAGATACTGAGAAAACACAGAGAGCATACAAAGAATTAAAACATGAGAAAGTGAACAGTAAGAAAGCTATATCTGGGAAGTAAGAATATGTGGGGATAAAGTGAAAATTGACAAAAGCGAGGTTGAGTGACCTTGTAAAGACCATTAAAATGAAGAGCAGAAGGTTCCTTATCTACACAAATAAAAATAAAACAAGAAAATAAGTAAGGCCATTATACAATGAGGATTAGTAAGATTATAAACAATCTAAATCCTTAAAGTATCCAATTGAATACTCTGTCAGCTTTCAATAAGGAATATAATGTTGGACATGGCAGGGGAAGGAAGGAGAGGCAAGTTTAGATTGGCTACTGGGAATCAGAGTATAAAAACAGAAATTACCACATCTGCTGTGAAAGCAAATCTCAAAAGAGCTTCATGTGCTCAGTTTGAGAGGACCAAATAACTACAGAAAGAACTGGTACATGCAATTGCAAGCTTGTTAGCAAGGTTTTTATGAGTCTGTCAGATCAGGAGTACTGCCACCTGTTTGGAGAACAGCATATGGAGTGCCTATATTTAAGAAAAGAGAGAGATACTCCACAATCAGGTATAGGCCCATTAGCCTGACCTCAATAGCATGCAAAGGTTAAGAACAAATTTTCATGGGAAAAAGTAATTAAGGACATAGTAATTAATGTAAAATGGCATAAAATCAAAATAGATTTCCTAACAGTAGACTACTAATTTGAATATATCTTTTAATAACTGATTTTTAGATGAAAAATTGTGTCTATTTCAGTAGAGCATTTCATAAAATGCCAGAGGAGTCAAGGAGTGTTTAAAAAAGAAAAAGGAGGCTTATGGACAGTAGAAACATGGGGTAGTCACCAAGGAGGAATACACAAGCACAACCTGTATTTGTAGGGAA
>NW_005842004.1:968187-976973 GCF_000455745.1 Alligator sinensis
GGAAAGGATAAGGAAGGCAAGGGTGGCGACCGAGATCAGGTTGGCAACCAAAATCAAGGACAATAAGAAGTCCTTCTTTAGGTATATAAGGAGCAGGAGGAAGATCAAGGGAAATGTGGGGCCCTTGCAGAATAGGATGGGACAGCTGATAACAGACCATGAGAAGAAAGCTGAACTCTTTAATGAATACTTTGCATTGGTGTTCCTGCATACAAATGGTGGTTGTCCACCTGGCCAGATGCTGGATGGATGCAGCGGGGGTGATTGCCAACCAACAGTCAGTGTTGATCTGATGGGGGAGCACTTAGAGCGGTCTTCAAGTCAGCAGGACCAGATGGACTACACCCAAGAATGCTGAGGGAATTGGCTGGAGTCATTGCAGGACCATTGGTGAGGGTATTTGAAGATTCGTGGTGCTTGGGAGAGGTCCCAGGAGACTGGAAAGGGACCAATGTAGTACCAATCTTTGAGAAGGGATGGGAGAGTGTCTAGGGAACTATAGGCTGGTCAGTTTGACCTCAATACTGGGTAAAATTATGGAAAAAATTATCAAGAACTCCATTTGTGAGAGATTGGCAGAAGGCATTATGCTGAAGAATAGCCAACATGGTTTCATTGCAGGCACGTCACATCTGCCCAACCTCATCTCGTTTTATGATCAAATAACAAACCACTTAGATGTGGGAGATGTGGTTGATATCATATACTTGGATTTTAAAAAGCCCTTCGATATGGTCTCCCAGAATGCTCTTATAAATAAAACAGGGGATTGTGGGCTGGCAGAGTCCACGGTCAGGTGGGCTGGGAACTGGCTAAAGGGTCAAACCCAGAGAGTGTTAGTGAATGGGTCTGTATTGTCTTGGTCGGGGGTGGCCAGTGGTGTTCTGTAGGGTTCAGTTCTTGGCCCCATGCTGTTCAATGTCTTTATCAATGATTTAGATAAGGATGCAGAAAGCACAGTGGCCATTTGCGGATGATACTAAGTTATGGGGAAAACTAGGGGATAGGATGTGGATCCAAGTGGACCTAGTTTCATAGTTTCATAGTTGGTAGGGTTGGAAGAGACCTGAGCAGATCATCAAGTCTGACCCCCTGCCATGGCAAGAAAGAGTACTGGGGTTAAATGACCATGGCAAGGTGTTCATCTAGCTTCCTCTTAAAGACCCCCAGGGTAGGAGCCAGCACCACTTCTCTTGGAAGTTGGTTCCAGATTCTAGCCACCCTGACAGTGAAGTAGCGCCTCCTGATATCTAGCGTGAATCTACCCTCTGCCAGCTTGTGACCATTATTTCTTGTCACTCCTGGTACTGCTTGAGGGAACAGGGTCTCCCCCAATGCCTGTTGGTCCCCCTTGACTAGTTTGTAAATGGCCACTAGATCCACCCTCAGCCTTCTCTTGTGGAGGCTGAACAGGTTCAGGTCCCTTAACTTCTTCTCATAGGGCCTGCCCTGCTGACCCCTGATCATGCGAGTGGCCCTCCTCTGGACTCTCTCCATGTTGTCCACATCCCTCTTGAAGTGTGGCACCCAGAACTGGAAGCAGTATCCCAACTGTGGCCTGACCAGTGTTGCATAGAGGGGGAGGATCACCTCCTTGGACCTGCTTGAGATACATCTGTGGATGCATGATGAGGTACAGTTGGCCTTCCTGACCGTGTCCCCACACTGTTGCCCCATGTACATTTTGGCATCAATAATGAGTCCAAGATCCTTTTCTGCCTCATGCTGATGAGAAGGGAGTTCCCCAGCCTGTAGGTATGCTGCTGGTTCTTCCTCCCCAGGTGCAGTATCTTGCACTTGTCAGTGTTGAAACCCATCCTGTTCTCATCTGCCCACCCCTGTAATCTGTCTAGGTCCAATTGCAGCCTATTCCTCCCTTCTAGTGTGCCCACTTCTCCCCACATCTTAGTGTTGCCTGCAAATTTGAACAGGGTGCTTTTTACCCCCCCATCCAAGTCGCTGATGAATATGTTGAACAGTTCAGGCCCGAGGACTGAGCCCTGCAGATCCCCACTGCCCACATCCCTCCAGGTCGAATAAAACCCATCCACCACCACTCTCTGGGTGCAGCCCTCCAGCTAACTAGTGACCCATTTGACTGTGTAGGTGTCGACAAAACAGTCTCCTAGTTTTTTAATGAGAATGGGGTGATAGACAGTGTCAAAGGCCTTCCTCAAGTCCAGAAAGACTACAACCACTGCTACACCTGCATCTAAGGATTTTGTGACCTGGTCATAGAAGGCCACCAGGTTGGTCTGACAGGACCTGCCTCAAATGAACCCATGTTGATTGCCCCTAAGCATAATCTCCCCTGCTAACCCAGACAAGCTGGAAAGGTGGGCAGAGTGGAACTGGATGAAGTTCAATAAGGATAAATGCAAGGTGTTTAATCTGGAGAAAAGTAACCAGTGACATGAATATATGTTAGGAGGAGATGTCCTGGACAGCACTATGACTGAAAGGGACCTTGGGGTTATGGTGGATCACAGGATGAATATGAGCTACCAGTGCGGCACTGTAGCCAACAGAGCTAATAGCATACTGGGATGCATTAGCCTATGTGTTGCAAGCAGGGCTGAGGAAATGATAGTTCCTCTCTACTTAGTGCTGGTGAGACCCCAGGTGGAGCATTGTGTCCAATTCTGGGTGTTGTACCTCAAAAAAGATTTGGAGAATCTTGAAAGGGTCTAGAGAAGGACCATAGGAATGATTAAGGGCCTGGAGAACAAACCTTATGAGGAAAGACTAAGGGATCTGGGATTGTTCAACCTGGGGAAGAGAAGATGAGGGGGGACTTGGTGGCCATCAATAAGTATGTAAAGGGTAAATATCAGGAGTTGGGAGAAAAATTGTTCACTAGGGCACCCTAGGGAAGGACCAGGAGCAAGGGCCATACACTGTTAGAGAATGGTTTCAGGTTGGCTGTAAGGAAGAACTTCTTTATGGTAAGTGTGACTATAATCTAGAAGTCTTCAAGAGGGGACTGGACAGACACTTTACTGGGATAATTTGATCTCAGCAGTATTCCTGCCCAGAGAAGTGGGATTGGATTTGATGATCTTCCAAGGTCTCTTCCAGCCCTTAATTTCTATGATTCTATGAAAAAATAACATATGTTATTATAAGTTAAAGCGGAGAAGATGAGGTTTAATACAGGAATTGTAAGGTGGGTGAAGGACTGGCTAATGGAAACACTAAAAAAAGTTGTGCCAAAAGGGGAATTATTAACTGGAGGGAGGTTGCTAGTGAGGTTTCTCAAGGATCAGTCTTGTGATCAATTCTATTTAATATTTTCATTAATTAACTTGATTCAAAAAATGAGAGTATGCCAAAAGAATTTGCTGATGAGCATCATCAACACAGGAGACTATCATACAGGAATATCTGAATGTCCTTGAGAGCCTGAGTAATACAAATAGGATGAAATTTAATAATACAAAGTACAAACTCATTCATTTAGGGAATAATAACAAGATTTTTTACTATAAACTGTAGGCTCATCAGCTGGAAATAAGAAGACCAGAAAAACGTGTGTATATTAGCCAATCAGTAAATCACTAGGAGCCACCAATTTAATATAGCTATGAAAAACACAGAAGTGTGATGCATCAGGCCAGGTATTTCCAATAGAGACAGTATTAACACCATTTATGAAGCTTTGGTAAAGCTTGTTTGGAATACAATTTATTATATCTGGAATACAATTTATTATCCACATGCAAAAAAGATTATTTAAAACAGAAACAAATGTAGACAAATACCGCTAGCATAATAACTACTGCTAAGTAAGTTATTTTTTTCTGTAACTTTTCACTTTACCATGAAAAAACTCATTCTCTGTAGTCTACAAAGATTGCTGTTCATTGGTGAGCAAACCAATGACAGAAAGCACTACTTTTGACAGGCACAGTAAGGACATGAAGCCTCAATTTTTGCTCACACAGCATGATTATCACATACAACATTTTTTAAATTAGTTCTAAAAAAATATAAACATATCAAACATTTTTTCCAATTTGTTTATGGACCCAATCTTCCAGACAGTTAGATGTGTAATGCACCATACTCTTATGAGTAGAGGTGCACCGATACATAGGTCCCATATCAGATCAGCACCAGTATAAGGAACACTGACTGTATTGGCAATTGGCTTTTTTTGGTTGGTGTGTCCGATAATGCCACCAATAAATGTCCCATATATGTGCGCAGCTGCAGTGTGCAGCTGCAGTGCAGTACAGCCAGGAAAGCAGCCCATCAGTGTGGAGAGCAGCCGGGTCTGGGTGGTAAGTCTGTTGTGAGGGAAGGGGTGTGGGGGGCACAGATTGAGGCCCCCACAGTGAGGGAAGGAGTGGGGCTGGGGCTGAGGCAGGCACTGCACAGCCAGGGTGGAGCAGGGGATGGAGCCATGAGTGGCTTGTTTGGTGAGTTCCAGGGAGGGGTGGCTCCTGCGGCTACATGCACCCCTGGGAGGGCATGGGGCGGGAGGTGTGCCACCAGACCTGCAAGTCAGACAGGGTGTGCTGCTGCTGTGGGCTGGAGCCACAGTGGTGCTGGGCTCTTCCCAGCAGGGGACTGGGCTATGCTCCACTTGAGGCAGTGCTGGGCGGAGGGGTTGGGGGGGCTATGGTGAACTTTAGGGTGGCTGCAGCCCTCCCCAAAGCCCCCCTCCTAAAACTGCTGCCACCACCCAACCCAAGCACAGTACAGCCCAACCCACCTCTGGGAAGAGCTTAGTGCCACCCTGGCCCCAGCCCACAGTGGCAGCCCGCCCTTGCCCCATGCAGATCTGAGGGCTCATGCCCCCCATGCCCCCCTGGGGTGTGTGCAGCAGTGGAAGCCTCCCCCCCCCGCACCCTCCAGATGAGCCACTTGTGGCTCTGTCCCCAGTTCTGTTCTGCCCATGCAGCGCCTTCCCCCCTCCCCGCCCCAGCCTCACTCCCTCCCTCACCACAGGGGCCTCGATCTGCCCCGCCATAACCCTTCCCTCCCTACTTGCCCCTTTCCCCCACAACAGACTTACCAGCTAGATGCCCTCTCCATGCTGCCCAGCTGCATATCAGAATTGGATTGGTACCAGCCAATATGGGTCATTAAAAATTGGCCATCAGTATTGGCCTAAAAATTCTCTATTGGTGCACCCCTACTTATGAGTCTCCATGACTTTTACTCATGTAATTGCTTTCAGGATTACCCCTGATCACTCTCTGTGTACTACTTATATATAGAATCTTCTAGAAGGAAACTTAGTGTCTCAACTTTTAGAGAGAAGGACAAAAATGCTGAAATACTCAGCTTATGTAACAATTATAATAACCCACCCTTAAGCACTAGGATATCTGAGATTAGAAGTATTGAATTTAGAACAGTTATAATTGCTTTTTGGTATCTTTTTAATTGAAGATCAACCTTATATCAAAGCCTTGACAATTTTACCTGTATCACTCACTTTTTATTGCTTTGAAAAATCAATGATACCATAGCTCAATGGCAGTATTCCAGTCTCATTTACATTTGTTTTACACTGACATGAGGTAAAAATGCTGTTCACTGGAGTCAGACCTAATCATACAAAGAGGTAGCTCAGGGTTGCTAATTCGTTATGGTATTTCTAATAGCTGTTTGGTTTTCTAGAAGATGAAGTATTAAATGTGTAACCCTGAGTCAGGTACCTAAACTCCTGGCAGGAGCAGGAGTTTGTATACACTCTTGTGTTCAGGCTAGCTGTAGGTGGCTCCCTGATCAACGTCCAAATTGCTTTTTGAAGGTTCCTAACTCCCCTTCCCTCTACTCCCCCTGACTGTTGCTGAGATGCCTTTTTTTCTAGACATTTTAGGTGCCTAAGTTGCCAGTTTGTATTTTGTACATAGTGGTTTTCTAAAGGTCACACATTTGTGATAGGATCAGAAGCAGAACAGGGATGTTGAATACCTTAAATTTACCACCATTCTTCCTTCTTGTAACAGGGAACCTGAGCCCTGTTACTAGGAAGCATGGCGGCTCCTTTAAGAACAGAACTTTCAGGGCACAGCAGGCCAGCAGAGCTGGGGTTAAAAGCTGAGCCTGGCTTTCATACAGATTATATAAATAGTTTTCACACAGATTACAAAAATTACTAAAGCTAGGGGTTAGCTATCATAATTGCCTTTTCCTAGCCCATTGGACTAATATGCTGTAGAAGTTATGTTCACCCCAGCAAAAACATACACAAGCTTAAATACCATCTATAAGGACATAATAAAAATACACAAGGCAAAAAGTTTGCAGTCAGCTGATTGGGGTGTCACGTGATTGGAAGAGAGCTCAGGCCAGTGCTATATAAACCCTGGTCTGAGCTGGCCAGGGGGTAGCTGGCAGAGAGGGTGGACTACTGAGAACTCACAGAGAAGCTGCAGCAGCTCTTCGATGGAGAGCAGCAGACAGTGGGATGCAGAGACAGAGCTATGGAACTATAAACAGGCAGATTGCCTTCTTTACCTTTATTTTTTTATAGCCCAGGGGTTTACTGTTTATGTTGCATTTGTAAACTGGTAGCTTTTGGCTGAGGCTATAGGGAAAGTGGAGACCTCATTAGCGTCCACAGGGTGCAGCAGCACAGGGGCTGTAGAGCCCAGCACCAGAGGGGCCCAGCAGACAAGAGCCAGGGGCCCAGTTGGGAGCTAGGGCCTTAAAGCTAGGCCTGACACAATAGGTCTGAGCTAAAAGGCCTAGCCATATAAAAGGGGATGAGGCCAGATAGGCTGAAGCCCCAACAGTGAGTCTGGGAAAATTGTATAGGGCCCAGAGCATACTAAGGGGCTAGAGCCTCAGAGCCTGGCCCTATCTAGTGGGTCTAGGCTGGTGGGCCTAGCTAAAGAGAAAGGGGCAGAAGCCGAGTAGGTTGAAGTCATAACAGAGATGTACAACTAACACCTGCGAGGCATGGGGCACATTAAGGGATGGTCCGAGTGTGCAATTATCCTTTAAGGCAAAAGCCCCTGACCTTGGTGAGTGAGAGTGTAGATCTCACCTGGGAAGCCCTGGGACAGCCTCCTCTTCAAGAACCAAGGAGCATTAAGTCATGGCAGCTGAGCGAAGGGGAGTTTGGACCCAGAAGAAAACTGAAATATCAAGAGACTTTGGGGTGCCTTCGTAAGCTTTAAAACGCCACTGAAGATGCTACCCTGTTACACTCCTTTACAATATGAGAAATGCCTGAGCTGGATTTTCAAGGATGGGCAAGGAGAGGCAAAAAAAAAAAAAGGTTCAGTTGAAATGAATATTCAGTAACCCCAGTCTCAAGCCCCAACTCCATTTACAGTATGAAAAACTTAACAAAATTTGGCCACATCATTTTTCATGTTGAGGCAATGGGTAAACTAGAAACGTCTGGAGGTGAAATCTTCACCCAGTGAAGTCAATAGCAGACTTCAAAGGGGCTCAGTTTTAAATCTTGAAGTACATAATTAGTTTCCTAGAGTATGAAAAACAGAACAGTGGCAGGCTCTAAATTTGATACCTGGAAATCCAGGTATAAAAAAAGAAAAGAAAAAACATGAAAAAAAGCAGGGCAAGGCATGGTTCAGGACAATGCCCCAAGGCAACCCAGAAGTGGGTGCTCCAGAGAGACACTCTAGTATCTGGCCAGAGCATCTTTATGGTGCTTCTGCTGCCCCAGGACACAAGGCATGCTCCCTTAGCATGCTAGGGTAAGCAGAATTGGGACAAGACTGCAGCATGAAGTTAGCAGGGAAGTGGGGTGGGTTGGGGGGGGTTATGGGTGTGGGAGGTGTGAGGAGAGGCAGGGGGATGTCACGGGATGTGCGGTGTGTGTGGGGGTGTGGAGGGGTGTCAGGGGGATATGGGGAGTGACAGGAGGTGTGGGGGTGATGTGAGGAGTGGCAGAGGGTGTGGTGGGTGGGGTTTGTGAGTGGGTTTGTGGTGGGTCTTGAGTGGGGGCTGTCACCTACCCTCTGTAGCACTAGCGGCAGCAGCCTGCAGCAGTATGGTGCTACCTGATGCAGCTGAACAGACCTGCCCCGGCCTGCTAGCCCAGACCTTCAGACAGAACCAGGAAAGCTGCGGGCTAGTGGTCTGGGCCAGGTCTGTTCAGCATTTACAGAGCCTGCATCAGGCAGTGCCACATCGCTGTGGACTGTGCTGCAGCTGGGCCAAAGCCCAGCTGGCTGCTGTAGCCAGCATAGCAGGGGGCAAGTGAGGTGGCAGGCATGTGGTAGACCCCACTCAAGCCCCCCCCACAAACCAACACACAAACCTCACATTCTCCCCACATCCCACACACCTGGTGCTGCTAGCAGCAGCCAGCCAGGCCATGCCCGCTGTAGCGCTGACTCACCCATGGTCTGTCCATGGAGAATGGGCCTGGCCCGACCCACCCCAGCCCACTCCACCCTGCTAGTGCACCTTTGGACAGGACCAGGACAGCTCCTGCCACCACCCGCAGCTCCTGTCCAAAGGTGCACTAGAGGGGCAGGCCGGGCTAGGCCAGGTTGGGGCAGGCCGGGCCTGTTCTCCATGAGGGTAAGGCGTCAACACACAGCTGTGGAGATGTGCTTGCAAGTGGGCCATGGCCCTGATGGCCCAGCTGGCTTTTGCTGCCAGTGCCAGGAGCTGTGCACCACAAGAGATGGGGGGGAGCACGTGCGTGGTGCCTTCCTCTCAAACTCCCCATTCCTCCGACACCCATCCACACACCCCACATCCACCCCACCCTCTCCTGAAAACCCCACATCATCCACACCCACCCACATGCCCCATATCACCCCACATCCCCCCAACCCTCCCCTGCA
>NW_005842004.1:976983-983918 GCF_000455745.1 Alligator sinensis
CATCGACACACTGCACATCCCCATTACACACCCCACATCCTCCCACACTCCTTCCCCCACCCCCAACACACTCCCAGCGTGCCCAGCTGCCACAGAGCAGGAGCTGTGACTGCAGGGGCAGCTGTCCCCACATACTGGTTAGTGAAGGGGTTGGGGGGAGCTCTAATTTTTCTATGATAAAAAAGCCAAGGCAAACATTAAAGCATATAGATATTTAGAATTTATTTTATTATGATGATAGAGGCACTGGTAGGCTTCCAAACTGCTTTAAATGGTAAACATATCAATAAAACATTGCCCAACTGATCTCTCTCCCTCTCTCTCTCTCTCTCTCTCTTTCTCTCTCTTTCTCTCCAGTTGGCATGGAGGGCTAGTGTCCTCATATGTCAACTGGCCAGGCCTCAGAAGCTCCTGAGAGCAAGTAGCCCTGAAACTGCAGCTTTAAGTGCTGGCCCCAGGCTCTAGCTCCCCCTGGCTCAAGATCCAAGAGGAGCTGGGCAGGGTCAGTTTGCCCTGCGTGGCACAATTTGCCCCACACCAAAGTGCATGTTCTGACATGTATGCTGAGGCAAAAATCTCTGGGACAATTTTGTGCTGTTCCTATTTGAGCTGCTTCAAGTGCATGTGCCTGCATGTGTGGACATGCTCATACAGTATAATTTTTAAGTGAAAAAAAGTCTGTTTATATTGATTAATCTCTTTTATTTAAATATATTTGAGTGTCATATTTCTTATCAGCATGGTAAATGTGAAAATCCTGAAATATGAGATGATGAAGTAGCATTTTAGGATTAAAAAGGACCAACAACTTTTAGGCCAGGGAGTAGTTTCATAGATGGTTACTATCTATAGTCTTAGTCTTCAATGAGTTAACACCACTGCTAATAATCCAGAAGATGGAGAAAACAGCATGTTAATAACATTTGTGGAGGATACTGAAATGGAGGAGTTGTGAATACCAATGAAGAGAATATCAATGAAGGGAAAAATAATAAAAAATGATCAGAGAAATGAGAAATATAGATTAAATTGGAGGGAGTTTAAGGAAGAGCAGTAAAACTGACCAGTCACAGAAATAATTGACTTAGGGAGAAAGATTAAAAGAGGTAAATATGTATTATACAGCCAGGTGTTAGGTCCTTAGTTGGTGGAAATTGTCATAGCTACATTGAAGCCAAAGATAATACACTGATTTATGATCCGTCAGCATCTGGCCCACCAGCATCTCAGCCCAGATGCTGAGATCCCTCAGCATCTGGCCCACATAGGTAACACTGAACCAGTTTCTTACATTATATTTTGAACTATAATAGACTCCATTTATCACGTGCCTTTTCTGTACTTTAAAAAAATGTATCAACACTTGATATAATGAAAAATCACAGGAATGATTATCTACTCTCTTATTATATAAGAATAATTCAAACAATTCTATATCTACTGGTCCCAGGGTTCACAGAATCCAGGTATATCTGGCCAGTACACAAGCTTCACTCTGAGGTTCTCTCTTGAATGTCAGATGTCAGCAGCCTGAAAGTTGGAGGCCGAGGCTTCCTCCACCCACTACAGTGGGGTGGGTGAAATGGGCTGGTGGTGTGCCCTCTGTGCATGGTAGCCTCAGATTTTCCCTTTGCTGCTCTGAAATCCCTCCTTTTGTATCTTTTTCCCTCTGTGATGACTTCATTTTGGGCATTGTTGATTCATTTCCCTGTGTTCATCATACTGTCCACATTCTCTCCTGTCAGTATATTCCTTTGTTTCACAAACCCAGCACATACACACATTCTAATTTGGGCTTTTTCCAGTTCTCCTCCTAATTTGGTCTGTTCCCCAAAACCAGAAATCCACAAGGACTGATACCACCTTATCTCATCTTATGGAGCACTGTGGTACATGTCATCAGTTTCCTAGAGTGCGTGTCTGTTTGCTGCTTGCCTGTGTCAGACACAGTAGACCTTGAAGCAGACTGTCACAAACAGGCTTTTGGAAATCAATTAACCCTTGCTTTGCCCTGGACCATTGTTTTAATGCAATATCTACTTTACTTGCAAGCCAATTCCCAAAAGCAAGCCTCTAAATAGTATTTTCTATCCATTGTGATGCATTCTCAATTGTGCAGCCATAAACAAACAGAGGAACTGTTTGGTGGTATTTTTAAAGGAAGAGAATATTTTTCCATCCAAAGTGGGGAAGACATGTAGAAAAGCTTTTATCTGTTAAAGAAACTGGTATGGAAAGATGAAGGGTGAATATAAAGGCTCTTTAGGCAGAATACCAAGTACGATACCGCACTAAAAGAACAGTATAATAATGCCTTGCACTTCAGAAGGATATCTGCAATATATAATTCTCTCTGATCTGGCTCATGAAGCCTTGTTATCTGGCCTCCAGGGTCCTTGATGGATTTGGAAATTTGGCAGCAGGGAAGTTCTGGCAGAGTTAATTGCTACGGTCAGGTCAGTGTGTGGAGTTGCTTCGTAGCTTGATCCAGTGTATGTATTTGGCCAGCACCATCACTGAACACAGGATCCAGCTCATAGATTGATTCCATAATACCCATTCGGCCTGCAGGGCTGGGTAGATTGAACGTTGCTGCTATAGGCTTATGCAGGCTTCCAGTTGCAAGACTCCCTAAACTCAGTTTCATAGATTTCATAGATTTCATAGACATCAGGGCTGGAAGGGACCTTGGAAGATCATCGAGTCCAGCCCCCCGCCCAAAGGGCAGGAAGTCAGCTGGGGTCATAGGATCCCAGCAAGATAAGCATCCAGTTTCATCTTGAAGGTGTTCAATGAAGGCGCTTGAACCACCTCGGGTGGCAGGCTGTTCCAGACCTTGGGGGCTCGGACAGTAAAGAAGTTCTTCCTTATGTCCAGCCTGAAACGATCTTGAAGTAGTTTGTGACCATTCGACCTCGTCATCCCTTGGGGCGCTCTGGTGAACAAACGTTCCCCCAGATGCTGGTGGTCACCCCTGATAAACTTGTAGGTGGCCATCAGATCACCCCTGAGCCTGTGCTTTTTCAGGCTAAAGAGCCCCAGGGCTCTCAGCCTGTCATCGTAGGGTCTGCTTCCCTGACCTGTGATCATGCACGTGGCTCTTCTCTGGACTCTCTCAAGCTTCTCCACATCCTTTTTGAATTGTGGAACCCAAAACTGGACACAGTACTCCAGCTGCAGCCTCACTAAGGCCAAGTACAGGGGGAGAATGACGTCCCGGGATTTGCTTGAGAAGCATCTATGGAGGCAAGCCAGCGTTTTGGTCGCTTTACTAGCCGCCGCATCGCATTGCAGGCTCATGTTCATCTTGTGGTCAAAGATGACCCCCAAGTCTCTTTCTTCCATAGTGCTAGCCAACATAGCTGGGCTATGATGCTCGCCAGCTCCTTGAGTACCCTGGGGTGAAGATTGTCAGGGCCAGCTGACTTGAAGGTATCCAGCTTCTCAAGATGTTCCTTCAGAAAGTCAGCATTAAAGGAGGGCAGCGGATCACCCTCACCCGGACTTCCCGGCCCTGTAGCGGGCATGGGCGTCCCATGGGACTGATGAAAGACCGACGCAAAGTACCTATTTAATAGGTTGGCTTTTTCCTGGGTGTCAGTTGTCAGTTGCCCCATCTGGTTCAGTAGGGGTCCAATGTTGCCCCTGCTTTTCCTCCGGCTCCCCACATATCTGAAAAAGGACTTTTTATTGTCCTTGATGCTCAAAGCTAGTTGGAGTTCAGTTGCAGCCTTGGCTTTCCTGGTCTGCTCCCTACAGGACCGGACCAGTGCAGAATAATCCTCCTTGGAGGTGACTCCCATCCTCCACCCTTTGTAGGCCTTTCTTTTTAGCCTCAGGAGATCTGCTAGGTCCCTGGAGAGCCAGGGGGGCTGCTGTGCCCTCTTGCTGTATGTATGTATGTATGTATGTATATATAATACTGAACTCAGAGCAGTTGTGCACTTAATATCGCATAATCCTTATACAGGAGCCATCAGAAAGTCTAACCCTTATGCAATTCATTCCTACCGATCATGTTTTCTGCTGGAATTGGACCAAACATGCCAGTGAGATTTCACCTCCTGTGTCATGCCTCTATTTGACCATTTTGTTACTTTATTCCTCAATTATCAGTTAAAATTGCTCATCATGAGCAGCCCCTGCCAATGCTAATATGTGGGGCCTTATATCCAGGCATCTCAAGAACCCTAAAAATGTCACAACAGTCTCCTAATGGCTGCTTCCAGGCACAGATCTGTTCAATGACTTGCTATACCATCTCTAAAAGTTGAATATTTATTTTGGTGCAGTTCAGCAGTTCAATACAAATATCAAAGGCCAAGTTTCTCTATTTCGCAGCCTTACACGGTACATAGGCATTTATTCCACCAAGAGTAAAAGCCAGGAATAGAACACAAATCACTGAATGATCTGTCAATTATAATTAGTATGGAAAAAAGCATGTCCAGATTTCCCCCCCCTCAAATGGATACTTACAGCTAAGTTTCTAAATCAAATTAATTTAAGCATCTGCAAGCATGCTCAAGTAGCCCGATGTTCACACAGCAGGTTCTGCTAAAAAGTCAGATAACTTAGTTTTCTACTTAAGAATTCAAGAGCTAGAATTAAGAACTCCCCTGCCCCAAAATGGTTCAAAATGACTGCCCACAGAAAATTGCTTCTCATGACATCTCTTGTAAAGACACTGGCCATAATCCTGTAAAGACATTTCCATAATCTTGCCATGTCTAAAAGGAGCGTCTTCTACATTATAGGTTATATGTGTAATGTCTTTCATAACTAGCAGAGAAACTATAGCTAAAGAACAATTATCGTCACTGGTCTACAGTGGGGTGTAGATGGCCATCCTTTTAATTCACATTCTGATAAGTACGTGCAAGGGCAGTGAATTAGAGAACTGCATAATACATAAGTGGCCGAGGTATTTCACGTATTTAAAAACAGAAGCAAAAAAACCCAAACAAACCCAAAAGAAACCAACAATCAACCAAAGATTAAGAAGCCTGGCCAGTACCCCACCGCCTCCGCCCCCAAAATAGAAAAAAGGAACTTGACATATATTATGGATCACACTGTAAACTATTCCTCTCCCCACAAAAAAAACAAACAAACAAACCAAATTTTGAGCAGGAGTCAGTGGCTCAAGGAACCACTGGATCCAAGCTAGACCCATCAGGAAAGGGGCACAGTAGGCAAATGCAGAGGGAAGAATCCCTATAGTTCCCCCTCCATACATGCAGACATATGCTGGGAGAATCTCATGCAGAGGGATCCCTGCAGCATGCTTATCATGCTGCCATGCCCAGTCTGCAAACATGGAGGGGGAGATCCCCAGTGAGAGTTCGTTCCCCTCGAAGGCCTCTCTGCAGGAATCTCCTGCAGGGAGATTCCCTTGTGCCTTGACACAAGCGTGCCTGAAGCAGAGGGTTTCCCCCACTTTCAGACTCATGCCCCAAATCAGACAGCACCCATAGCCATTTTCCCTGTGGGATCAGGTGCTTGAAGCCCCAGGAGGGGCAGGGACAACGGCTCTGGCAATGTTGGTAGACATCAGTGAAGTGGATCAGTTGTGCAACAACACATTGTGGCACAGTTAATCATGCTCCAAAGACTAGGTCTTTATCCAGCTTTTGCAAACATTAAATCAGCATCTTTTTTAAAAAACTATTCAGGTGAGGAATGTCCTGCTCTTCAAAGAAACGGCATTTTTGGGCGCTTTCCACTGTCCTTTATCGGACCTTTCTTAACGAAATTTACACTGTATGGTTAAATTTTTCATTCTTGCTAAGTATACAGAACATACTGCCATCCAAGCCAGTAGCTACAAATCAGTAAGGGGGAGAAAAAAAAAATCATCTTACTTGTCTGGGTTTTTCACTCTGAAAGTTGCACTAAGAGCTTTTAACCTGGAGTCTGCCTAGAAAAAAGAGAGAGTTGTATTACATTCACACACGTTTAAAAAAAACCAAACAAACACACACTGTAAACTATTCCCTCCCCCCTTGCTTAAAATTATATTATATATTTCAAGTGGAAAATATAAGTTTCAGTGACAAACAATTTCTTATCTCTGACAATAGGAGAACTAAGGTTTCTTCATAGCATACTTCCTTAATCTGGAAAGTGAAGCAACTAGTATCAGGCTGCTTTTAGGAAAAAACCATCACTAGGTGACAAACAATTTTGCAAACTAGTAAGTAAACAAAATCCAGTATCATTAAACTAGTATAATCCTAAATCCCAGCAAAAATGTTTCTTCTTAAAATGTTACACAAACCATAAAATTAAGATCTACAATACTACATTCTTTTCAGATGATGCAATTAGGTATAAAACCATATGGACAAGCTATTTTATATATTTTTCAAACCAAATAAAACCAATGGTGGAAGTGACCTCTATATGCTCTGCATTACTTGAAACAGTTCCCCAGTGAAATCAAATTCAAATATATGGTGTTCTCTCATTTTAGGAGTTTCTTTAGAGGTGTATGTATATTATATACATTATATATAGCCAGCTTTCACTGCAGTGTTCTTTTTTAATAGCTAGGAATCTGCTATTCTGGATCATTACTAAAAAAGTTCAGTAACCTATTTAATGACAGCCAGTTGCTTTAATTATATCCACAAACACAAAAAAGTCACTTCACCAGTGCCTGCAACAGAAGCATGCAATCCTCAGACACCGGTTCTTGCATTTGTAGTTAAATTTTTTAAAACTGTAGAATTTACTATTTATAGAGTAACATCCTTTCATTTAGCATTAATATTACAGTAATACCTGTGGGTCCCAACAGTAGCATAACCATGAGTGGAGGGGACATCGGGCAAGCAGCCTCAGGCACTGCCTTTTTGTATGCGTGGGGGAAGAGGGGTGGAAAATAGCAGCTGACCACATCACCACCACTGGCATTAACACAGCAGTTGCTG
>NW_005842004.1:984941-985744 GCF_000455745.1 Alligator sinensis
CGGCCCCGCTCCGCCGCCTCCTCCCACACACACACTAAGGGGTTAGCTCCCTCTCTCCACGGGCCCCGCTTACCCTGGCTGTGCTGGGTGTCGACGGGGGGCTCCGCGGCTGCTGGAGGGTTTTGGGGGGCTTCTGGGGGGCTTTGGGGGAGCGGGGGCGCAGCGAGCTTTCACCCGCGCGTCTCTCGCCGCTTCCGAGCCTAACTCGGTTGTGTGGGCCAGTGTCTTGGGAAGGTAATTCTAAGACATTACTCACTTCCTACTAACTCCAATTTCACTTTCTGCTTCCTGGGTAGAGGTAGAGTAACAAACATACATAGTAGCTGCTTGCTTCTATAAGCATGGACCTAAATCTGGGACATTGTAGAGGTTGCAGAGAATTCTTGTGCATCTGATTAAGTCAGTCATTTGATTACTGCCTTCAGTTTTGGCCGCCACACTTCAAGAGGGATGTAGATAACTTTGAGAGGGTCCAGAGGAGGGCCACTCGTATGATTAGGGGCCTGCAGGATAGGTCCTATGAGGAGAGGTTGAGGGACCTGGATCTCTTCAGCCTCTGTAATGGAAGGCTGAGAGGGGATTTGATGGCCGTCTACAAATTTGTCAGGGGGGCGTCAAGGAATAGGATATACTCTGTTTACCAAGGTGCCCCTTGGAGTTACTAGAAACAACGGTCACAAACTAACAGAGAGCAGATTTAGTTTAGACATTAGGAAGAACTTCTTTATGGTAAGGTTTACCAGAATCTGGAATGGGCTTCCAAGGGAGGTGGTGCTCTCCCCTACCTTGGAGGTCTTTAAGAA
>NW_005842004.1:985812-1002104 GCF_000455745.1 Alligator sinensis
CAGGGCGGGGGGTTGGACTCGATGATCTGCTGAGGTCCCTTCCGACCCTGAAAATCTATGAAAACTATGAATAAGCACAAGGTTGAACAAGTGGTTACAAAACACTTTACCCCCAAAAGTCACCGATACATTTTTAAAAAACTAAAATTTATGAGACGAAACAAAAAGAGTTCACAGAGTCATAGATGCTAGGATCAGAAGGGACCTCAAAGGATCATCGAGTCTGACCCCCTGCCAGTGGCAGAAAAAGTGCTGGGGTCATGTGAAGGTAGGGGAGAGCACCATCTCCTTTGGAAGCCAATTCTAGATTCTGGCAACCTTAACCGTGAAGTTCTTTCTGATGTCCAACCTAAACCTACTGTCCATCAGCTTGTGGCCATTGTTTCTGGTTATTCCAAGGGGTACTGTGGTAACCAGAGCATCTCCTATTCCCTGCTGCCCCCCGCCCCCTGTGAATTTGTATAATGCCACAAGGTCCCCCCTCAGCCTTCTCTTGTGGAGGCTGAAAAGGTCCAGGTCCCCCAGCCTTTCCTCATAAGGCCTTCCCTGCAGGGCTCTAACCATATGAATGGCTCTCCTCTGAACCCTGTCAAGGTTGTCCACATCCTTCTTAAATTGCAGCACCCAGAATTGGACACAGTACTCTAGCTGCGGCTTGATCAGTGACACATAGAGGATGAGCATCACCTCCCTGGACCTGTTCACGATGCACCTACTAATGCATGAAAAAAGTGTGGTTAGCTCTGCTAATTGCTTTATCACGTTGATGACTCATATTCATTTTGGAGTTGACAATGACTCCGAGATCTCTCTCTGTCCCTGTGCTGCTGAGAAGCTCACCCCCAGCCTATAGGTGTGTTAGTGATTCCTTCTCCCTAGGTGCAGCACCTTGCACTTGTCCTTGTTGAACTGCATCCTATTGTTCTCTGCCCACTTCTCTAACCTGTCCAGGTCTGCCTGGATTCGGTTTCTTCCAGTCAGTGTGTTTGCTTTGCCCCATAGTTTGCTGTCATCTGCCAACTTGGACAGAGTGCTTTCCACGCCCTCATCCAGGTCACTGATGAAGATATTGAACAGCACTGGCCTAAGGACTGAGCCTTGGGGGACCCCACTGCCCACATCATTTGAGGTCAATACCAACCCATCTACCACCACTCTGGGTACGACCCTTAAGCCGATTTGCCACCCACATGATTGTGTAATCGTCTATGGCACAGCTGTTCAATTTGATTATAAGAATAGGATGGGAAACTGTGTTGAAGGCCTTCTTAAAGCCCAAGTAGATGACATCTACCTCGACACCTGCATCT
This sequence comes from Alligator sinensis, assembly GCF_000455745.1. Lineage (NCBI taxonomy): Eukaryota > Metazoa > Chordata > Crocodylia > Alligatoridae > Alligator > Alligator sinensis. The sequence goes on from NW_005842004.1 coordinate 987,123, forward strand.
AAGCTTTTAGTGACCTGGTCATAAAAAGAAACAAGGTTAGTCAGGCAGCATCTATCTGCTATGAACCCATGCTAGTTGCCCTTCAGCATTATATTACCTACTGAACCCCTACAAATGTGATCCTTGATAATTTTTTGAAGGGTTTTCTCAAGGGTAGAGGTGAGACTAACCAGTTTATAGTTACTTGGATCTTCCTTCCTCCCCTTCTTAAAAATAGGAACCATACTGGCCCTTTTAGTCCTCAGGGACCTCACCTGAGCACTACAAGTGCTTAAACAGTCATTCCAGTGGCTCTGCTATGACATTGGCTAATTCTTTCAGCACCCTAGGGTGAACCTCATCTGGTCCTGCTGATTTAAACACATCCAGCCCCTCCAAGTGTCTCTTTACTAGGGCTGTGTGATAATTTGTAATGCAGCAGCAATGATCAAGCATTTCCTTTTTCAACAACTTTTAGTGGATAATTCATGGGAGAGAGTTATGTAGGGGTTAAATGCATAAAAACAAAGGAAGCCTCAAGCTTAAGCAGACCTCCAAACCAGAATACCTGTCAGTCATGCAATTACAAAGAAATAGGAAAATCTTTTCTTTGTTCTGAAAGAATAAATCTAGGTCAATAAATCTCTTCAGCAGACTTATGTTATTGCAAAAAAGTAAAATGCCACAAAGGCTGGGGATCTGGACAGATTAGTTGGATGTGCAGGAACCAATATAGCTCTGAACAATGGTGGCACATTGGCTAGAAAGGAAAAAAAGAAACAACAACAATTCATGAAAACCACAATGCATAGATCTTTGCAGTAGTTTGAAATGAAACAGGAAAGCCCTGCTGAAAAGAAACTGTTCTAAACAAAACAGGGAAATCATAAAAACTGGGAAATCAGAATATTCTGAAATTATGATTGAAGTATATTGCAAATAGAGAGCCATAGGTTTGGAATCTACTTGAGTGTATCAGATGACTTGCTGCCTTGAACCATTTGAAAGAAAGATTAAGGAATAAACACTTCAATACCTAAAAAGTTTCACAGTTCAAATGATGCTTGTGACTAGAAAACTAGTGGTGCCAGGGTTCCTAAGAAGCCTGTTCTACAGATTAATACTCAAAGGGCAAAGTTTGAGTCACCATGTGACTCAAAGGGCAAAGTTGCTTTCTATAGTCCAGATGTCCGGATCAGCCTTGTTAGACTGACATTGGCTTTCTCTCCTTCAGGTAAATTGGCAGAAGAACATGAAGAATATAAAATCTTACCTTGACATTTTTTTGTCCAAATACCAAGTACCTGATAATGAAGTGGATGATACTGAGGGCATAGAAGGTTATCTTGCACTTAATGCTTTTCAAGACATGTTCTGGAAGACAAAATATTAGATCTGAGAAGATTGAAAGTTTACAATGTTGTGGAGAAAGCAGGCTATTCAGAATGTATTTTAATACGTATAACCTCATAAGTCCAGCATCCTTGGGACCTAACACCTGCTGGAAATTTGAAAATTCAGGGTTTTGAAACAGCGTGCGGGACTGGCTGCTGCTACTCCCCCGCCCTGCTCTGCAACTGCCCACCTCCCACTACCTCATCCCCCCGAGACATGGAGGGGGAAGCTTGTACGCGGCTGCTACCTCTGCCATCCATTACCTCGTGCCACTGCTCTGCTTGGAGGGCCTGCAGGGCTTGTGCAACAAATAAACAAACAAAAAAGAAGTTTTGCTTATGGTTCCTCCCTGAGGCTGCTTGACTCTGGCTAACTCCAAGTACCAGAGAGCCTTGCTCTCTGCTGGTGCAGCAGCCCCCAGAGGCTGCTTTCAGCATCTTTGATCCCTCCCCACCCCCACCTCCTGCAGGTTCAGATTAACCCTTTAGTGGGCCCTAGGCAAATAAACTCACAAGCCCCTGCTTTATACTGTATATTTATTACTCCCCCCCCCCAATAATTATAATGTGTAAAATAAGCACAACTGGGCCCTTTCTTTATTTAGGGCCCTAGACATGTGCCTAGTTTGCCTATGCACTAATCCAGCCCTGCCCCTGCTGGTTCATGTGGCTGGCTCTCCCTCATTCCCCACACCTGCCTTAGCTCCTTTGCTGGGAGGCTCCCTGTGTCCCCAGACCTGGGTTCTCAGCATCTGGTGAGTCTCTCCAGCTCTGGCGTGGGTGTGGGGGAATGCTTTCAGGGTGTGGGGCTGTTTGGGCTCCTTCACACTACTGGGTTTGCTCCCTCAAATGCAGAATTAAAGGGTAAATAATTAGCAAAATATTAACTTTCATATTTCCCAAAACGTTTGATTTCAAGTTTGTTATTCATATGTGAATTCACATTGAACCACACGTTTGACTGGCCTGTTTTTCTTTTTTAGATAGTACAGTGCTCATATAGTTGTTATTGAAATTTTGGCCCTATGATAACTTCAGTATCAGTTAATCTTTGTGTTTAAAATCACCAGATAACGTTAGCTTGAATGATGAAGCAGTATGGCTGATGTAGCCGCATTAGATCTTTGGGATGCAGCCTGATTAGCTTAAAATGATACATTTTCTTTCCTTTCAATAAATATGTACTTTGTATGTATTTTAGATGTTTGGTATGATAATAAATAATGCATGTGCTATATCTGTCATCTTAGCATCAAAAACAATTCCAGAGTTCCTACCTATGCTTTTCCCAAATACTCTTAGACCCCAGATAAATCAATTTGTTTTAGTTTCGCTGCAAAGATTTGCAACAAAATAATACATGACACACTTTCCAAAACAGTATTTCCCTGACATTTTTAAGATGGAAAGATAGCTTTGAAATGTCTTGAACTCTCCTGAGATATACTATTTACCAGTGAAATCCAAAATATTGTTGCCAAGTGGCAACAAAATGCCACTAACAAAATGGACTAAATTGTAACGTCCCTCAGCTATCAGTATAGTATAGGCCATGTCCAGATGAGGATGGATGTTTTGGTTCCCTTGTGCCTGCTGCTAGTTTTGCCTGGGGAACACCTGTTCCACGCGTGCTCTGGCACACGGCAAGTTATCCTGGGTGGGGTAGGGGAGGCTGGGGCCAGCACTGGGCTGGACCCAGTAGCCTTACCTGGAGTTCTAGGGGCCTCCTAGTGCTGCAGCAGCTGTGATCTGGCCACAGCTCGTCTCCAGCTTGCCAGGCTCTAGTTTTGAGCGGTGCATGCTGCCCCCACATGCTGCGCACTGCTTTTTTTTTTTTTTGGGGGGGGGGGGGGGGGTTGCCCCCTGGATATCCAAAGGTCAACCCCCCCATCACCCCTCCTCCCCTGACTGCTCCCTTGCAGTGCAAAGAACAGTTGAACACATGGTATGTGGTGCTGCAGACGTGTCTGTGGCCATGCTCATCTGGATACAGCCCAGAAGTTCTTCCAGACCTACTTTTCTATGATTCTATGAACTTGGGCAACTTTGGGGAAATCTAACATAGGAATGGCAAAAAGCACAACCTTAACATGAGGGTAACCCCTAGTTTTTACTATTTGTTATAATATACCATATGTAAAGTTCATGATCCAAACAGAGATTCACTAGGTCTTAAAAAAATCCCTACAACTAGTTTTTTAATATGTGGGGAAAACAGAAATGGTTGGATCATTTTTCATGGAACTTTTCATAAACTTCACTGGATGATACCTATCATGGACAATTTTAGCCTGAAATAGTCTAAGTTTGGCAAAATAATAAACAACATTAAAAATGGAAGTTTTGCACAACTTTAACTATTAGCATTGCTATCTGCAATGTCTATGATATACATGCTTACATACTTTTCAATAATGTTCACCACAATATATTTTACAGGAGCATAGGATGAATAATTTGCATTTATATAACTAGAAATACATGTAAAAATTCAACCTGGAACTTTCTCACCTTGCAAACAAAATGTCTATAAATTATTAAAGTTTGCCACACAATAAATGAAAATATGATGGCAGAATGAGATCACTTGTAGCATAACGTACTTGTTCTATTATGAAAATGTATTTCATTTATTTTTTATAAGTTACTCAAACTTATAATGTAGAAGTCCAAATAACCATATTAATTTGGAAGGACCACTATGCAGTAATGAAAACATGAATCAGTAACCTCCCTAAACAGAACTGAATACATATAACAAAAAGGCACTTCATTTTAAATTGCTTTGTTAACAAAATTACTATACTATGAACTGGAATGCCTTGATTTTAATTCAATATGGATGTGTGCAGATATGTTAACTAAGAATATTTTGCCTTTTGAGTAATTGTATACAATGTGAAAACATGATATGAAATGCACTTACTTAGCATGGCTCTGTATTTGAATGGGTTGGACTTTTTTCCTACATGCCAATAGAGGGAGAAAAGAGGTTGAGGAAATCTAAAGTGGCTGAACAATGGAGTAACAATGTATGAATTCTGGCCAGTGTAAAATGGTAGATAGCTGCTTATTAATTTATTTAGGATTCTCAGGTAGCTGGTTTCTGTAAAAGACTGAAAATCTATGATGACCATTTGAAATACCTGATTTCTGTTTTCTTGCTGGACTTTTTCATCTCTCTAGCTTAATAAATACCCAATTTTACTTTTCCCCTGTATATTATAATCTCAAATTTGAAAAAAAAATCTAGGACTAGATATAATGAAAGACTTGGGTATCTATGAATTAAGCACTTATATACTGTAGGCATCTAGCCCTTGAAATGGAATCTAAAACTCAAAATATTTGACATAAATGAACCAGGATCTTGAGTGGGAAGTGACCTACTATGAAAGAAACACATAAATGAATCTATAATCCTATCCACTCTCCAAAGATTAGGTCTCTGAGTGATGGCTTCATTCACTTTAGATATGGAATGTTATTTTTGCACCTGAAAATGGGTGTACAGAATTATTTGAAATAAGTGATCAATGTTTTATGTTTTAAAAGCACTTATTTGTAGCATTGCCACCTCCCTCTTTTATATAGTAGCTTAACTGTCACCCTCAAAGTGGCAGATCCAGCTTCAGGGCTCTCCTTCCCCTAATTAACCAGTTATCTTCCTCTGCCTTTGAGAGTTCCCTAGTCACCTGGCTAGGAGCTTGACTGGTTAGGGCATCTAGTACCTTTCCTGCTGACACTTTGCTACTCTGCATAACGAAATGCAAGATACACGGGGAAAGAAAAAAAATTAAGAGCACAAGAGGAAAGCTCTGTAACCTAGTGAGTAAGGCACTCAGGGCTGGGTTCCAGATCCTGTTCCCACTGCTGTTAATACAATTGTATATTATACATTTGTATATATCTTTGTATATAGCAAGCCTGATCACTGGATCCAGAACACAGCTGGGACAAGGAAGTCCTGAACACCATAGACGATAGGCCATGAAGTTAAGCTCTTTCTTTCTGGCCTACTGAACTTTGTATCCTTTATATTTCGACAGGAAGATTGGAACACCACCCCCGCCCCTTCCAAGCTTTTATCTGGTAACCAACAGATAAAAGGTTAACTGCGGTGGAATTCTAAGGACACATTTTGGGGAGATATTGACTGTGGGTATGTGTAGACCCTTGCTGCACCTGATCTACTATCACAGAGCTTACTTTAAGAGGAGCAGATCTGTAGGGAGATGCCATCCACAGCAAGGAGGGTCAGGGGACTAAAAAAACCTGGTCAAGGTGTGTGTGGGGGGTGGGGAGGGTGGGCAAGACAAGAGTCTCACAGTTGGGATGGGCAACTGAGCTTTCCCAGCACTCTGAACATGTAAAGATGTTTGGTAGATCAGGCTAACCCTTTTCCCATTTAACTTAGTTCATGTCCTCAGGTGAAATAATTTAGACTAAACCAACCATTTTTTGCCTGATTTAACCTCCTTGGATATTTGCACAGATCAGTGCTTAGATAGACCTAACCCTCATTAGGGCAATCTAAATATAATGTCTGCACGAACTCTTAAAGGCTTGAATCTCTGGATGAGAAGCTCAGTGAGCCTGGATCTCCTGCTTTCTGAGCAAGTGACCTAACCACTAGGCTGCACTCAGCCTTCTCAACCTATATTTTAAAAATAAGTCAACTGCAACTACATTTTGGAAGGGACCTGGTTGGTGTGTTAGGCATGGTCAGAAAATATTTTCCAGATCAGGTCCCTCAGGCAACTCAGGTACTACTTCACTTAGCTTTTAATTCCCAGTGGGGCATGGGCAAAAGCTAATACCTTTTTATGGGGTGGGAGAAACTCTGTGTATGCCCAGAATGGCAACTTCAGGTACTAGAATACTTTCAGGATGAATGGGGAAGTGCACAGCAGCCATGTCTACATGAGACACTGACTGAGCAGTCATTACTGTGCCATCATTTCATACTTGTATTAAAAAGTACTAAATGACTGCACAGTAACTGGAATTACTGCACAATAGTGTCACCGAATGGCTTTTTCATGATGCTGCCTGTGTATTAGTTTGTTACTACTATACACTAGCATTGTGTCATGCTTCCTTACTTGCAATGCTACTGCGCAGTAGTCATGAGGTACTGCACAGTCAGTGTCTCATGTAGACTCAGCCAGTGAGTACTAGGTGCATTCAGGAATATTCATTAATGAATATCAGAACAATCTATATTTGAACTTTACTGCTATTAAGTTTAGAGATAATGTCACTGTGGTAGCAAACAACTTCTCCACACTTCTTGATCAACAGACCAGCAAGATAGCAACAATATTAGTCACGTACTACTTGGAATACTCTGCATTCATTTAAAAGTTAACATAAAACAAGGTCTCATGTTGCTTCATATAATAAGTGATATACTCCAAATATCTGTTGAATGTATAACTAGGAGCCATCATTCAGTTAAGAGAACCACAATCTTCTTAGGTATAACCAAAAATTATGATGGATGTTGAATCTAATGTCATTGTTGAATACATTAGCTATATTGAAAAGACGCAACATACCACATGGCATGTCATCAAAGCCTCTCATTCTGAAGGAAGGCACAGTTGGAGAAGAGGAAAAAACCACATTTCTAATACCACAAGCTGCCCTTTTCCCCCTTTGTTACCACTGCTGAGCTATCTAGATCTGCCAAATATCAATGTCTTAATAGAAGACTTGAGTGATGGTATTCTAAATGTGAATATTAACTTTAGGGAATAATAAGATTCTACCATACACATACTTGACTTTAAATACTTTCTTCAGAAACCTGTAAGAGGATATTTGAACAAAAATGCAGTTTTGGTGAATATAGTGGAATGTAAAACCAGCCCTTTTCTATTAGATTTGGTTGATCAAGAACATTAATGGTCAAGAAAGCCATGCCATGTAAAGCTGAGCTTTCTAATGTATCACATATAGAAGGCATCAAACTTTGTGATTTGATTCCTATATAAATGGACCAGATCTCGGAACATTAAAGCAAGCTGGTTAGCTCAGCCACCTAATGTATTCGTTCTTAATATATGAGTATATTTATGTAGTCTATTATTTTTCCAGACACGTTTAATGAGCTTTCCAAAGGTGATACTAGTTTTTGAGGGTGGTGGTTTCAACATCAATGACAGCATAATTTAGCATAATGCCCTTAAGTGAAGAAAAGTATAGCTTTTCTGGCAGTTTGTCACAGGTGCAGACTTTATGATTAGTGTAGTTGTTTGAAGTAGAAAATAGAAAATAATTTTATTTTTTTATACAGACACATTCTTAGATAACATAATACGTTACCATTTCCTAGATACCTTATTCACAATAAGAGCATCAGTCACATGGATGACCTCTTCAGTACATCTAGCAGAAAAATAAAAATTGCTTCTAATGGGAAACTTGAGAGTTCTTTTTAAGTATTATTTTTTTTAAATACTAAATTGAAAATAAAAAATAAAATTCTTACCTGAAAACAAACAGCACCCTCGCCATTTTCATTTTTATAACTGAAGAATCAGAAAAAATGGGTAAATGAAAAAAATTTCACAAAAAATTGTTTTGATTGAAAAGTTCTAAAATGTTTTGATAGAACAGTATTCACAGACTTCACCTTGGCTTGTTTTTGTCTAAATATGGGGAAGACAAAAGAATTTGTATTCTGAAAACTTGGTATGGACATGGATTTGTAATTTAAAGGTAGCGGCAGCCGTGACAAAAATAAAAAGCAAAGATTAAGCATGTATCTCTGTTTGATGCCTGCTAAAATAGAGAAAAAATCCAAATAAATGAAGCAGGGTTGATCAATCTTTACCGTATATATACATAGTGTACTACATAATGGGTGGCTAGGGACTGACATTCAAAAAGCCTGAGCCTGAATTGATTCAATCTTTGCAGGTTAGTCTAACCTGGCTAGGCTGAATCACTTTGTAACTGTACAGACATCCCAGACATGCAGGCACATACCTGCAGTGCCTCAGGCTAGAAGCTGGGGGGCGCTAGAGCAGCCCTCCCTTTCTTCCCCAGCATGGAGCTGAGGGGGGCATGGCCAGGCCCGGGCTGGACTAGGGAGGGGTTCTCTCTCCACCCCCTTGAATGGTAACAGAGCATTTATAAGCTCTGTTATCAGCATTTATCACCCCATCAGAAAACAAGCAGCCTCTCTCATTAGTTCAAACTCTTTTTACCAAAGAAAGAATGGAGGGACATTACCAGCTGAGCTTTGATTAGCTGCAAAAAGCCCTAAAATGACACTGCTCTCTGCCACAGCATGGACCCTAGCCAGCATGTGGTCTGCTAGCTATTGCTGTGTGTCTATGTAAGGCAGAGGGGACAGGGATCCCTGCTTATCAGGGAGTGGTGAGGAGAAGGGGAAAGCAGGCAGATGTTGCTGTGCCTGCAACTCTCTGCCAGAGCTGCAGCAAGGGAGTAGACGGAAGGGCCCAGGTCTGCTGTGGAACAGAAAGCCCTGACCAGCCCAGAGGGCATGCTGGGATGGTGGTGGTATCTGGTTTAGCTTAAATCAGCAAGGGGTCTGGGACAGACATTGCATAAACCGGTTTGAGCCAAATCAGTTGAGTCTGATATTACATTCAACCAGATTTATCTCAAACTGGTTTCAGCCATTTTCAAACTGGTTTATGTGCACTAAATGTCTGTTCTATTACAGGTTTAAACCAGTTTTTGATCACTTAAACTGGTTTATGTGTAATGTCTGTCCCTAGGCTTAGCCTTTGGAGTTTACATGTGTGTACTCTGTTACAGTCTCATAGCAGTTGCATTGATAAATCTAGAGTTGTAACTAGCAATTTTGACACCCTGAGCAGAGATATCAGAGAGCCAGCAGGGATGGACAGAATTGTGATTGTGCTGAGTGCCAGAGGGTCCTACCTGACCTCAGAGACTCAAAGACGCTGGCTGTTGCTGCTGCAGCATGGTCTCCCCACACTCAAGGCTGGTGTCCCATTTGACCACCCCTAGTTATGCTACTAGATAAATTCCTCTTTGCAGAGAGGGGCTACAGAATAACAATTACATTAAATACCATACTTATAATAAAAAATAGGGATGGAACAGACCTTGAGAAATCACCTAGTCCTTCCTAGTGCTGCAGTACCTAAATCATGTTTGCTAACCTTTCTGCTTAAAGGGGGGAAAAAAACCCCAACCAATTATAAAACCTCTCTTTCACTGAAAACTGCAGTAACAGAGATTTTCCACCCCTCTGGATAGATATTCTCTGTTAAATCAGGAAATGCAGGCACGTGCCTGCTATGGCTCAAGCCAGAAGTTGGGGTGTGCTAGAGCATGCCTATGCTAGAGCATGCCCAATCTTCTCCTAAGCTAAGATACAGCCCAGTAAAACATAGCATACACAACTTAGTCTAACTTAAAATGTAAAGCAGGAAGACAAGAGAAAGCCTTGCATAAGTCTTACTAATCCTGAGGGCAAAGTTTCTACTTACAACCAGACATTCAGAAAGGCTTTGTTTAGGTTTTACAAGTTTTGCTTTATAATGTAAATGTAGCTCTCTGCATTCTTTGGTCTGCAACTTCCCTTAACTCCATCTGCAGCACCTGTGTGTGATGATTGTCAGGTCTTTGCCAACACTTCCCACCTCTCAGTCTGGTCCTGCAGGTCTTAGTTCTGGGCTCACAGATGCAGGTCTTAGATCTGCACACAGAGGACTAGCTTGCCTCTCTCCCCCTCTCCAGGACTGCTGTGAAATTAATCCCTTCCCTGGCTGCAGGCAAGCTGGAGAGAGGGAGGAATTAATTCCATCCCTGCCTGGCTGCAGGAAAGCCATGGAGGTGCAGCTGGGTGAGGGCAAACTCCAGCTGCGGTCTGCAGGGTTTACCAGTGGGGAGTGGCAGAGAGGGGACGGAGGGAGGAATTTGCCTCAGGGGCCATGGCATGCCAGCGCCTGGCCATGCCTCACCTCTGCTCTGGCTAGAGAACAGAGGAGAAGGGCCAGCCCAGTTCTCTGGAGCAGAGCCTAGTCCAGAGAACATCCTGGGATGCTAGGGGAGTCTGATTTAGCTTAAACCAGCAAGGGGTCTGGGACAGACATTGCATAAACTGGTTTGAGCCAAATCAGTTACATTTGATACTACATTCAAGCAGGTTTATCTCAAACTGGTTTCTGCCATTTTCAAATTAGTTTAAGTGCACTGAACATCTGTTCTGTTACAGGTTTAAACCAGTTTCTGATCACTTAAACTGGTTTATATGTAATGTATGTCCCTAGCTGGTGTGTCTGCACACAATGTTTACTGTGGTGTAGACTAATTAGCTCCCTAGTAAACATCTTGACATCTACAGAGGAGCCACTATTAGGTCATAGGAAACTAATTTACTCCATAGCAGGTTAGTACTTGTAAATACAAGTGCTATCCTACTGCAGAGTTTTTTTCTTGCACAGCAGTGCATGTGTAGACACTGACATGGCTAGTTGGGGCATGAAGGTGCTTCAGTGTTTAGGCTGCCTGCTGGCTAGCCCCCCACTGATGCACCCTCATGTCCCAGCCAGCACCTCCACAGCATGTTGAGCTGACTTGGAGCAGCCCTGGGCTGGCCAGCTGACCTCCTAGCCTTCTTGCCAGGTAGGGCTGCTCCAACGTGGCTCAATGTGCTACAGTCCTGGGTGTGCATGGAAATGTGGCACCCAGAAGCAACAAATGCTGGTGCAATATCAATATGCAGTGGAATTTATTGCTTTGCATTAATATGCATGTGCAGATGCACCCAGCAAGTGGACCTGGCTGATTATCACACACTTAAGTACTGCTCAGTTTATATTGGACAGTTCATAGAGCATTAAATAAAAGTATACTTGTGACTTAAAGTCAGTTAGATTCTTTCTCTCAATTTCAGTGGGTATTGGATCAGGCCATAAGTGAACTGTGAGGATAAAAGTAATAATACAGTGAGGATAAAAGTATTTATGAAAGAGATAACACAAAATAATAATTACTTCTTTTTAATCATTTGCTTAATGGCAACTTCAAAGAGAAAATAAAATATAAAGGAACCTAACAGTGGACACAAAGCCATGGCACAAAACAAGAAAATACTTCACTCTCTGAAGCACTAATTCTGCTTTCAGTTACACAGAGAACAGAATTCCAAGTCTATATGAATTAAATTAAATGTTGACTGCATAAAAGCAGTCTCCAACTCTAGTAGAGGCTGCCAATCTTAGAAGAGTAAACAGTAAACTGTTCTCACTATTGAACTTTTACAGCTCTATTTCAATTATCTCTTAGCACAGACAAATAATGTGTCATGTTTCCAGGCTTATGGAGCTTGTAGCATCACTTCATTCCAAGCACTAGCAGACACAATGAGCACATCTGATCTCTATATACTCTAAATGGAGATTACGTTGGAGAACATATACTTAAATCCATAGGAGTTAGAGTAGTTGTAGGTATGGGTGGTAATGAAGTTGGAAGCGAAACTGTTAATCTTCCCATTGGGTAAATGTGCCTTACTATTAGAATGTTATTTCTGTTTTGGATTGAATAACTGTTCTAAGCTTTAGGAGAATTTTAAAAATAAGGGTAGTAAAAAAAAAAAGAAAAGGAGTCTTTATTTGATTTTCTGGCAGTACATGAGAAACTAGTGTCCTGCATCCAAGTAAATGAAGGAAAAATTTCTCACAATGTGTCTTATTTGTCTAAGAGATGCAGAACAAAAATGTTTCCAAAAGTAGGCAGTGAAACTAGCTAATAGATATTAATGAATGGGAAATTCAAAATAAAAAGCATATGGAATCTTCATATCCTCCTGCTGGAGTCAAGACTATTAACTGCAAGAGAAGCAAGAAGGGGGCCTTTATAACCATTTTATCTATGATGGTGTTAAATGAAAAAAAAAATCAGATATTGAAATCTATGGGGATAAACTCCCAAAGAGGGGAAAGATCTCCATTCTAAATGGAAAGATTACTATATAATAGCTATTGGGAAAATTACTGGTCACAAAGAGACTCAATCCACAGTGCAACTAATTAATGCAAATGAAATATAGTAGAACAAATTCTGTTATTTTCAGTGCCATATGAAAAAGATTCAGCACATTTTATAAAACTTTAAAAAAGAGCATATAAATAAGAATGTGGGCTTCAAGACACTGGAAGAAGAGCTGTAGTAGACATTGCAAAAGGGAAAGGGGTTATTGTAACCAGAAGGCGAGATTTTCAATTTCCACTAAGATTTTCTTGAGGGACCTCGGCATAAGAGCATAAGACTGTAAGAAGTGCCATGCTGGGTCAGACTGTTCTAGCCTACTATTCTGTCTCTAACAGTGGCAGAAATAAAATCTAAAACTGTCACTCCAACCTTATCCCTCAGTGCTGTTGTTTATAGGTTGTTTATAGATTGTATAGGTTGTTTTGTCATTTGGTTGTGGTATTCCATATAAATAAAATAGCCCTACTTCTCTATGACTTATATGATGATGGAGTACCTTGATCTGAATATTCTGCATCAGAATATTGTGTATATGTTTATTATTTTTATCTTCTAAAATTAAAAATTAAGTATTCCCTAAAAAAAGATATGATATGCATAGGAAAGGAAACATTCTAGTGAAAATTTTAAAAGAGGAAGGAGAGTAGCTCTTTCCTGCTTTCCAGATTTATTTAATTATGCAATAAATTCTCTTAACGTAAATTACAGGGTGATGTGAATGTTAGGAAATGGCAGAGAGACCCTATTAGGTAATGGAAACAAAAAGTTAATAAGTTATCTTGAGATCCCATTCATCTGGTAATTAAAGTAGCTTTGTATTGAGACAAAAAACATTAGTGTGCCATTTTCAAAAAATTGGACCTGACTACAACCATTAAGCATAGAAGTATCTTTCAACGTAACAGAGAACTTGAAAAGAAAGATATAGCATATCATTGTGCTATTATAATGACATTAGTTAGAAAATATCAAAGAGCTTTCAACAATTTTAAATCAGATGTTTTATATGCCTACTATTTCACAACCTAAATTACTAAAAGTCTTAAATTCCCAGATGGATATACAGTCCAAAGATCTCCAAGCATACATCTTTCCCCATTTTTCATCATGTGGATGAAGGGGAGTGCTCATTCCATGAAACTTCCTGTTGAGTAGTCTTAGAGATGGATCTAAAAGGAATTTCATTTACATTATGGGCCCCTGATTTGTTGTTTTCACTTTTGAAAATTACTCATAGAAGAGTATAGTAAAATATTAACTTTTGGGAGTTATTTACCCTCCTAATCATAGAATTATAGAAAAGTAGGCCTTGTAGGAACCCCAGAAGTCATCTAGTTCAACCCCCTGCTTGAGGCAGGATCATCCCAATCCAAACCATCCTAAATGGTACTGATAACCTTCAGAGTGGAACAGAAGAGGCAATGTTGACATAAAAAACAGGCATACGGGTAACTTCCAGTTCTTCAGAGCACTCAGAGTACAAGGTGGGCAGAATTTGGAGGTGGGTGCTAAGAGTTAGCAAATAACCCAGTAAGAGTGTAGCCAGGTCCTCTAAGAATTTGTTGTGTGATCATAATTTTCTTAATGTACATTTCTTAGTGTACCTTACATCTGCTGTAAAGTAATACCTGATTTGGAATACAGTCTTCTGCTTGTAGATCTATTTGAAGATCCAAGTGTACACAAAATGGGGCAGCCTAATATAAATTACACTAATACACTGTACACTAATGCTCATAGCATGGGGAATAAGCAGGAGGAACTCGCCTTCCGGATAGCTAGTACAAACCTGGACATAGTAGGGCTCACAGAAACCGTGTGGGATTCATCCCATGATTGGGCAGTAAACATTAGGGGCTACAGACTATACAGTTGGGATAGAACGGGGAGGAAAGGTGGGGGTGTGGCGCTCTACATCAAAGAGCAATACACGTCCTCAACTAACAGGATGGGGTTAGAGGAGAGGCAGGCTGAAGTGCTCTAGGTCAGAATACAGGGGGGTCATGGGGAAAGGAACTTAACAGTGGGGGTTTTCTACAGACCACTCAACCAAGGGGAAGAGCTGGACCGCGAATTATCAGGTCAGCTTGCAGAGGCACTTAAGGCAAGGGATGTAGTCATCATGGGTGATCTAAATTACCTGGATATCTGCTGGGAGGAGCAGTCAGCCAGGTTGGACTGCTCACAAAGGTTCCTTGCTGAGATATAGGACCTCCACTTAACCCAGGAGGTGCACAGTCCCACCAGGGTGGATGCCCTGCTGGACCTGGTCCTGGTCAAAGGCAATGACCTGGTGAGGGTGCTCCAGGTTCTTGACCACCTGAGTGACAGTGATCATCGCCTACTGGAATTCACCATCCAGCACAGGGTGTCAAGGGCCTGCAGTAAGGCAGTAGCCCTTGACTTCAAAAGGGCCAACTTAAATGAGTTGAGATTGGTAGGAAAGGCACTGGGGTCCTGGAGGGTAGGGGAACTAGGTGTCCAAGATGAGTGGTTGTTCCTTAAGGAGATGATCCTCCGAGCCCAAGGGGTGACACTCCCAATGAGAATAAAAGGGGGCAAGAGTGCTCAAAACCCCCCTGTCTCACCAAAGGCATTCAGGAAT